>NC_089813.1:26633005-26963505 GCF_029633855.1 Hoplias malabaricus | reverse complement strand
AGATTTATAGATTCAGGGCCCACAATTTAAAAGATTTCAAGTATTTATTTGTTTATTTTCACATAATTTGGGCTTCCAGCATAAAACACATGAAAACAGGATTTAAAAAAATTAGAATACTGTGGAGAAATCAACCCAAACTACTACTCAGTTTTTGCAGAAAAAAAATAAATTAGGATCACATCAAATAATCAAAATATCGTACTTTCAAAACGATATGTCAATCTTCAATACTTGGTTGGGAATCCTTTTGCTTTAATCACTGCCTCGATGCGATGTGGCATTGAGGCAATCAGCCTGTGGCATTGTCTGGGAGTTATGGAAGCCTAGATTTCCTAGACGCTTGCTGTCAGCTCTTCTTTGTTTTTGGGTCTGGTGGCCCTCATTTTCCTCTTGAGAATACCCCATAGATTCTAGGTCCAGTGAGTTGGCTGTCCAGTCAAGCACTGTGATGGCATGGGCATCAAACCAGGCTTTGGTGCTTCTGGCGGCATGGGCAGGGGCCAGGTCCTGCTGCAAGATGAAATCTGCATCTCCATACAGATCCTCAGCAGGAGGAATCATGAAGTCCTCTAAAACATTCTGGTAGACTGTTGCCGTGACCTTGGATTTAAGAAAGCAGAGTTTACCAACACCTGCACCAGACATTGCACCCCAAATCATGAATGACTGTGGATATTTCACACTGGCCCTCAAGCAGATTGGGTTCTGTTCCTCACCCGTCTTCCTCCAAACCCTTGGACCTTGATTCCTGAATGAAAGGCACACTTTACTTTTATCGGAAAAGAGGACCTTGGACCACTGGCCAACCGTCCATCCCTTCTTGTCCTTGGTCCAGTTGAGACTCTTCCTACGTTGGCTCAGGTTCAGAAGTGGCTTGACCCGAGTAGCCAGACAGTTGTAGCCAATCTCCCGAAAGCTTCTGAATGTGGTGGTTTTTGAAGCTGTGACTCCTGCCTCATTCCAATCTTTCTGGATCTCTGCGAGATTCTTGAATCTTCTCTTTTTGATAATCTGCTGAAATCCACAGTCATCTCTTTTGCTGATGCATCTTCTCCTGCCACATTTTGTCCTTCCACAAGACTTTCCATTGATATGCTTGGACACAGCACTCTGTGAACAGCCAGGCTTCTTAGCTATGAACTTTTGTGGCTTACCCATTCTATGGAGGGTATCAATGATGGTCTTCTGGCCAGTTATGTCTGCAGTCTTCCCCATATTGAACCGAACTGAGACAATTGAACCAAACTGAAGCAATTTAATGACACCTGGGGAAACCTGTGCAGGTGTGTTGCACTCAGTTTAAAACATTCATGCCCTGCAAAATTTGGGCTGTTTTCTCCACAGTATTCTAATTTTTTGAAATCTTGTTTTCGTGGGTTTTATGATGTGAAATTGTGTGAAAATAAACAAATAAATACTTGAAATTGTTTAGATTTTGGGTCCTGAATCTATAATCTATGAAAGTTTAACTTTTTGAATGGAATTATGGAAACTAATCAACGTTTCTATGATACTGTAATTTTTTGAAATGGGTCTCTCTGGGTCTCTCTTTATAATTGTTGGGCTCATGCTGTAACAGTTGTCATTTTAAATATCTCTCTCTCTCTCTCTCTCTCTCTCTCTCTATCTATCTATCTATATATATATATACTGATATGTGGGTAGGCAGAAGGCTATTTCAAACACGACCATTAATTAACCTTTTTCTTTACAGCATTGACTGGGCTGCTGTTATTGTGGATGAAGCACACAAGCTGAAGAACCACAAGTCTCAAATCACTCAGGCAATGAAAGGGCTGAAATGTAAAGTGCGTGTGGGATTGACGGGCACAATACTCCAGAACAATTTGGAGGAACTCTGGTGTGTCATGGACTGGTGAGTCATGGATGGACCCTGCTATTTACAGTGATGTGTATTTTCTCTCAAGCCTGAGTCCAAAATGCATCATCATACCTCATCATTTTGTTTTGTGGTTTCAGGGCCATCCCTGGATGTCTCGGTACACTGGGGGCTTTTAAGAACAGGTTCTCAAACCCCATTGAACAGGGCCAGAAACACAGTGCGACGAAGAGGGTGTTAGCAGAGGGCCGCCAGGCAGTTGAGACTCTGGCTAAAAGGTTGTCCCGTTGGTTCCTCAGGAGAACTAAAGTCCTCATCAGTGATCAGCTTCCCCAAAAAAATGACCGGGTGAGCTTTGAGACAACTGTGTTCAATTCGGTCTTGTCTAAACACACACATCTACAAAATGATCAACATATTTTAGGTTCTGTTTAGAATGTATGCATTTGCTTTATAATGTATGTATTATTTTATAAATCTGGTGCAGTTTTTTTTTTCTCTCTCCTTCAGTAGTTGTCATGAAAGATACTTAGGTCCAGTTTCATGTACAAACATCATTGCTAGAATAGAATAGTTGGGGCACATTCTAAAAATACTAAAATATTATAAAATCTAAAAACTGTAATTTGTTAAATCAGTGTAGAAGACTTTTACCTAACTGATAAAACTACACACAAAACATTTTCATTGTTTTCAATGACAAACCTAATCGTATTTTGTAAATATTGTTGGAACTTTTTCAATTTTGTAAATGTTGGAACAGAGGTTATAGAAGTAACACTGTTCTGGAAGGCTTCACAAAGATCAGTTTAACTGGTAGCATGTAATCACGATAGGGTATAAAAAGAGCATCCACCAAAGGCTTAGTCTTTGCAAGCAAGGATGGGTTATGGTTCACCATGTTGTGCCAGATTTTATTTCAGTCAGAAAAGTCATTTGACATGGACCAAAAGACGTGAAAACGTGTTCTGTGGTCAGAGTTCATGTTGCCACTTGTTTTAGGGGTAAATTGAATGTATGATTCTATGTACCAAAGATAAGAATACAGCAGGAATTAGTATTTTCAATTTCCAAACGATTTGAACGTGTAATTAAAAGAAAAGATGATTTTAACCAGCATTTTTTGAGTGTATTTCAGGCATTGGTTCCTAAATTTTCTTATATTAAAAAATAATAAATAAATAGAATTAAACTCAACTAAAAACATTGAGAATCTTCAGTTTGTTCTTTTGTCTGTTAAATACAAGTTCACCAACGGTTATTTTGACTGTATTTCATGACAAACAACAATAGAAATGATCCAGAATGACAATGAATTATTTCATGCAACATTAACTTACATCCTTAGTTTAAAATATTTTTTCTTTCTCCTTTAAAGTGGGTATGTATTTGAAGATATGAGGTTTTGTTCTGACAGCAATGATATGCTAATTATTTGTTATTCTTACATTTAGGTTGTGTACTGCTCCCTGACAGACTTCCAACAGTCGGTGTACCAGGCTGTGCTGGATACTGATGATGTGATGCTGCTGCTGCAGAGTTCAGAGAAGTGTCGCTGTGGCAGTGGACACTCCAGGAGGAAGTGCTGCTACAAGTACAATTCAGATGGTGCTCCAATCAGACACCTCTACTTCAGCTATCTTGCTATTCTGAGAAAGGTTGCTAATCATGTTGCCTTGCTGCAGACAAAGGAAGGAACAAGCAAAATGCAGGTAGCTATTTGGAGGCACTGTACTGATGTTAGGTGTGCATGATAATCTTATTATTGTTTGATATTACTGTTATGGGTCATATAATATTGAAAGCAACAGAGCATATTATTTAGACAATGTTGTGCTTAATAAAACACCTGCTACCATGCATTTTACTGCATCGGTATCACTAAATATTTTTTCATTATATAGAAATCCCAGTCTCAACATTTTGCAATGACGATGAACCATAGTCATTATCTCTTTCGACAGAAATGTATAGCAGTACATTTGCTGTAGATATTATATCAATCCATGTTTATGTGTAACTTTACGAAAATACAGGACATGCATCATAGAGTATTATTGCTTTCTGAGATTTTAATAGAGGTAATGCTGAAATTACTTAGCAAAAATATGAGTTTTACAAACTGCACTGCATTAATCATAATTTTAAATAGGATTCATTAGTACCTCTTTCTGCTGAAACATGCAGTTAGTCAGTGTTTTCAAATACAGACAAAATCTAACAATTCCTAACACTTATTATGCTAATTATAAATGTAAAAAAACCCGCACATTTAAAATCCCAATCAAAGGAATATTTATATTCAACTTTTAACAAAGTCCATGTGGGATTTTTGTATGCTGTCAGACATTTTATGAGGAAAATAAGTTGTCACTGCCATGGATAAACTTTTCTGCTTAGAAAATGCAGTGTGCGAACATTGATTCGGACAGCTGGGGCTCCATAAATCTCAACCTAAAGAACCAATTTTATTAACAGAGAAACAAACTAAGGTGTGAACTGCAAGTCAGTTCATATCTGTGCTCACTGATTACTAAGGAATATGAAATACTATCAAATATATCCTATTCTTTTTATCCTAGGACAAATATGTGGCTGCTATTTGTGAGCAAGTCTTTAAGAAGTTTCCAGATTTTAAAGAAAGGTGTAAGAAGGCAGCATTTGAAACCATGTCAGACCCGAAGTACAGTGGAAAAATGAAGGTAAGACATTTTGTGTGCTACTTAAAACAATCTGAGGGAGCTTTAAGGCCTTTAAGCTACAGTATTTACTGCTGTAGGTTTGTACAGTTGCTTTGCCATCAGCACTGATTGCCAGTCTGAGTTCTCATTTGAGATTTTGCCCTTGTGTTAAGGGCATGAATAATCCCTCCCTTGGCCAGATCCGGCCTGGAGCAGTCTTGCCTCACTAGCCGTGGACACACTTCCTTGGGAAATAACAAGGGCAGTATTTAGCTGTTCTTAAAGTCCCTCCAAAGACTTTTCTCCCCCCATCAGCAGAGCATCTTGAGGGTGCTGTTATTGGCAGATGCTCCATTTCTGGCACACTCAGCAGAGTAAACACACTGCACATTCTTCCACATCAGATATGGAAAGAAGGGAGACAGCAGGCCAGTGTTAACGTGAATCCCTCATTCACTCTTCTTCTTTCAGAGAGACATTGTTTTTACTATGTAAAAAACTTTGTGTAAAGCCTTGTTTTTTATAGTGAATCATCTTGTTTTCCAGGTTCTGCAAAGGTTACTGAATCACTTTATCATGAAGAAGGACAAAGTTCTTCTTTTTTCTCTTTCTACTAAGGTGAGGTTTTTACAATTGTGTAGAAGACTATATGTGTGCCTTGTAGTAATCAGCCTATTTTTTATATTTTGGTATATTTTGTGGGTTTTTGCACATTTTATTCAAATTTGTACTAAACCAATCATAAATTACATATTGTTTTGAGCTAATATGAAGCAAAAATCACTGGGCTGTCCTTCTACAGCTTCTGGATATTCTGGAGAGTTACTGCATGGCTGAGGGTCTGGAGTACCGCAGGCTGGATGGAACAACCAAGTCTAAGGACCGTGTTCACATAGTCAAAGAATTCAACAGCTCAAATGATATCAACATTTGCCTGGTTTCTACCTTGTGAGTGAAATAATAGATGAAAAGTGTTGTCATTTTCATTTGTTATAATACTAGGAATTGACCAATAAATTGGTAAATTAATGAAATCAGCCAATATTTAATACCTGAATAGTATCAGCAAAAGAACTATAAATTGTGATTTTTTTCCCCCTCTACATTTGAAATTGCAGTTTTTCAGTGAAGAAACATCAACTTAGTTAAAATAACAAAACAGTACATGATGTATTCTGACGTTTAGTCTGAGAATTACATGTTCTAACAAATGAGGATTAAAAAAAACTAGGTAGTTTAAAAAAATAATCTTTTAAAATAAAATATACATTTATCAACAGGTGTTATATGTTATAAGAATTTTAGGTTAATAGAACTAATATTGGTATTGATCATAAGAATTTTTCATAGAACAAATTCATTTTAAAGCTGCCAGGAATATAAAGTATGCATATTTGTGTATGTACATTTTCTTAAGTTTTTACTTTAATGTTAATAACTAGCTTAATGTTTTCCTAAAGGGCTGGTGGTCTTGGACTGAACTTTGTTGGGGCTAATGTTGTTGTACTTTTTGATCCAACATGGAATCCAGCAAATGACCTTCAAGCAATTGATAGGTGGGTTTGCAAACCTGTAGTCGGGGAACCATTTTCAGGAATTGGGAATGGGTAATTTGAGAAAGGTCCTTTTAACCTATTGGCCATTCCTTTTACTTATTTTAGAAAAATTGGAAAACGCGTTGTATCCTGTTTAACATTTTCTAATTTTAAAACAAAAATCAAGTAGCCAAAACATACACAGATCATTGTATTGACCTATGAATCTCTAACCAGGAGCTGGCAGTGTGTAACAGTGTTGAGCTGCACTACTTTTCTCCTTTGAAACTGCAGATCCCTCTCTTTTCACTGTTGCTACCCAGTAACATTATTAGTGTTTTAAACACGTGGCAGTGCTTAGTGGCCAATAGTAAGGGGACCTAAAGGCTTAAAATACATGGGTTAGAGTAAATTGTAGTAGTATCAGAAATAATACCAGTTTACAGTTTTTCATTGGTTTATTTTAATGCATAGGGCTTATCGCATTGGACAGTGTAAGGATGTGACAGTATTTAGGCTCATCTCTCTGGGCTCTGTTGAGGAGATCATTTATCTGCGTCAGATTTACAAACAGGTACATCACTCACAAAAGCTAAAAATACCGAACTCATACTCAGTATTAAAATCTGATTGGGATACTTTTATCTGGGCTATGTAGCAACTGCAGTCATCTGTTATTGGTCGGGAGAATGCAAGGCGCTACTTTGAGGCCGTGCAGGGTGCAGATGGCCAAGCTGGAGAGCTATTTGGCATCCAGAACCTTTTCCGGCTGCAGACGAATGGAACCTGTCTTACACACCAGATTATAGAGGTTAGAGCCATTTTTAGCCACTATCTTTTTTTGTTGTTATTTTGTTGCTGATGAAAGGTGTCCTAACCAAGTTTTGGACACTTCTGAGTGAACCCATACGCCATCAATAAAACAATTCAGCATGAATTTTGATCTGTAAAAGAAAGAAATAAGATATATATTTTTAATCAGCTGTTAAAATCAATACTTTCTCACCAACCTCATACAAAAGTGGTGTGTGTCACAGAGAGAGGGCCAAGTTGAGACGGGTATCAGGATGGCCAGCACACAAGGAATGGAGGAGAGGATGCAAGAGCCGGTGAGTAGCCGCCCTTTCATAGACCCTTGACGGGAACACTCCTCTTTCCCATCCATCTCTCCCTTCCTTGTTCCCAGACATCCCACCATCCTTCCATTCCCACGGAAAAGATGGGTACGACAGCCAACACATGGTCGTAATTAACCCCCCTCTCTGGCCCACTGGTGAAGACCACACGGAAGTGTGTGCTATCTTTACTGCGTTTATTTACCCAGCAGAAGAACTTATCTAACTGTCCCTGTTGAGAAACTTCTCACATGTAGGTCTCTTAGGAGGCTGAAAAACAGAAATCATCATCAGCCAAAGCCTGGAATCAAAGTGTTGCTACAAACAGCTTCAAACGGTGTGGATACAAACATGTTCTTTTTTAGGGGGTTGAAAATGCACCCCTGTATTATTCTGGTAGCAATTAATATGCACAACATGCAGTATTTTGTACTGAAACAACTGCAGGACATTTAAAGGCGAAGTTCACGATTGTAATCAAAAACATTTTATTAAATTAAGAGGATTTTTTCTTTCCTTTTGCTAGCTCTCCAGTCTGTTTTTGAGCTGGAATCACGCCTAGTGTGTTTATGAAACCCCAGTGTTGTAAATGAATAAAAAATAACATGTCTCTGTCCGGTATGCTAGGCTTTCTCTTGCTCTCTTTGCTCATTGCAGAGGCATTGTTTAGAGTATTTTTAGACAATGGAGAGAACACCAAATGTTGAAAGCATGAACAGACATGAGGATTTCTGTATTCCTGCTCCATAGCTGGGTAATATTTACTGATTTTTGCTGTTTCAGATCACTTAAATTAATCTCCAAGCTCAAGAACACCATTCCACCCTAAAAGATGCGAACTTCGAACTGCGCTTCCCCACAATTGTTGTTGCCTTTAATGTTTCATAACACATTATATTATTTCTTAAAGAATCACTGTTGAATCACTGTGTGTGTGTGTGGGGGGGGCTTATATATAAAAGATAATTTTATTTCATTTATGTCACTGCAGGATCCAGCACCACCTTCGGAAAACGTTTCTGCAGATCAAGCAGGTGGATCAACAGTTCCCTGTAGCAGTAGTGCCAGGTTTGCTAACAGTGGAGTTCTGGACTTTAGCAGTGCCAGTGAAGATGAGGATCCCTGCAACTCCAAATCCACATCCACAGATCCAAACCCAAGAGAGGAATCTGGAGCCAGCATTGGCTGTGGCAACATGGGCCTATCTGCTTTGCTGCAAAATCATGCAGCAAACAGGACACAAATTGTGACAGAAAGCAGTGAGGAGAGTGATAATGAGAACTGGGAGGCCTGGGACCAAGAGGAGGTCCAAGCAGCTAAAAGGAAGAGTGCTCAGGCAGGCTGGTTGCTGTCCAGTAACTCAGAGGAGGAGGAGGAAGAGGAGGGAGAAAAAGCTTCAACCAGGAGGGCTTGTGAATATCCAGTAAATACCAACTCTGAGCTAACAGATCATGCAGTAAACATGGAGGAGTCTGAGGATTTAGGTGTTCAACAACATTATAGTGGGGCACAGTTGAGGCACACCAAGGGTGGTGGTAATGGGCAGAGGCTGGAAAATGAGAAATCTGAAGTAAGAAGGCAGAGACATGAAGAGGAGATCGAGAGTTTTACCTCATCTGAAGATGAAGCTCCAGTGAGAAGGGTGAAGTCCAAACCAAACCGTGTCTCATCTCCACTACTCAAAATTTCAGTCTCCAGCCACCCATGGAGTACAAAGGGCACTGCTCAGAAATTAGTCAGGTTTTCAGGATTAAAAAGCCCACCCCCTCATTCAAGACCAGACACCAACAATGGAACTATAGATTATTTATTAGGTACGGTTTTTAGTGTTACTATAGTCTTGTTCAGCCAGGAATTTTTTTACTGTATATTATTTATGCAGGGCATATTCTCTGCAGTATGAATGACACAAACCATGTGAAATCTGACTTTTTCTGATCTAATTCACACCACATGTTTGTGATTTTTAAAACTGATTTAATTACGATCCCAGAACTATTTTCATAATGGTGGTAGCTTCTCGCTTTTGCCTTCCTGCTTTCTATATACTCATGTCTATGTCATTACCAATGTGGCTATGTGGGCAAATATGATTAAAAAACAGACCACACCAATCGCGCTTGCTCACTTGACATTTGAAATGTAAATTTATTATAAAAATCTGATTTAGAAAACAGTTCAGTTTGGCCTGCTGTTAAAACGAAGCCTATGTGAACTGTTCACTTTCTAATACAGATGTTCTGTGCACCTTTGTATTAATCCAATAAATTTGTAGAATTTACTAGAAGTTACAACTTAAAAAATAAATTGTTTTATTCATAGGTGGTCTTCAAGAAGTAACCTACACCCATTCCAATCAGAAAGTTGTGGGCTCAAGCAAGGCAGAAAACCGCCTCAGCCGTGCTGCCTTACGAGATGTGTTTGAACTCAACAAGCACTCACAGCTGCCAGCCAACCACATCTCTGACACAGCCGAGGTATGACCATGAAGTGCATTGTCAAACTGAGGATTATTAAGTTGGAGAAGTTAATTATTTGCATCATTGTATATGACATGATATTCAGAGTATGGGATTGTGGGTACTTTACGATCCAGTAATAATACAGGGACCATGATATTGTAGTGTATTATATGTTTGAGAAAATAATTTTCTTTATCAAAAAGGATTCAGTCCTTTTATTTGTATGAAGAATTATAATGCAACATTATGTAGGCTATGTAAAAATAAAGCTGAGACAGTATCGTGTCTAAACTATGAATGGACTAATCGTATTTAGAGCAACATTTGTGTTGAGCTGTGATTGGTTTACATAAATAAATTACTATTTTATATACAATTAACAACTCTCCCTGTTCAGGGTGAAGGTTAATGAAATGTTTTTAATTTTTTAAATGTATTGGAGTGAATGTAAACAAATAAGTCAGAATAATAAATCACTTAAAGGCACTAAACTTACATTCAAAATTTTAATAAAAAATTAACACTTTCTAAAATTGTGAGGATGTTTCTTCACCATTTGATAGCTCTCCAATCTGTGTTCTGGAAACTGGTCTAATGTGTTTACTAAACCCCAGTGTCTGTAAATGGGTTAAAAAAAAACAAAGGGTCTTGCTCTGGCATGCTAGGCTTTCTTTCCCTGCTCACACCAGTAACACGTTATATTGGAGGGTTTTACAAAACTAAGGGCCTTCCAAATGTTGAATAGCATGAATCAAGATGAGGGTATTGCTCTATTTCTGTTCCATAGGTGGGTAATATTGAGTTATTTTGCTGTAGATGGAGCTGACTCAAAATTCAGGAAAGCACAAAACACAGACAGAACGTGCTACAAAACCAAACAACTCGTGTAACAAATTAGTTTTTATGGTAATTCAAACATTGTAGATTGTGCCATGTAGAAACAACAGTCGTGTTATTCCCTCAAACATACAGTTCAGCCTTCTTCTGTAGAGAACAGCATTTCCCCACAATCGTAGACAAGTACAGTAAAGAAGTACATATGTTCCACCAATGGCAATTAAACAATTTTATGTAATAGAATTTTATATTGTTATGATCAAAAATCTAAGCATAGAACTAATCCAGGTTTGTACTTGTTCACATTTTAAAGGACATTTGTTATGTAATGTCTTTTTGAGAATATTCATTTGTATCTGTCAATGTGGTAGACCCAGTCTGAAATGGCCCAGTTATCTGAGCCTATGATCGCAGTTGGTGGCGAGAAGCAAGTAGACCACAATGGGCCTCCTCAAGATTATCAGGTCACGCACTCCATCACAACTACCTATTATACTGAGAATGCAACCATTAGTGTTGGGGAGACGCCTGCAACTGTCCGCAAGTAAGATATATTTTTCCTTGTTTTCTTCAAGCTTCTGCTGGATGCATGCTGAGGAATATCAAATGATGGTTTACAATTCTGTGCCAGTTACAGTACTCTGCATATGTCAGTTACCAGTCTCGATTAATTTCATTTCCAAACAAAATGGTCATTTATTAAATGTATTACTTTTTAAAGAATAGAATAGAGCGTTTTTTTTAGTATGCTCACACAATGCCTCTTTCACAGCTACCACTCTTTTTAAGAGACTTTTTTTGGAAGGATATATGTTTTCACCTTCACTTTTTTAGTGAATAGAAACACCTGTGGATTTTTAGAACTGAAGCAAGAGGGGGGTTGGATTTTCTCTTATCTATAAAGGCAAAAGTAATGTTTATCTGATGGTGACTGTTTTGTCTACCATACGTTGTATGGATGCCAGGACTTCCATTTAATCTAAATATTTCAAATTTTTTTGAAATCTTGTTTTTTCATTTGTTATTGTATTGACTTGCTTTTCTTTTTGCAAGTTGATTGTTATTTCTAACATTCTAAGAAACATGGTGAGGAAGACTAATAAGTTGTTTGTAATAGTGTAATTGTACATCTTTAGTAAATACTAAAAGTAAACTTTAGAAACTTGTACACACTTGCGCTCGCAATGAATCTGAATAAACTTCTCTATCCGTACGTCTCTATCCGTACAATTTAGACACTTAAGACCTGCATTTCTGCAGTGATCTACTTAAAGTTGCCATTTTAATCGGAATGCACACTCATATGTACATATGCACACACAGAGCGAAAGGAAATTCCTGGTAGTGTGAGGCCATGCGCCAGTTCTCTCCACAGTTATGGTGTTCTGCGCCCCCGCCTGGCCCCTGGGGGAGGGGGAGAGACCACCCCGGAGCCCTCTCACCCACCCCTTTCCCAAGCCTGGCCAAAACACATCAAGTCATGAGTAAAACCCTGCTCTATGAAAGCCTTTTACCTCACCACTAGCCATAAGGACAGACCCTTATATCTCCCAAATCATACTGTTAGACCCTGTAATGAGGGGAAAATACGTGTTTATTTATACAAGTTTTCCCCTCAATTATTTGTTAAATGATTTGAAACCACACATGGCTATTTTATAGCTTCTGCTTTCTACATTGTTTTTCCTTCAAATAGCAGCAGCCTCTCAAAAGATGTCATGCCGCATGCAATTTTTGTAGTATTTTAGTTACAAGGTGCACTTTTTAACAGATTTACTCTGTTTGACACTTCATTTATTTAATTTCCAGAAAAAATATATATATATATATACCGCAGATTTGTCTGAAAATCCTAAACAATGTTCCCAAAAGAATGGAAGCTGAAATAAAGGCGAATGATAGAAATTTTTAGAAATGTAAAACATTGTACCATTTTGACTGGTAATTACAACCTTTAAATATGTATGTGTCTGTCACAGTCTACTCTTTTGTGAAAGCTTTAGTGGATGTTTTTTTGAACCTGCAGACTGCAGCTAGAAGAAATGGCACGGTTCTTTGGTGCTAAGTCTGTGGAGGAGTTTGCGGAAGAACTTGTGCAGAGCAACTCTTCTCAGCGCCTGACCAAATTGCGCAGATTCTACAGCCACAAGAGCCCTGAACTCACTGACCTCATTGAACGGACCTTTCTTAAACCTGAAACTAAACTGAAACCACCCATTCCACCACCCCCCTCCACATCCAATGTGAAAAGGCAAAGAACTACCTCAAAGCAGTCGCTTTATTTAGCTCAGAGACCTCTAGATGAAGGACAAGCAGTAGAGGAGGAAAAGAAAACTGTAAAAAAGAAGAGAATGTCTAATGCACAAAACGCTACAGGTCTTCATTATAACTCTAATTGTCAAACTCGACTTGAAATTAAGAATTTGTCTTCTTCACCTGAGTCAGGTGGAGGTCCAAGTGCACTACCTCTTAGACCCACAACAGACATGGAGCGTGCCCCTCAAAAAAGCCTATCCATTAGGGTAAATTGTACCTCTAGATCATCACGAGTCAGACAGGCTTCTAAGGACCAAGCACTGTCCCCTGCAGAATCACCCCGGTTCTCCAAAGCTGACCATAAGGACCCTGTCAGTGTCCAGTCAGACAAAGCTCTTACTGACCTGATAGGTGACACCTCCATCCTCGATGACCTCTTCAGACCCAAGAAATGTGTAGAACGGTCCAAGCCAACATCAGATCTCCTGCCCTCACCCACAGAGAGAACAAAGAACAGAGGAAAAGACTTCTGGGATATACTGAATGAGGGGAATGAGGAGAGCATTAACAAGCTAACAGACCTGTCTCAGGTGGAGAAGCTTTGTAGGAGTGTTGATGTCACTGGAAGGTCCAAAACTGAAAATAAATTTGAAGGCTCCCATCTTTGGAAAAAGAATGAGAAGTTCCTTTGGAAATAAGAGAACATCGTTAAACGAGGCACAATGCTGTCTGTTTGAAATTTTTAATGTATTTAATTTTTTAAAACAGAATTATGACACGAAGCCAATGTGAAATTTGTTTGTGATGTAGTGTAATTATTATTATTATTATTTTTAGTTTATTTTTAACTTTTCCTCATTTCCAAAGCATTATACATATAGAACATGTACAGGAAAAATCAATCAACCCCCCCAAAAAAGGGGGTGAGGAGAGGAGGGGGGGGGCAACATTGGTACCGCAATTTGTTCCTAAAACATTTCAATCCTCCTCCTGTCGTTGATACATAAACAAAGTCAATTTCATCCATTTCTCTTGACATTGTTCCTCTTGCATTCTTATCAACTGTCAACTGCTCCATGTCACATTTCCCTCACTATCTTCAACAATTCATCTCGTGTTGGTGGGTCTTGTGTAGTGTCAATTTTAATAAAGCACTGTGTTATTTATATGCATGGTATTTTATTATTATGCAGTGTATTTCTCTTAACCTCTTGGTTAGTTTTTCAGAATGTGTTCAATAGCGGCCATTTTACAGACCTGGAAATCTATTTTTGTTCCTGATATTATTTATCAAGAGTATGGAGGACGCCATGTTTTATTAAATTGATATGTTGAAGTTTATCATCTTTCAATCTTCATTATTTAACCAAGCAAAACCTTTATATAGATTGTTATTTAATCCCTACCCTGGGCTTAACATGACAAGGCAAAGGCCGACATCAGTATAGTTGGTGGTCCTCTTGCTTCTGACAAAGGCCCTTTTCCTCGTGTAATAATTTGATTTTTTAATTTTTTTGTGAAGTGAAGTGAAATTCTGCTTAGTGTGCAGACCACTGCTGCTCTTCTCTTCAGACAATCTGCTGAGGTTTTAGTGCTCAGAGCTTGTAATCCGAGAGGTTGCGGTTTTTGAAAACCGTTTCTTTTTTTTTGCCTTCACAACTGTAACTGTGGTGCTATTAAAGACATAAAAATAATCATGCCATGCCAGGAGCAACCTCAAAGCCTGCCCTCCATTACACACCCATCCACATGAACTAAGCTGAATGTATCTATCAGAAGTGTTTTATTTATTTTACTCAATCATTTGCAGCATAAACAGTTTACTTCGCATGTGTTAGAGCAGCGGTTTAGAAGTGCACCTTTGTAAAACTAATTTTTATAAAGATCAAATCGTTCATATTTTGACATGACAAACCTTTTACATTTCTACTTTTTAGACTTTTTTTTTTAACCCAATTTTTAGTCATTATAGATTGTACTCAGTAGCTGCTTCTTACAACTCTTTTTCAAAATATTGATATAGTGATATTAACACAAATATATTGGACAGATGAACACACTGTGAGGAGAAGTCTTGGAGAGAGGGCTGTTCTACGCACAACGAGAGTGGGAACAAACTTGGTATTTACCCATGATGACAACAATTCTTGTGACAGTTTTGTCAGTCAACAATCCCTTATCATTTGTATTCGTTGATTTCCATGATCATTGGTTTATCTCCAGGTCCAATTCCTGCAACTTTTAATGAAAAGTGTATAGAATAATAGAATATAGTCAATATACCCAAAACCTACTACTGCTTTTTGTTAGCATTATTTGATATTTTAGTAAAACCTGTCAATTTATAATTTCCGTGCAGTCATAACATTTTGCATGACTCCTCTTGAACTGAAATAACTATATTCCTGCAAACATTAATCTTGATGCTATCAGCCCTATTACCAACCTATAGGTAACTGATTTTTAAATAGATAATAACAGAGTGCTCTTACAGCAAAATGGGCCAAAGACGACATAAATCACACCACAAATATTAATTAAACAGTAACATAAATATCCCTTTTTGCTTTGTATATTTGCCTGTGCCATGTGAATGTTACTGACATGCAGCTGCGTTTGACATGGTTTAGCTGTTTCGCTGATCTAAGCGAATAGCCTGATGAATAGTAGGAGACGGGTTACAGAATGAGTTCCACGTTTATCTTCCCAAGGCAAAATGAAAAAGTGCTGATGGGTATCAATAAACAAAGAGAAATGTGCAAGTTATGACGAGAATCCAGAGTGCTGGGTGGTTTCTCACTGAAGCTTGTAGGGAAGGAACAGTCAGGGTCTCCTTTCTTCAGCTACCTGTAGAGCTGGTAGATGGCAAACACTGAACAACCAAGGCCCTTTTGTTTGTTGCTGTTCAGCTGTTACAAATGATAGACTGCTAAATCCATCTCAGAGACATGTACCTCTGACAAATGCCCCGAAGTGTCAGTTTCCCAACTCTTAAAAAAGTTTTAAGATCCCCTCCAGTAAAATTTAGATTATTACCTTGTTAAAATATCAATGTGGTGTTTTTTAGTTTACTGTAGCGCAGCATTTAGGGTTTGAAACTGCAGCCTACCAAATAATTAATACCAAAGGGCATATTCAAACGGTTTTGTTACATCATAAACCTAAGAAACAATTCCTGTAAATTTGCGAGGAGAAGTAGCATCTATAACTTTTAAAAGACTCTGTTAATGTTTAATTTCCCATTGTTGTACATAAAAGTATGACACTATGTTTTTACGACTAATTACTACATCCTTCTGGTATAACTGGAAACTTAAGTAGATATACAGAATGTACTGCAAAATACTAGCAATATTTAACAATAGTTGTGTTCTAGTGGTTTTTCCTAGGTTTTTTTTTTAAACCTATATTACATTTGTAGCTCCATTGAAAAGCTGTAGCACTAAACCTCAAATGTCCAACACACTTTTTTTTTTACTTCTTCCCTGAAAGAACCTTATAAATGTTGCTTGCATTCTTGGATTTTCTTTTCAGGGAAGGATTTTCTGAGAAATCTGTCAAAATTTATTTTAAGAACCAAGCCTTAAAAATATCGGAAGATGCATGTCCTTCTTGGCTCTCCATTTGGCAGCCTATGCCCTATTTTACCAAAGTGTACTCAACCATGAGATTTGCTTTTGTAACTTTCCCAATAGTGAATTTGCACTGTTTTTCTGGGGAAGGTAGAGCAGATCTGTTTGGTTTTCTTCATCCACAACAGACATGTCAGTTACACCCAAAGAGAGGGCTGCTGACTCTCTGTTTATTTACAGATGTCACCCATTCATTTCTTGGATTTCTGCAGACTTTGTTTGGTTTTTGGTGTCATGGATTGTTGAGCACACCCAGAAGAATGGATAGTCTTTGTTTTTATATATTAAAATATATTTTTGTCCTTGAGGCAGAATTAGTCTTGGCTGGTTAAGGCTAGCTCTGTATTCTGGGTGTACAGTCTACAATATGTGGGGGACTGCTAGTAAACCTCTTGAGTCATCTTCTCCAACCCCTGGAAATTAAACTTGTTAGCTTGTTATGCAAATGTACTCCCACTGTTTGGAAAAACAGAAAAGGGCTGTTTTAAAGGAAACAAAGATGACTAATCTTGTCTGGGTGTTCAATGTTAGTGTGTGTGTGTGTGTGAGGTGGGAAAGGGAATTGCTGATTGCAGGTTCCAATATCACACATTCAAATAGGCTGGAAAAATCCCCCCCTTTATTTCACTGGGAAATTGCAACCATAGTTCTTGAGAAAACTGGTCCACCGTCATTAAGAAGGGCCCCCAGGCCCCAGACATGGTGATTTTGTTCCCCTTGTGTAACTTCCCCATTTAGCATTGCACCTCACAAAACCATTAGAAACATGGCATCACGTTTATTTCATCCCTTCTCCTGCCAACAAAAGTGGCCTCCAGGCTGAGCTCATTGGTGCAACTGCTCATTTGAGTCTTAAATGATTACCACGAGCCCAATAATAAACCTTCTCCCCCTGAGCGGACACTTAATTTTTAACTGGAAGGTTACAATTACTAAACGAAGGCAAGTCCCAGGTTTAGGATAAATTCTGTGTTTATTTTTGAAGGTTCTCGTTCTGTGGCAGCTTGTTTACTCTCCACTAGGTCCAGGCTCTATTTATACTTCTCCCTTTTAGCATCGGTCAGTGTGATGGTGGGCCTGCAAACATTCTCAAAAACCAAACAAGCAAAATGAAAACAAAAACAAATTCATGGCAAAGGACGCCCCTTTGACTGTGCATATGACATCTTTGTCCAGTGAAAAAACTGGGCACTTTTTTATTAGGATAAATATTTACCAATGACAGATCAGCACAGGCTCTCTGTTAGGTTGCCAGAGTTCAGTGTCATTTGAGCCATTGTTTAGAGAATCTGAGGCTCAGTAAACAATCATTCACTCTCCATCTGCCTGCTGTTTATGTGTGCAAGGACTTGAACTCCTTGAAGTTGGGCCACACAAGCAAAGCTTATTGAGATTGTAAGCATCTCTGTTGCAAGATGATGACAAGGCACTTCTTACCACCATTGTCGTTTTCCTACCATAAATAGGAACCTAAAGTCTATACACATTTAGATATAAAGGGAGAAATCCATTTTCGCAATAGTGTTTTTGGGGCAGATTCAAACCTAAAGCTGTTCATATTAGTGGGACATAAACAGGACATCCACTGGCAAAATATCCTTAAGCTCTTTTTCATTTAAAATAAACTTACGAATGTTGTTGCTTGATGAGATAAGAGACTGTTCTAAGTTCATTTACAAAAAAATAAATTGCAATAACTGTAATTAATCATTTCATTTCTGCAATTTTCCTGTAATTATCATATATATCTGTTTCTCACACAGATGCTTCTGAACAGATTAAAGTGATGATTATTGAGTTTGAAAATAACTACAAACTGGTCAGTGTAAGGGTAAAGGTCATACACAATTTGCTTCAAAATGATTGAATTGTTTCTATTGTTAAATGGCACACCGAAAAATTGTAACACACGTTTCCTTCAGTGTTCGTCTAAACCATCTCTCGCTTTCAAAATGAGGACCCAAAATGAATTGGTTATGAATATGAAAAGGGTGTGGCTTATTTATGTTTAGCATTAGCTAGATGCTAACTTGAAGCTAGGTGCTAACTTGAAGACTGCCAGTCCTTCAATGGGCGACACACACTCACACATATGAACACTTTTGAGTCGCCATTCCACCTACCAACATGTGTTTTTGGACCGTGGGAGGAAGCCCACGTGGACACACCAAGCTCCTCACAGTCAACCGGAGCAAAACCTGAATCCACAACCTCAGGCTCCTGGAGCTGTTTGACTGCGACACTACCTGCTGCACCACCATGCCGCCCAGCTTTGAAACACCATAAATGAAACTAGCTTGTAGTGCGAGACAGTTTGAATGTCCTCAAAGTAAATCAAGCCTAGTCATAAAATACAGTTTACAATATTGGCACCTGATAAAAAGTAACCTGATACTAATGAAACCTGATTAAAGCTAATGACAAGTGCTAATTTGGTAGTAAACAAATACAAATAATTTATTTTGTGTAGTCAGGCACTGTGCAATACTTATTAACCAGCTTAAGCATTGAGACCCCTGCAAAAATAGCCACTGAATGGAACCTACACAACTCAACTTGACTCAGCTCTTTTGCTTTTCCACTGGCCAAATCTGGTGTCTGTCAATCACCACGAAATGCAGAGCTCCATCACAAACTCACCGCTTGTAACATCTCTAAAGGTACAGCATCTTTCACATATATATTTTTTTCCGACTCACAATGGCAGCTCATAACAATACATCAATTTTGTTTCTGGTCTAATCAATTGGACTGGAATCATGTGGTTGATGGCTTCATATGTCTTTGTTTATTCAAAGAAAAATAAAAACATTTTTGGCATTTTAGCTTTAGCAATATACTAACTTCATCATAGAACAAAATTTGTTGCAATATTTTTTTCAAATAATTCACTAAAATGCGGAATATGGAAAACACACTAAACACACTGTGTGCTTAAGCATGTGCTGAAATAGTCTGTATGATAAAACTCTTCAGAGATAAATTAGAAAAACCTAGAGAAAATGGTTGGATCATTCCAAATCATTGGTGGATTGTAGGTGCGCTCAGACTGTGGCGTTTTCAGACACTGGTTAAACAATACTGCAGACTGTCTTTGGTTGCAGAGACACCAAATCCAGTTACATGATAGAAGACCAGGGATGTTTTTACCACACACTCAAAGAATATGTTTACGATTTCCACAGTTGCATTATCATGATGATCTTCACAGTTTCATACCTTTAGTCAGCCCCTGAAATAAAATGCATTTTGTCTAATGGCCAGACAGGCTCATAACATTGGGTCTTTATAGTCATTAATTCTGAAGTGTTTAACAGCCTGCACCTGAGAATAATCTCCTTAATACGAGGTAGGTACAGACTGATACAGACCCTTAAACACGAACACTGTATCGAGTTGCATCTTTGCTGCTACAACATGTTTGCACATTTCTTATACTTGTTTCATGTGCAAACACCTAGAAATGGTGTTGCATTTGATAAACTCTGGAAATTCCCTGTAGTAAAACCAGAACACATTGATATATCAGCTGAAAGTAATAGTTATCCTGTCAAATAAATGTACATTATGAATTAGACTACTCAGTGATTAATAGCTTTATTTGGGAGAAATGTCACCTTTGGAAATCCCCCTTATCTCTCTCATTTGTTTATGCCCTGCATCTTTCTTCTGATTTTATGAAGTATGTCTTCCACACTTCAGAGAGATTCAGGCCAGCTGTTGTATCTTGAACAAAGCTGCTTCTTTAGAAACTGGCAAACAATGCCCTCTACTGGCCAGAAATAACAAGTAGTGAAAATGTGGATCTCTTGAGTCCTGAGGTAAAGTTTAGTATTCTTTGGACTCAAACACGTCTCTTGATTTTACACGTAAATCAGCGTACATAACTTTGCTTGTTAGTCACTCAGTTATTTATACATACTCCTTGAAGCGAAAGCTCTACATTGTGTCATTGTTTTTAGATAAACAGAATTTCTCCTTTCACCACCCCTCTCCTATAATATTTCGTTTTCAGGTACAATTGTATTCATTCATTCATTATCTGTAACTGCTTATCCAGTTCAGGGTCGCGGTGGGTCCAGGGCCTACCTGGAATCATTGGGCGCAAGGCGGGAATACACCCTGGAGGGGACACCAGTCCTTCACAGGGCAACACAGACACACACACATTCACTCACACACTCACACTCACCCACAACCTCCAGGTCCAACACTCCTGGAGCTGTGTAACTGCGCCACTACCTGCTGCACCACCGTGCCTCCCCAATTGTATTCTATATATGCATTTTGGTACCATTTGTATTTTTGAGTGTGTGTTTTAAAATGAGAATATTATTTGGTTATAACTGAATATTTCTAAATGTTATCTTTAATGTTACATAACGGACCGTATCCCAGTCTTGCCATATGTCCAAAGGCCCTTTTTAAAGTGCATACTTAGTGATGTCAGAGTCTAAGGACAGTTGTGTAAGCCTTCAAGGCCTCATGGAAAACATTTGAAAACTAGGTACACACTGCTCATGCCATCTACCACTGTAAAGAATAAGATCATTAGGGCAAGCTGAACAGCTCTTCCAGGGGGCACACCTGTTAAATATAAAAGGACACTATACACAACAACAAACCTAAGCAGGCACCTAAATAAATGTGTCCAAATGAAAATACAGGGATACATTCTACATTTCTTTGCTTAAAAAACTACTTGTTTTTAATGTCATACATTTAAAGCAATGTTTGTGCAAACATAAACTACATGCATGTATATTTACACTGAGGGAAAAACATTTTAAATCGTACTTTTGCCCGTTGTAATTAAAAATGACTTCTTTCAGACAGTATTTAGTTCTACTGTAATTTAACAGTCTGTAATCTCACAGAATATCTGTTTGATAGCAAAAGGAATTTGTATTATAAACGTCTTCTTGTGCTTGTTAATTAGGGATGTCTTCTGGATATCCAAAGTGTATATTTACTACAGTTCCACAAGACTTCAAAAATTGGTATTTTTAGTAATGATAATATTAACCTCCTGAAAGTTATATTTTTAATGTGGTGATTATATCTCAAACTGTAAAAGATGTTTGCACAAAGACAATTACAGCATCACTTAGTAACTTCTTTTTGTTCCTAAACAACTGGAAGTACATTTTGTACCAAAGAACCATTTAGAATCCATATATTTATGTAAGGATCCACCCAGTATTAGACTGATGATCAGTGTCGCAGGTTTATTTTAGTCATTTCAGTACGTATTAGGATTAGTTTGTGACATTGCTTTGGAAATAATTAGATGAAAATTATTCATCTCCCAGAAACACGTTGAGAAAAGGTACAAAATTAGAAGTAAAAAAAAATATTTATTATTAAGTAACGTATAGAAATACAGTGGAACGTCTTCTTAATATGCCATGCACCTATCAACTGGAATGTTCTGTTTTTGGATAGTTTTGGTCTAAAACGCTAAAGCTGAAATGTCATCGGTGTAATGTCATGGGTGTCATCACTAACAAAAAACAAATTATTTGCATAAAATATAGCAAAATATAGCTTTCCTAAATATTATGTTTCTATACTCCTGAATATAATATATAAGCAGAGATAAAAGTATTCTAATTAGTACTGTACTTAGTTGCATGCCTCCACTGATGTCAAATTAATCTTATAATGCCCTAGCATTTAACATTCAGAGTGATACTAAAAGTAGAATTGACTTCACCAAAATCAACTAGGAACTTTATTTGTTTCCACTAGGTGGAGCCATGTATCTTTCTTATTCAGTCCCACTGTCATTTATCATACTATTCAAGAGTTTGGAATTATTGCGTTTCAATGACAGTTGAGGCCAAAATGTTATGTACCCCCAGGCTTAAGATTCCACAAATTTTATGTCACCATTATATTTCATGTGTTAAATTGCTCATGAGGAACCAGACTTATGGAGTTTCTCACTGAGGTCCTGGCTGAGTTTCTTGGATTTTCCTACTGTAGGGAATCAAGATAGAAATCGGCATTAGCTGTAAAATCACAGTCAAAACTGCAATTATGGACTCCTCATCATGCAGTTGGTCAATCAATGATACGAATGTGCTAGAACTGATCAAATTTTCATGTGTTCTTCACAATGAAGAAGACTACCTAAGTAATCTGAATCAGTGAAATAAAACTTTCACTGGATATTTTTGGTAATGTATTCAATGCCAAACTATATGGTGAAATGGTTAATTGCATAAGTTTCCATTTAGATGTAGCAAAGCAAGCAATTTATATCAAAACATATTGATTGGTGTCCAAATTCTTTCTGTAGTTAAGTACTGGGACTAAAAAATAGACAGAAATAGGAATCAGAATCCTTCCTCTGTAAAAGCATCCCCAAAAGTTCAGCCTCTTCCACCTGTTGATGTGACCATATGATCCAGAAATGGAGTTATAATTCCGAGAATTCAGAAGGTGGAGACTGATTAAGACACTTATCCTAAGTGCTAGCCACCACCAAACCTTTCCAACAATGGGCCTGCAATCAACTGAGCGTTGGAACCTGAACTTTGTTGGAATTTAATCAATGGCAACTGGTCCAATGAGACCTGTTTTCTCTTGCCTCAAGTGGAGAGACATTATCTATAGGATGCACTGTGGGAAGAAAACCTTGGAGGGAGATTCTCTGCTGGGAAACCCTCGGTTTAGATATTTGATATGGGGTTCAGTTTGATGTCACCTATTTAAACAGCACTTTAGGCAGGAAGCCTTAATATTTTGGTTCATCTGTCTATATAGTAAATGGAGTTGGCACGATGGAAACTGACTGTAAATAAAGGTCAATATATTGGTCAGTGAGTGGATTTATTGTCATGGCAAATGATTCCAAACCTTTGAATGGTAGAATAATTGTTGAATTGTGGATTACATTTTCCATGGTTGCAGTGCAGTGAAAGTCTTTTTCATCTTGGGACCAATTACAAAACAGGGCTGTCTCTGACAAGTCACACAGCCCTGCCCATTTGAGCTTCCTCTGGGAGGTGCAAAGATACTGAGTTAAATCCATTGATGAAAAGAATCCATTTTAGTATCTGAAGGGGCAGACTGACGTGCAGGGCTGGGTAAATGCTATATTAATCTGACCTTTGGATTCCTCAGCAGAGTGTTCCTGTCAGCAATGCCATCTTGTGCAAGCAATAGTCACTAGTGCAAAGAATATTATAAGGTGCTCTATAGAAGTATGGAAATACAAACTGAACACTCAGGTCCCCATTCTCTTCTTCACATACTCCTGGAAACTGTGGTGGAACGCATCTCTCCTCAGAATCCAGGTGGGAATGGCTTGGACAACCCAGCCCTGCAAGAAAATGTAATCAGCTCAGAGGTGCAATGTCAATTTCTCTGATGTTATAGAACCATTATGCTTAAAATAGCAATAAAACCACAGCAGCAGAATCCAGCATTTGATGAGAGTAAACATTGAAATGATTGTGAGATGATGGTAATAAACTTTGAAGTGGTGGTGAGCTGAGGGGAGTAAACTCTGAGGTAATTAAACTAAGGTAAACGAACGGTGAGGTGACTGAGAGCTGATGGGTGTAAACACTAAGATGATAATGAGCTCAAGGCAATAAACTTTGGGGTGATTGTTTACTGATAGACACTGAGATGTGTGAGAGAGGTGAGTAAACACTGAGGTGATTGTGAGAGCTGAGGCAAGTAAACACCAGTTACGTGAAGTGGTGGCATAGATGTTTAATGCTGTATTCCATTTGAATTCTGTTGTTGAAATTTCAAATTTCATCTCGAACATCCCCACAAATCAGATTTCCTTTGTGAAAAAAGATAAATAGTGCTTTTATCTATTTATGTCTCATTAAATCAATTGTACTACTGTCCAACTGCTATATGTGGCATGTGTATTTCCATGGTGTTTGGATGTACAAAATTTTGCACATTTATCACTTTGGTATCACTAATAGTGCTAACTGCAAACAAGGCTTGGTTTAGACATCATTAAAAGCTACGACACACAACATATGAGGTAAATGGAATACAGCATTTCTCAATCACCTGTTTTGAAGCTTTTTGCCAGTTGGCATCCTGACAACTCAGGCTAGTACCATTTCTTATTGTTAACCCTACATCTTATTTTGTGTGTCACCTTGCCCCTTGAAAATTACAATTTGTAGCGGTTAAAATCTCCATCCATTATCTGTAAGCGCTTATCCAGTTCAGGGTCACGGTGTGTCCAGGGCCTACCTGGAATCACTGGGCACAAGGCGGGAATACACCCTGGAGGGGGCACCAGTCCTTCACAGGGCAACACACACACACACACACACACACATATTCATTCACACACCTACGGACACTTTTGAGTCACCAATCCACCAACAAACGTGTGTTTTTGGACTGTGGGAGGAAACCGGAGCACCCGGAGGAAACCCACGCGGACACGGGAAGAACACACCAAACTCCTCACAGACAGTCACCCGGAGTGGGAATCGCAGTTAAAATCTTCCCCTCTGAAATAGAACAGCTGTTCCAGAGCCTCATACATCATCAGAACATAAAAAGAACAGTGCTTCATTACCAAAATACTAGCAGAATCCCATAGGCAGCTCTGCCAGTCTGCAATAATACAGATGTGCGCTGCTGGTTTAGAGTTAAATTTAGGGCATCATATGCCTTCAGAAGTGTTCAACAAGCGTATATTATCACCCAGTCCTAAATCTTGTGTGATATGAAGCAGAATCAAGCTTCCTTAATTTGAACCTTCCAGTTCTACCTTAAATGCTTCAGTAGCCTCTGGAACTAGAATGTAATTGCATTACCACTTAAAGGCAAAGTTCAAGATAGTAATCAAAAAACACTTTTTATAAAATTCAGATTATGTGTTCTCACCATTTGCTAGCTCTCCAGTGTGTTTTTGTGCTTGAAACCTGTCTAATGTGTTTACGAAGCCGCAGTGTCTGTAAATGAGTAAAAAAAAAAAAAAACTGTCTCGATCCTGTATGTTAGGCTCCCTTTCTCTTTCTCATAGCAGAGGTATCTGGAGTTTTTTAGACAAAATAGAAAACTCCAAACGTTGAAAAGCAGAAATGAGGGTTGTTCCATTCCTGCTCAAAAGATTGGTAATTATTTTTGCTGCTTTAGATCACTTCATGTGGAAAAGTCTATACATTTAGGAGACGGCTAACTGCGTTACTGAAAGTGCTATAAAACTAAACAACTCGTGTTACAAATGAGTTACTGTGGTAATTCAAACAGTGAATATGAACTTACAGACAAGTTAACGTCAGCCATGTACAAACAACAGTTGTTTTTTCCCCTCAAATACATTGTTCCACTAAGAACTGCGTTTACCCACAATGGAAGAGGTTTCCTTTAAGTTTAACTAGTTTAACTACACAGACATCTGCTTGTCAAGCATCTGCATATGCTTGTCATGAAGTAAAATGTCATAATACATTGAAAATATTTTGAAATAAGATAATGAAACCTTCATCATAGTTTCTAAAGAAGAATATATTTATACCTGTGGGTTTGTTTGATTACATCCTGCCAGTGATTCGCAAAGAATTCATAACACTCCGTTGAAGTGCATCTCTGAATAATTTCCATTATACGTACTTGTCACGCCCTCGTCATGTCTGTTTTCCCGGCCATGTGCTCGTTCTCAGCACATGGCTCTGTTTTGTTGTTTCCCTAGTCCCGCCTTTGTTCCGCCTTCTTGTTTGTCTCATTTGTTACACTGCCCCCTCGTTATCTGTCTCAGGTGCGTCTCGTCTGTGTTTTGTATTAAAGTCCCCTTCCTTCACTTCCTTTTGTCGGTCATTTGTTATCGTACTCGTTCTCTTGCTCGTTCCCTTCCCCAAGTCAAGTCGTGTTGTTGTGTGTGTTTCCCTGTCTAAGTCTGCCTGTCTTTGTTTTGTTATCTTTTGTGTAAATAAAGTAATAGGTGTTTTAGCAAGTGCGTCCGCCTCAGTCAGTCTGCCCCGCGATCCCTGACAGTACTATTTACCCCTAACATTATGCCATACCCCTCTATCCTGACACGAACTTAGACACCCTACCCTTAGGCAAAACTGAGGGGTAAGGCTAAGAGGTAAGACAGGCAGAGACAAATAAGGCCCTTATTAGTAGTAGACCCCTCTTCTAAAGAGTGATTCCTGGCAATATAAGGTAGATCCTTAACTGACAGAGGTGTTCAACAATGTCCACAATAATGTTCTAATGTCTAATGTTACCATGCACCATAATGGTTATAAAGTTCCACCCAGCATGTTCCATAGCTCCGTTGTTTTCAGATTTTCTACTAAGGACAATGTGACTTAAAAAGATGAAAATATTACATGCCCATGGACAAAACTTTGAACTGGCTTTAGAATTAATTAATTTCCCCTTCATGGTGGGCTGAAGAATGGTTTGATGGATGGTTTACAATGTGGCACAGTGATGGCTCCCACAGAATCAAAATCAAAATAGGACGGTACACAGAGAGTACATATTTGTTCTGATTTGATACAACACTGGCTGTATATCATAATATGTTGCACTGTCCTTCCAAGGAGTCATTCATCTGTATGATTTCCATTTGAATTTTTAAATCAGCCAGAGGGACGATCTGTAATGATGATTTCTGGTTTCTGTCTGTGCCTCCTAATCTTGTCATCCATAAACTCAAACTCGCCACATACAAGACCCCAATATAGCAGACTAGTAACAGTCATCAATGCTTACACTTGAACAAATATAATGCATGTCACTTACTTATTCCACCAACATGTTGCATATTTCATGGACCTGTTTGGGGTATACAACTTCATTGCTCATAAAATGAGGAGACTCAACAGTACAGCTATCTCTACAGAATTCCACTGATAGGTGATGTACGTATTAAAATACACATATTTTAAATGTTATTGTAAGGTTAAAAATATTTTAATTGCCATGAAATTCATCTGTAATGATCATTTGTTTTTAAACACTTTTTCATGTAGCTCCAGAAAAAAAGAGTGGAAACAGTGCCACAAGTGGGAATGGAGAGTATGTGTATAAGGGGTGAATAAGAAGTGAATGTACAGTGTACATGGAGATGATAGGATGTTCAACAATAAGTACTATATTACTAATATTATACTATATGTATAATATTATAGTCATTAGAATTTTTTATCATTACCAGAATTGTATGGCTGATGCTGCCATATGTTTGTTCTCCAGCTTTCAAGTGCATCAGTGAGTTCCTCACAAACCCTTCAGCTGAGAGCGTAATCAAGTTTGTTTTCAGGTGTCCTGACATTTGTGTGGAAACTGCAAAAGGGGACACCACCTGGGGAGAGTAAGGCTCTTGATGACGTTCTGTACTATACATATAAGAACTTTGTCTGTGAATAATAATAGGTGAATGCAGAGTTATATTAAAGAATGATTAAATATACTTGAATAAGAATTCCACTGGACTTATATTCAGCTTGGAGACCCCGTGAGAATCTTTCAACAAAAACCTAAGAAAGATGATATCATAAGTCAGGGTCAGGTACTTCAGGAGACTCCAAAAACATTCTAGAAATATTGATAATCAACTTCACAGCTTTTCAGCCTCGATTTTAAAGTAGAATTTACCTTAACTTTATTGTAATTGTAAAATAATGCAGTAGCTTTTAAATTATTAAATTATTAATGTGATATTTTGAAAAATGCGTGTCACAGACCAGGGAACTGTATTAACTTATGTCCCCTTAAATTCAATGCCAATTCTGGGCCAAATATTTAAGTCTAATATAAAAACAGTATCATTAAATAGGAAATTTATTTGGAGACCTACCTTTTAAATAAATACTAGCACATGATATTTTGTTACAAATACCAGCATAATTCAGTGATTAAGATGTAACCAGAGTCGTTCATTGATGTGAACTGGTCAGCTCTAGAGGCACATACAGAGGTGGAATTGTTTACATTGGCAATGATAGAAAGCAGATGCCTGAAAATGAAATACCTTTATAAGCTGTATAATGGATATCAAGAAATTGCTACAAATGCATTCTCTGATGGTTTAAAGAATGTTCATGTTGTATATTGGTCATTTTGATTAATAAACAGAATGGCAGTGCAATTCCTAAAGGAATTGTATAGGAATTTCTAGCAAAAAAACAAAACAAAACATGTTTAATGACTTAGTTTACATCATGACCACTGAATTATGCAAAATTATGAAACAAATAATGTGAATCAGCCCACGTGAAAATTATTAATAATTGGTTAACATAGTTGATTACTTGGAAGATTCCTTGAGAATTGATCATTTATACACCACCTTTGTTGCTGTGTATAACGTGTAAATGGGGCAAGGGATTTTTGCCATTCCAGAAGACACATTCAGAATGATGCCCCGTCCCCTGTGGAAACATAGATGTAATGAAGTTGTCATTTCTGGAGTACAAGCAGATATTAAGAAATGGAGAACTGGTTACTGTTTCGAGTTCTTTAACCTTTTCACCATTCCAGGGAGGATGATCTGACACATCTGCATTAAAAAAAAAACAAAAAAAATGCAAGCTTGTCATGTGTACAGTAGCTAACACATATATAAACATCCTTACACTAAATGTGTAGTACAAAAGTAGCAGCTTGAATATCCAGATCATTAAGGCATTTGTTAGTACAAGTTTATAGTTCTGGAGGAACTGACTTCATGCAAAAGTCACTGGGAACCTTTTTGTGTAAATGTGTGTACTGACCTTGACCATTGTTTTGACGTTGCAGTTGATCACTCCATTAATATTCTATGAGAAAATAAAAGAGGTATTCTAGACATGCCCATGCTTTTCTAAATATGACTATAATTATTGTAGTATTACATTAATTATATACCACCTCTGCACTTAAAGATTTTAGTACATAAAACAAACATTTAAATGTAAGATTTACAGTGTTAAAGCTTAGTTACAAAGCTACAACACTAGGCACAACTCACAGGGTGTTGTTTAATTAATATTTAATTTCCAGTCATTAAATTGAGTAGATGTGATGATTTTGGTGGTCTAAAAGGTCTTGTACTGTTGTTGTGAGCATAAAGTGTGTCTGGGTAGTTTGTTTGTGTTTGTGTGAAACATGATGTCATTGACAGCTTTGAGGTCAGCTTTTGCTGGAGCAGTGGAGTATCCGCCCCTTCCTCTGGTTGAGGGAGAGCAGCGTGTCTCAAACCAATCATGGTCTTAAGTCTCGCCTCCAAAATGTGGGATAAAATGTGTCCCGTATGGGTCCAAAACACAACACGGCATTTAGTGTCCAAATACAAGACGGTTGGCGACTCTAATCACGTTCTCTCACACTCCAGCTGTGAATATGACTCGTGGGAATTGTGTGTTTGTGTGGAACAGTCAGAAAGAAGTGTGTCTCGCTACGGTGGCCAGATCACTGCAAGGTTTACAAAGTATGCTACGGGAGGAGAAGGGCTGAGGTGGAAAGAGTACTAAAATATTCTACTTATGTATAAGTAATGTTACTTTAATGAAATTGTACTCAAGTACATGTAAAATTACTGGGGGTAGGGGGGGTTCTCTCCTGTGTAGTGACAAAAAGGACAAGGGGATATATTTCAAACCAATTGGCTTTAAATAATGGAATTTAACAAATGAAACAAACTAGTCACGGAGATGCCTGAAGATATGAACATGACTATTAAAATAGTTGAAGTTATATCTACTAAACATCATATTCCCATTAAAGGGATATTTCTGTTGTTTTGAAGTGGGTATTTATGAAGTACTTATGCCTAGTCAGTGTATTACACATAGTAGACAGCTTCAGCTTCAGCTTTCTTCCAGCTCACAGTCTTCTTTCAGTCTGCTCCTAGGAACTGGAAGACTGTTGAGCGTTGTCTGCTATGGGTAATACATCTACTTATGCTATGTACTTCAAACATAGTTTAATAACACGTTGCCAGCAGGTTGTAAGCTAGATTTGATTGAATTTTATGAGTCCCTTGACGGAATTGAAATTGTCACAGCAGCCAGGTGCTTTTAAATACAGAGCTGTAATAGCTCAAATAGAAAAAAGTGTAAAAAAGTTCAGTGAAGTATGTTAACACACACATAGAGTATGTGAGATAGATCAAATTAATTTGTACAGGTTGAGTTGTAACACAAAGGCCAATAGAAGTAACAGTGCAGTAATACTAACCAACACACACTCTTTTGAGCCTCTCACTAAAATAGGAAAATTTATATTTACCAGTGCAATGGTACAACTATTATTTAACCTACCAGTACATGTCCTACATGCACAGGTTTTATATTGGGCTTTTATAAGCCACTAATTCTCTCTTGGCAAACACAGCTTACACTGCATTATGTCGCCTTTCTTGCACTTGAAACCGAAGTGGTCCCTTAAACATGGGGTTCATTTCTTTCCAGAGCAACTCAGAATTTGATGGGGTGTCGCACTCAGCTGGGTCGGCACTTAGTAACGGATTTGTTCGTCTCCATATTTCTTGTGATTTTAGCAGTAGATTGTTCTCCAGCCCATCATTCACTCAGGTAGTTTTCTTGCTTATTTATTTACATTTTTACTATATAACGGATGTGATTTAAAATGTAGTGAAGTACAATACATCAAGACAAATGTACTTAAGTAAAAGTAAAGTTACAGGTTTTAAAACTACTTAAAGTACAAGTACACAAAAGACTATTCTACTATGTATTTTCCACATCTGAAGGAGGGAGTGTGAGCTTGCCACCTACAGGAAACAAGATCGGACTCAAGATTGAGCCTAATAAAGCAGATACAGATCAGTAAAACAATGCTGATCGGCCCCGATACTGATGTTTGAGATCGGATCGGGACATCCCTACTGAATACTGTTGACTCTTTGATCATTTTGTCTTTGATAATTTTGACTGTTGATAATTTTCTGTCACATACAATTAAATAACTGGAAGTAAATTACTGTTTTGACTAAGAATGGCAAAAATAATAATAATAATAATAATAATAATGCACAACTCTCATCCTAGAGAGCTAGTGTCCAGCACACTTTGCTGACTTTTCTGCTCATACGTCTTAAGAAATGAATAATGAGTAACTAATATGCAAAGTAATTTCTTTATTCATACAAACTTTGATCTCACCTGCTCGAGTTGCTTTGTTTCAAGTAGCTTGCAGGGGATCTGGGTTGGTAGAATGCCCACGTTATTAACTATAAGGTAAGGAAAGATTAAAAATTAGACCAGTGTTCCTCAAACTGATTAATCTATTCAGACATTTGGCTTTGGCCCAGCACATCTGTAACAAATATTCTGCAGTAATTACATTTCCTTGATTGCCAGCTGGGACAGAACTAAAATTTAATTTCTGGAAATCCCCAAAAAGTAAAATGAAAAATATAAGATTAATAACGAAAGATCAAACGTGAAACTATTATTTAGTATTTCATAAATACACATGTTGAGCTAACAAACCTAAAATGGCAACTTCCAAATCCTCAATTTTCTCTGCAATGCCTCTGTAAATATTTCCTTTGGTGAAGTCTGCAGCTATCGCTATGACCTTTGCCCCTGTGCTAATCTCTGTTGGGAAAAAGGGAGAAATTAGTTTAAGTCAAAAATAAATAAAAACATAAAAACATATATATATATATTTATTTATATACACACGGGGTTGGACAATGAAACTGAAACACCTGGTTTTAGACCACAATAATTTATTAGTATGGTGTAGGGCCTCCTTTTGCGGCCAATACAGCGTCAATTCATCTTGGGAATGACATATACAAGTCCTGCACAGTGGTCAGAGGGATTTAAAGCCATTCTTCTTGCAGGATAGTGGCCAGGTCACTACGTGATGCTGGTGGAGGAAAACGTTTCCTGATTCGCTCCTCCAAAACACCCCAAAGTGGCTCAATAATATTTAGATCTGGTGACTGTGCAGGCCATGGGAGATGTTCAACTTCACTTTCATGTTCATCAAACCAATCTTTCACCAGTCTTGCTGTGTGTATTGGTGCATTGTCATCCTGATACACAGCACCACATTCAGGATACAATGTCTGAACCACTGGATGCACATGGTCTTACTGGTGCAATGTGCAATTAATGAAGATTGGCCACCAGGCTGCTCCAATTTAGCCATGAAACCTCCCACACTAAAATGACAGTTTCATTGTCTAACCCCTGTATATATATATATATATATATATATATATATAAATTACAGCAACAGAGACTTTTCCTTCTCAACCTGAGGTTTCCCTTATGAAAATTGATGATATAGAGGATAAAAGATTCCACCTATGTCCCTCTTCGCTCTATCCAGTTTCTCTTTACTCCTACTGATGATCACCACGTCCAGTCCACGCCTTGCAAACTGTAAAGACCAGTTGAGACTATTAAAATTCTCTCTGGAAGAAATATATTAGAAAAGGGAATTGTAATGCATTTAAACTGCACACCTGTTATTAAATTATTAATGTTAAGATAACATAAAATTGACTGAAATTGTGAAAATTTCTGTTTTGCAATTCACCAATATTATCTGTGACAAGGAGTCTTAATAAACAACAAAAGAGCACATGGACAATTATTGAGTTTTATTTTGAATTTGTTTCAAATACAAAAATTGAACAGAAATTATTTGTAATATCCAGATATGTTGATGAGGTTGGAAAAATATTCTTACCATTTTATATGCTGTATTTCAATTGCTTTGTATTGTATATATTCCAATAATCTATTATGTTAAAATAGTGATGAAATTACCCAAAAGACCATTTCAAGATATTAATTATAGCCTTAAGTTATTTAAAGTGCAAAGACTTTCAAATACAGTACTGTGCAAAAGATTTAGGCACCAGAGATTATGAGATTTAAATAGCAATTTATCTGAGCAGCCTCCTCCAGGGTGTATTCTCGCCTTGCGCCCAATGATTCCAGGTAGGCTCTGGACCCACTGCGACCCTGAACTGGATAAGCGCTTACAGATAATGAATAAGTGAATGAATGAATGAATGAATTTATCTGAGCAGTGTTTATTTGCTTAAAAACAAACAACAAATAACGCCCAACATTAGAATAAAACCAAATAACATTATTCCAGTGTGATATTCTGTTTGTGAATTTGTTGGTTTAACTTTTTACCTAGTTTTAGCGGTTAATAAATAATGATTTTAACTAATGTGTGCAACTGATTTAACAAATTCATGCAATCAAAGAGAATCTGAACAAAACATTGTTCTTCAAACTTACTCTCACCTACTACTTTATAGGGGAAAACATCTTATATTTCTTATGTGTTTTATATTAAATATATATTTTTGTATTTACTGTGATTATATATAAAACTCTATACAAGTGCACGGCAGGATTTTGTATTGGTTCTGCTCTTGATATTGGGTTAGATTATGAAAAGTTATTAGCCTCGATCATACATGCTGTACTGCCAAGTCCTCAGTGCTATCTTACCTCTTGTGCATAAGCCTTTCCTATTCCGTCTGACCCCCCAGTGATCACTGTAATGTGAAAATACATCAGATTAGATGCTGGCACAAAATCGGTCAGTATTTAAATGTGTTCCAGGTCTATAACCTGTTCCACCAATCCTGTACTCTGTGATTTTAACCTATTTATAAGGGTAGATTTACAAGTTTATAAGAGCTGTCTCAAGGGTTGCAATTGGCATTTTGTGAGAGCATATAAATCACAGGCTTTGGCTGAACACAAGGCACAATTTAAATGTGCCATTTGAGGCATCGCCAAAGAACAAGATTTACAAATTCTCACAGATATGCCTGACTTTAATTATATACACACAATGCTGATAGTGTTTGCAGCTGTAAAACTGGTCAAAAGGGTAACCCTAGCCACGAAGACCTTTTAAAAATTTGGATGTATCATAGTGTTATGAATTTTTGCCATCATTTCAAACCCAATCTTAATTAGGTTTAGAGGATTCAAAATAAAGAATATTTTTTCCCACCATTCTTGCTGACTCAAACACATGCTGAGCAAAATATAGGCTCCTTGCATGTGTGACATTTGTTTTAACAGTGTGTACTTGTAGGGACACAATGTGCCTAGATGATAAAGGATCAGGGCACATGAAATACTGCCTTCCCACAAAATATCTCCCATCTCCTCCTGATGAAAATTCTCTGAGAATGTTAGAAAGACACTTTATGATGATCTGTTGATAATCTGATGCCAAATTTAGGCAAGATTCCTGCATTGGAAATTATTTGACTGCAAATGTGGAAAATATTCACACAGTTGAATTTGAGTGAGTGTGTGAAGGCGTTACAAGCTAGTTCTGTATGGTGCATTGTGTCTAAAAATGAACAACTTAAAAAGTGAAAAAGATTACGGCAATGAGTCGAAAAAGTATGATTGAACTACCCTATGACTCTCAGTATGTTTGGAAATTAGAAATTACTAAAACATTTAGTCATAAATACCCAGTTTTTTTTTTGTCATTCTTTGTTGTGAAATGTTTTGTCAAGCTTTAAGCTCTCAGGGGAATAACTCATGAATATTATGAGGGAATAAAAACATTTGAATAGACATTAAAACACATACACACACACACACACACACACACACACACACACACACACACACACGCGCGCGCACACACAATAACAGTACACCCAGACTTGTACGTGAATAGCCATTCACACATGCCAAGTAAGTGAAAGAACAAGCTATTTGCAGAATGAGACAAGTCTATGTTAATTTTTGTCAAATAAGCTTAAGCAAAGAAAAAAAAACCTTTTTCAAACTGAAGGGGAAGGAAATCACTAATAATAAACCCTGGAACATAGCGTTCTAATGGCCTTTTTTTCTCTGCCTCTCGTAATTCTGGAATGGAGTGGATGCAAACCTTGGGAACGAGGAGACCAGCTAATCCTGGTTCAGGATTCCAGAAATCCTTCCAGGTTTCCGATACTGGAACCCAACATCCCACTCGGGGCAGTAAACATGGAGCAGTATGCCAAAGGGGGTTTTGAAAATAATGCGAAATTTGGGAAAGATTAATTTTACTCTGTGTAAGTCACAGTTCGTAAGAAATGACCAAAGCTGGTGGGAGAAGTTTCAAGTAAGGGCAGAAGACACTGAGTCATGGGTCATGCGAGGTCAGGCCTCTCTTTGGTTTTTAGAGTTAAATATTGAGTCATTTAGTTGAATTATTATTTTAAATATCAGTCTAAAATATATACTGCCAAGAACAAGTCTTAAATTGTTCCTCTTGGTAATACATTCCTGCTTTTCATTCTGTGAATTTATTTATTAATTTATTGTTTATGATTTATTCATTTAAGTTCTTTGTTGGAGTTTAACAAATGAGGTTTTACTTTTCAAAAGCAATTAAGATTCTTCAGTAAGTTCAGGAGCAGACTAACACCTATGTGTGAAAACATGGTACAAGAATTAGACTTAGTAAAACAGATAAGCAAAATATAAAGTCAAGAGAGCAAAATCTTTATTGTTGTATTAACACAGACAGTGAGGAATTAACAGCTGCATGAGTTATTTCAACACTGTGGGTGTTAATTCAACACTGAAAGAACTGTGGGTGTTAATTCAACATTTAAAACCCACAGTGATGAATGAATACCTGCTGTGTTGATAGAGATCTAATCATAAACCCAGAGGGTTTTGCTGTGCAGAGCCCCAAATGATTTTTGAGTGTTTATTTAATGAAGAAAATGAAAAGCATCTTTCTCTCACCTGCCCATTTTCCCATTGAGGTAAAAAAGTTCTCAGGAAGGGGGTAAAAGACACTTGGAAAAAATATCATCGGCCAGTGTGCCAGCCACACAGCACAGCGCAGGATGACACAAGCCCCCACCAGGGCAAAGAAGACCTCTATCAGAGCCATGCCAGAGCTCAGATTCTTGTACAGGACTGGAGCAGAGTGTGTCCTCCTGACAGTAAGCCTGGTCCCTCTCTAACTGTTCCTTGTCCCTCATTGGGCTCTGGTTACAAAGCCTCCACTGCACACACTCCCACTGACTGACAGCACACTCAGCCAATAAAGCCATGCCCTGGCCGGCAAGTTCCACATTCCGAATTGCCCCGAGTTGTGGGAATAAGCAGCTAAGCTGGCTTTTTTCCTACACTCATGTTCAGACTAGACTCTGGATGAAAAGGGTGAAGCTTGTGGAAGTTGGATCATTTGTCAAGGACATGAAATTAAATATGTTCACAGCCATCTTGTGTGGTTTATCCTCAGTACAGTAGTGATATGTGTGGAGGGGCTAAAGTGTAAATGAGCCTAGTTCATAGCATGTGATATTTCAATAGCAAGGGTACATTGAGCCTGTCGACTGTTGTAAGCACTGTGTCAACAGTATTATTTATTTTATTTGTGCGTGCGTCCTTGTCTTTCCGTCCTTGCGGGGATGCAATGTCCCTACATAACACATGGATAGGCATCCCAAAACACAGATCCCATGACCTCGTGGGGACGGTTTGCTGTTACTGGAAAGCAACAGCTTTCCTTCAAATGTATTCTGTTTAAATGTTTCAATTTTAAAACGTAACGCAAATCAATATTTCAAAGTCGGGACACTGAGATTAGACTGTGTGACAAGTCTATGCTGTGTGACAGGTCTAGTTTTAGGCTTAAATCCTTTTTCTAGAATCTGGAAACAAATCCAGAGGTCAATTTCTCACACTCATACCTACACTTGTAATATCATAACTACCAGTTACTGAAGATATTTTTGACTGGATAAAAAGCCTAGAGCCTAAAGGTTTTGGTTTCATTGTAGTCTTAGGGCTGATATAGTAAAATGGGGAATCTCTAGTTCCACAAAGCAAGTATGTGTGTGTGTGCGCATAGTTTGGAATGAAAATACTTGGAAACCTTTACCTTGGTAGCTTGGAAATATCTCAGAGTGAAGGTCTATCTATTATTTAATAATTTTATCATTTTTCTGATGGAGCCTCTAATTCTTGTTTATGTCCTCTCAGTCTCTCCTTTGGGTGGAGTATTTAAGATAACTATAATCACTTCACATTTAAATGTTGACAGTCAAGGCCCTTTATCCAAGACTCATAATGTATCTAGGTTTATGGAGTCATGTGACTATCAAGGCTCCAGATATCACAGTAAGTATATGAAATGTAGAACTCAAAGCTGTTCAAGTCAAAACCCTCTTTTTTTATTATTAATTTACTGTCTGTAACCACTTATCCAGTTAAGGGTCCTGGTGCATCTGAAGCCTACCAGGAGTCACTGGACACTGGAGGGGGCGCTAGTCCTTCTGAAGGTAACACACACTCACATTCACACCTATGTCTTTGGACCTTTAAAAAAAATTGGAGCACGCAGAGGAAATCCAAGTGGACATGTGAATAACACTCCTCACAGACAGTCACCAGGAGTGGGATTCAAACCCACAACCCCAGGACTCTGGAGCTGTGTGAAAGCCACTGTGCCTTATAACCCTTCTTTGGCACATCTATATTTGTCTTTGAAGACTGTAAAAATATAAATAATATTAGTAGTCCCTTTAAAAAAATTAGATTATCACTTTAGGGTTCTGGAATAGAGCAGCAGTTTATGATTTTATCATTTGTTCAGTCCCTGGTGATGCCTTAGCCATCCGAGTCCAGGAGTGTATATAGTGGGCCATTTATATGGATCCACCTTAATAAAATGGGAATGTATGGTGATATTAACTTCCTGTTTGTGGCACATTAGTATATAGGAGGGGGGAAACTTTTCAAATGGGTGGTGACCATGGCGGCCATTTTGAAGTCTGACATTTTGGATCCAACTTTTGATTTTTCCAATGGGAAGAGGGTCATGTGACACATCAAACTTATTAGGAATTTCAAAGAAAAACAATGATGTGTTTGGTTTTAAAGTAACTTTCTTTTTTCATGAGTTATTTACAAGTTTCTGACCACTTATAAAATGTGTTCAAAGTGCTGCCCATTGTGTCGGATTGTCAATGCAACCCTCTTCTCCCACTCTTCACACACTGATAGCAACCCCGCAGGAGAAATGCTAGCACAGGCTTCCAGTATCCGTAGTTTCAGGTGCTGCACATCTCGTATATTCACAGCATAGACTATTGCCTTGAGATGACCCCAAAGATAAAAGTCTAAGGGGGTCAGATCAGGAGACTGTGGGGGCCATTCAACTGGCCCACGTTGACCAATCCACTTTCCAGGAAACTGTTCATCTAGGACCTGACATCCATAATGTGGTGGTGCACCATCTTGCTGGAAAAACCCAGAACGTGCCAGCTTCAGTGCATAAAGAGGAAAACACATCATCATGTAGCGATTTCACATATCCAGTGGCCTTGAGTTTCCATTGATGAAGAATGGCCCCACTATCTTTGTACCCCATATACCACACCATACCATCAAGATATGCAGCACCTGAAACTACGGATACTGGAAACGTGTGCTAGCATTTCTCCTGCGGTGCTGCTATCAGTGTGTGAAGAGTGATAATCCAACACAATGGGCAGCACTTGTAAACTTGTAAATAACTCATGAAAGAATAAAGTTACGTTAAAACCATTTTCATCAAGCACAGCATTGTTTTTCTTGTGAAATTCCCAATTAGTTTGATGTGTCACATGACCCTCTTCCCATTGAAAAAACCAAAGTTAGATCCAAAATTGCCGACTTCAAACTGGCCACCATGGTCACCACCCATCTTGAAAAGTTTCCCCCTCCCATATACTAATGTGCCACAAACAGGAAGTTAATATCACCAACAATTCCCATTTTAATAAGGTGTATCCATATAAATGGCCCACCCTGTACAATAGGCTTCACTTTCTAGGTGGGTGGTATGACTCCCTTCCTTCCCTCATCTTATAGCATGGTATCATAGTGTAAGACCTGGGCAGTTGGCTTTCTCTCCTTAAGCACATTAGGACGTCCAGGGACATTTCATTAGCAGGTCAATATGAAGGAAGTGTTCGACATCATGTCTGAGTTTAATTGTGATAAAGGTAAATTAAACTAACAGCTAACAGTGTGAAACTAAAACAACTAATGATTCTGTGAAATATTTGACAAAATAATAAATATAAATCACTTAAGATATACAGATATAATCATCAGACTCATCAGTACCAAACAATTTATTCATATATATATATATAAACCATGTGATCAGTGGTTAATAGATACCTCCCCTGAAGTCTGTAAAATCTTTTTACTCCATGCCAAAAATTTAAATATCTACGCTTTGTTACATTTGTATGAGATTTGTGTGCAGTTGAGGGATCTGCTTCAGCTTCGAGGTGTGAAATAAATCCCCAACCTACCAGTGCTTCGTTTATATATTATTTGCATGAAGCATGCCGTTTTGGTATTGAAGCAATAAAAAAATGCAATTCCAAGGCTCTCCAGCTAATGGCAGTACTTCTAGGAGGAGACTGGGTTCAAGCAATGTGTGTCCTGATTCTCTTGTTGACCAACAAGTGTTACAGTAAAAACTGGAATGCCACTGTCCAAAGACACATCCTGGTAGGTGGATTGGTTATGCAAAATTGTCCAGAAATGTGTGTGTGTGTGTCAGTGACTCTGAGTGTGTGATGCCCTCTGATGAAATCCCATTCTGCTCCCAATAATTCCAGGTAGGCTCTAGTCCCACTGTGACACTGAACAGGATGAAGCAGTTAAAATGAATGAATAAATGAATGTATGATTTTTTTTCCATGATGTTAAGCTATTACGTTCAAATTTACACACACTCATACCAGATGTGAGATACACCAAAAAGAAAATGATAAATATTGGAAATTCACATGCAGTCAGTTTATGATACGACAGTATGCAAATCTGATATGGGCCAATGTGGCAGTGAGGTGACGCACTAAATAGTGCCTCTTAAACGACTGAGTTAAAAGCCCGTGGAATGCTTTGTGTATAAACAGGGCCAAGCCGGAAACGGTAAAACATTAAGACTTTTTGTTTTCAAGTCCAGGAATTAGAATCTCAACAATAGGATTAAGGAAGTGTCATTTTCTGTGACGTACACCAGTGGTCCCAAAGTCTGCTCCTGGAGTCTGCTGGCTGGCCTACCTGAAATGGCTCCAATACTGAATTTTGGTTAGATCAGTTGTGTTAAATCTTTACTCTTCCATTTGTAGGGTCTCAGGGAGCATGTATAGACAGCCATGAAGTTCACATTTGAACAAACTATTCCAAATTCTAATTACATTTTAAAATCCAATGTTTTTGTCAGTCAACCTTTTTGCCTTTTGTCGCCCTCTTGTGAGAACATTGTCTTATTGTTTGACTTGAAAAGTGACTGTCAACAAAGGGGCTTGGAGGTACAAACTTTGTCTTCCGATAATCATAATGGCATCCGTAGCACTTATGGCATGCACTTGTCTATGAAACATTTTGTCCTCCAGGAAAATACAGACAAGAAGCATTACAAATAAATCCACACTGGTTTATTGTTACATATTTGTTGTCTTTGCCTAGAAATGTGCCTGGGGAGAATGTTTGTCTTATTTTTATCTCATGGCTTTAGAGATATTCCAAAACCACAACTAAAAAGCAATACAGAAATGTGGCTTTTAAGACATTTCATATATGTTTGGACTGACATCTGGATAGAAAATAAAACAAACACTTGTCTGGATTATCAAAAGTTGTACAATTTTTATGTTGTTCTTTTCTGTTGCATAAATACTGAACATAATTTTGTAGATAATTAAGTTTATTTCAGGTCAGTATGACAGTATTAGTATCAGGCAACTTTACATCTTATCCTAACAGAATGCCATTGTTATACAGTGCAAGGTGCAAACATGAGTGTTACTATATTTACTGCCATGCTCTGGCTTTAGACCAAGTATGTTAAGTTTCTTGCACAGAATTAATCCCCATTTAAAAAGGAACATACATTTTATTTTGGGTAAACATACATACAAGCTTAGAAGGTCTTCACAAGTATTTGTAAGTGGCCACTTCACACAAATGTCACATAATCTCTGTAATACCTATGGACAAAACAAAAAAGATCCAAATCATTTAGAATGAAACATCTGATGCCTGCATGTTACCAGAATCTTGATGGCTGTCAGTAAAGCCTTTGCTTTTATGGAACATTTAACAAAATCAGTATTTATTTCTTGTAATGTCAGTAAAAGCACCATGTCAATTAAATCCTGTGAATTTAATGCTTCTCCTAAAACAGAACTAAAAGTGACAAACAGCATAAAGATAATGCTGAAAAAAACTCACAATAAACTCTTCTGCTCTCTGCTACTATTACCAGACTGTTGGCAGGTACAAAACATGTCAAAAGGTAATGAATGATTTCTGCTGCATTCATTGTTCACACAGATGTTCAACTGCGCAGTTTATATAATCTCCATAGAAAAGCATTGCGAATGGAGAAGCACACCTTGGAGCAGCTATGTCCACTTTAAAAATATCTAAATTTGCTATGCCCAATGTCAAGCATTGGCTAGAGGATTCAAATGCAGCAATTATCCTCACAGTTTCTTTCCAAATGGGGCACTCAACTCATATATTCATTCTTGATCCCGGGAGCTAGTCATCACACTTTGGCCAAAATGGACACAACTTTAAGGTAGGGACAAACACTGGGAACAAACAAGACTTTTCTCAACAGAGCAAACAAACTAAACTGTTGTTGAAAGCGAAATATCAGATTAAATTAAATGATGTTTGGAGTACATCTGAAAATAGGCATTTTTTTTTTTTTTAATAAGTGGTGGGAGATTCATGTTGAAATGGTCTATGATTATGATACCTCAGATACTCCTGCTGTGTGATGAATTGTAGATGGCAAGTTATTTGGTACTGACCATGAATCACCTCTAACAGACAGCATGGCTCATTTCTACTCCACTTTTGTATGTGACGGGAAAAACTATTGTTTTCTTCATTACGTGTGGCCTAAGCATGGTTTATTATAATCTCACAGCTGGTCCGTTCGCCCTTGTGTCCTTGCCTGATATTTCCCTGAACGTGCTCCGTGCTGTGTACATGTGGCCCGGTGCCTGCATGTCATCTCTTACATAACACCGAGCTCCAGGCTTGTATATATACATATAACGGCGGATACGAACACACCAATGAGGCCGTGGTATCCACGGTTCATTAGCGGGGCACGGATAACGAGAAACATGCACAAAATACGGTAACCTAGACTTTAACTGCCGTAAACATTTATAAAGAAGTCTTCCCCTATATGTCAATATCAGTTGCGGGCGTTCTCGGAAGCCAATTAGCTAATATGCTAACGTTCCTGCCTAGTCGAGGATAGTGTCACAGATCACAGATACTCCGCAACTATACCGAGCATGACCCTTCCACGAGCAACACATCCACACCACCACACTGTCCGTTTTCCCACGGTTTAACAGACGTTTTAAGGTACGAGTATGAGAATAAAATGCGCTGAAATGACGCACAACGTTCTTTCCTCCTAGAATTCCCACCGTGTCCTTTTCTCTCTGAAGAGCACTCATGAATCTTTCGAAAGAGATTCGATTCTTTTAATAGGATCGACTCTTAAGAAAATGTTGAGAGCCGACTCACATTGAAGAGAGCTAGGCATTGTAAAAAAAATAAGAAAAAAAGGATAAATATGGGAAACTCATCTACTGTTTTTGTTATAAACATGTTTTAATAAGTTTAAGTCTAAATCACATAAAATATCTAAAAACATTTTCTCAGTATTTCGCTGAAAATGTTCTTCCTTTGTGGCACAAAATCCTTAAAATATACAAAATATACAAAATATGCAATTGTATATTGCAATCATTCATTTCGTTTCTGTATGAACAGATGAATGAATGAGTGAATCTATAAATGCTTTATTGTTTTCATGGTTTCGGTGGGTTGCTAAACCAAACAATTTTACTCAAGGCTGGAACACACCCTGGACGTGGCATCAGTCCATCACAAGATATAACCAAACTCAACCAATCATACAATCTCACCTACTCATACAATCACACCCATGGACACTTCTACACAACCAATCCACCTAACAGCATGTGTTTTTGGATTGTGTGAAACCAGAGAACCCAGAGGAAACGCACAGAAACACTGGGAGAACATGGGTTTAAACCCACAACCTGAGAACCCTGGCACAGTGTGACAACACTAAAATCAAGTGATCAATAATTTTTTTTAAATATTCACAAATAAAATTTGGATAATATCCAGCGAATCAGGTCCCAACATTTTCTGGAGTTGCACTTTCACACCTCTCTACAGGAAATGTTCCACATGGTTTAGTCATGGGGAAGATATGTAAAATGACACGCTCTATTCGCACATGGGCTCAGTTGGACATTACCTGGACTTTGTAATGACTGAAACATCTGCTAATAATATATATGTTGTAGTAGGGGATTTTGTCAAAAAAAAAAAAAAAAAAAAACAGTAAGTATAAGCCAGTTTTTTTTTTTTTTAAATTTCCAATACCAAAGCCACTACCCAAAAACAGGAACACACAAATGACTTCATAAGGCACAGAGGATCACCTCGCCTTGAAACACCATTTCTTCACATGTAAGAAAACACCTAACAGCTACACAGATGATCACTGGACTTTTTCTCCCTTCTGGTGTCTCTTCAGGCACAAGTCTCCACAAAGCAGCACATATGTGGACTGATCAAGGCTCCGCGGGTGATGTAGTAGATAGGTTGGAAAGCATTCCAATCATTTCATTGGGTTCAAAAAGAAATGTTTATATGTATGTGGGCAGACCATCTACTTAATCTATTTCTATTGGGATGTAAAGAGCATTTCAATAAATAAAGAGTATTTAAATGAATATAACAAATATTGTGTAAGACAAATTACCAATAACCAGTTTTAAGTGTTATTACAATTTATTTAATTAAATTATTAAAAATGTAAAAAAAATTGTTTAAATGATATTACATATATTTTGTTTTAATACATGCCTATAAGCCTAAAAGAGCGATCATGATTACTGTAACTGCAGGCATAGTCTAACAGATATAGTTTAATGGATAAGCCAGCTGTTATGAAGTGTATTTTGTGTCAAGAGTTTTACAAAAGCAAAAAAGAGCATTATCCTCTTCTGGAAAAGACTTTTTGAATCATTTGCCATATACTAAAGCCTCCCATTAAAAAATCAGCTTGTTAAAAAATGTTCCAAAGACAATTCCAAACAGGGGATTCAGCGGGGCTGGTTGCACAAAACACCTTAAGTTGTCCTCTTAAGTATGACTCTTCAGGTTTAATTTCTCCTTAGCTGAGGGATTTACTTAAGGGTATTGCTCAGAATCCCTTAAAAGATTAAAGGAAATGTGTTAAGGAATTTACTGCACTTGCAGATTTGTTATGGGAATAGAATCCTATAGTTTCCATGGAAACTGATGTTTACATGCACTCGCTGTGATACCTGTTATAATCTCTGTTGTTCCAGCTCACAGACTTCAGCACACGGCTGAGGGCATTTGAAACTTGGTGAATGATGAAACACTGTTGAATGATGCATTGTAGCTCCCGGATGCGAAGCAGAAACAGTCAGAACAACATGGTCGCTGCTTGACTGAGGGCTGCGTTAGAGACGCGTGCTGGAATCTCTCTCCAACAGCACACACCACTCCTCTGTGTCCATGGCTCCAGGATCGTGGTCTGTTTTGGAATATTATTTCTCTCTGGTGAGTATACTGGGATTATGTTGGGGTTGACTGTATTTAAACAGCCGTAATCAGTTTTCCTGGACGAACTCGTGCGACGGTCTAACATAGTTTCTGGGATTCCTTGTGAATGTTGTTTGGTGTTTTTCTATTTTTTATTTTTTTTTTTTTGACTTATGGACATGAATAACCCCATCTATTACTGACTGGAAGGATCCTATAGCATAAAATTACAAAGCATCGCAGCAGGAAGAGCACAGCTGTGGAAAGTAACTCAAACTCAAGACGGTTGGACAAATCATGTATTGACTGCAGATAATATCTATAAGTTATAATCAACTGCTCATCATTAAGCGAATCAAGTGGGTTGTCCTGATCATGGATCACTCTCCTCTGGATCTATTCATTTATCATCATAACCTCGGCCATGTTGCAGTTAAGACAATATCAGAGGTACCTTAATTGTTTTTTCTTAATTTGGTTGCTAAGAATGAAAAGAATTACAAGGACACAATTTCCATTGCCCGAAGAAAGGTTACAGGGGCCCCACACTGCAGCCAGGCCTGGGGGAGGGGTGCTTTGGCAAGCGCCTGGTTGTTGGACTTTTACTCATGGGGTCCGGCCGGGCTTAGTCCGAAGAAGCAATATGGGTCCACTCTCCCATGGGCCCACCACCTGTGGGAGAGATAGTAATCCAGGTCTGGTGCATTGGGGATCGGGTGGCAGCCGAGGGCAGGGACCCTGGCATTCTGATCCTTGGCTACTGAAACTGGTTCTTGGAACATGGAATGTAACCTTTCTGTTGGGAAATGAGCCTGAGCTGGTGCGTGAGGTTGAGAGAGGCTAGATAGAGTCGGGCCCAACTTGACACACAGTATGAGCTCTGGAACCATCCTCCTTGAGAGGGGCTGGATGCTCTTTCACTCTGGAGTTGCCCAGGGTGTGAGGCATAGGGCAGGAGTGGGCTTACTGTATGTTTGGATTTACCCCAGTGGACGAGAGGGTAATTTCCCTGTGTCTTCGGGTTGGGGAAAGGGCTCTGACTATTGTTTGTGCTTATGCACCGAACAGTAACTCAGAATACCTGGCCTTCTTGGGGACCCTAGACAGGGTACTGGAAAGTATTCTTTCTAGGGACTCCATTGTTCTGCTGGGGGACTTCAACGCTCACGTGGGCAATGACAGTGAGAAATGGAGGGGAGGAACACAGTTCTGGACACTTGTTTGAAGAGATGTACTGAGTTGTCAACTGATCACCGCCTAGTGGTGATTTGGATCAGATGGTGGCAGAGGATGCTGGACAGACCTGGCAGACCCAAATGTGTGCTGAGGGTTTGCTGGGAACGTTTGGCAGGGAAACCTGTCCGAAAGATCTTTAACTCCCATATCCTGCAGAGCTTTGACTGCATCCCGGGGGAGGCTGGTGACATAGAGTCCTAATGGGCCATGTTCCGGACCTCCATTGTTGAGGCGGCTAACCAGAGCTGTGGCTGAAAGGTTTTTGGTGCCTGTCATGGTGGCAATCCCCGCACTCGGTGGTGGACACTCCAGATGAGAGAGGCTGTGAAGCTGAAGAAAGAGTCCTATCGAGCCTGACTTGCTCAAGGGAATCGGAAGGCAGCTTATGGGTACTGAAGGTCCAAGCGGATTGCACCTTCGGCTGTCGTCCAAGGCAAAAACAAGGCGACTCTGAAGGGGAAAGCAGTTTTCCACCAACACTGTATATGGTAGAGGTGGGGAGCTGTTTACCTCGACTGGAGACGTCATTAGGCCATGGAAGGAATACTTTGAGGATCTTCTCAATCCCACCAACATGTCTTCTACAGAGGAAGCAGAGTTTGGGGACTCCAGGGAGGGCTCGTCTATCACCCGGGCCGAGATAGCTGGAAATTTCAGGAAATTTCTTGGCAGTAAGGTCCTGGGGGTGGATGAGGTCTGCCCCAAGTTCCTCGAGTCTCTGGATGTTGTAGGGCTGTCTTGGCTGACACGTCTTTGCAACATCACGTGGACATCGGGGACAGTGACCCTAGACTGGCAGACAGGGGTGGTGGTTCTCCTTTTTAAGAAGGGAGACAGGAGGGTGCGTTCCAACTCTATGGAGGATCACACTCCCCAGCATCCCCAGTAAGGTCTGTGCAGGGGTACTGGAGAAGAGAGTCCAGCTGATAGTTGAACCTAAGATTCAAGAGGAACAATGTGGATTCTGCACTGGTTGTGGAAGGACCAGCTCTTTACCCTCGCTAAGATCCTGGAGGGTGTATGGGAGTTTGCTCAACAAGTCTACATGTGCTTTGTGGATCTGGAGAAGGCCTTTGACCTTGTCCCTTAGGATATTCTGTGTGTGTGTGTGTGTGCGGGGGGGGGGGTTACTCTGGGAGTATTGGATACTGGGCTCTTTGCTAAGAGCTATTCAGTCCCTATATAAAGAGAGCAGGAGTCTGGTTCATATGGCTGGCAGTAAGTCTGACTGGTTTCCAGTCAGAGTTGGACTCCATCAGGGCTGCCCATTGTCACCTTCTATGAACAGAATTTCTCGGCATAGCCAAGTGGTGGAAAGTGTCCGGTTTGGTGCTCTCAGGATCCCATATCTGCTTTTGTGGATGATGTGGTCTTGTTGGCTTCGTCGAGCTAGGACATCCAGCTCTTGCTGGACCAGTTTGCAGCTGAGTGTGAAGCGGCGGGATGAGTCAGTACCTCCAAATATGAGTCCATGGTACTCAGTCGGAAAAGGGTGGAGTACTGTCTCCAGGTTGGAAATGAGATCCTGTCTGAAGTGGAGGAGTTCAAGAATCTTGGGGTTTTGTTCACGAGTGAAAGATCGTGCGGGAGATTGACAGGCGGATCTGCGCAGCGTTAGCAGTAATGCAAACTCTGTACTGGTCTGTTGTGGTGAAGAGAGAGCTGAGGCAAAAAGCAAAGCTCTCATTTTACTATTAAATCTATGTCCCCACCCTCACCTATGGTCATGAGCTTTGGGCAATGACCGAAAGAATGAGATCGAGGGTAAAAGCGGCTGAAATATGTTTCCTCCTCAGGGTGTCTGGACTCTCCCTTAGAGATAGGGTGAGAAGTTCGAAAGTCCAGGAGAGATTCGAAGTGGAGCCACTGCTCCTCCACATTGAGAGGAGCCAGTTGAGGGGGTTTGGGCATCTGGTCTGGATGCCTCCTGGACGCCTTCCTGGTGAGGTGTTTCAGGCTTGTCCAATGGGGCGAAAAATACGCTGGAGAGATTATATGTCTCGACTGGCCTAGGAATGCCTCTGTATCCCCCTGGAAGAAGTGGAAGAAGTGGCTAGCGAGAGGGAGGTCTGAGTTTCTTTACGCTGACTGCATCCCGCGTGACCCAGACCCGAATAAGCAGTGGACAATGAATGGATGGATGGATGGTTGCTAAGGTGTTTTCTGCAACAGTTTAATGAACTTTAAGGGATTTCTTAAGGGATAAGGAAAAAAACCTTAAATACACAAGTGAGCATTTTAAGGAAAAGACTTAGTGTGTTTTGTGCAACCAATTTTATTTTAAGGACACCTTACCTTTGAGTTTAAGGAAAACCTTGTCTCAAGATATTTTGTGCAACCAGTCCCAGACAGCCAGGTTTTATTATTATTATTATTATTTTTTTTTTTATTTACATCATAAACCTTACCCAATCCTATCAACTAGCAGAGGTTTTCAAGCTGCAGGCCAGTGGCAAAGCGTTAAGTGGTGATAGAGGGTGGGATTAATGGCATGTTCGCAGCTCTTTGGGTTTTTCACTGGAAATATGACTATTAAAGTAACACAGATGGTACGTGTTGTATACTTCAGTGATATACTGAAGTACTTCTGCGAACAGGGATGGATAAAATCGCAAACTTGGATAATGACCAAGGAGTCGTTTGGAAGCTGAAAGAGTTGAGTCCTGAGTCAAATCTGATTTGACTCGTTGTAAGGAACCGAAGCCATCACGACTGTGGAGGGTTGGGGTAGTCTACCAGCCCCCCGCCCTTCCCTTCCTCCTCCAGCGAAAAGCTCCCGGATGCGAAGCAGCAACAGTCAGGACAACATGGTCGCTGCTTGACTGAGGGCTGCGTTAGAGACGCGTGCTGGAATCTCTCTCCAACAGCACACACCACTCCTCGGTGTCCACGGCTCCAGGACCGTGGTCTGTTTTGGAATAATATTTCTCTCTGGTGAGTATACCGGGATTATGTTGGGGTTGACGGTATTTAAACAGCCGTAACCAAATTTGTTCAGTTTTCCTGGACGAACTCGTGCGACGGTCTAACATAGTTTCTCGGATTTCTTGTGAATGGCCTTCGGTGTTTCTCTATTTTTTTCTGTGATTTTGGGGGTTTAAATGCAGAAAAGATTTTCACCATGTCGTTCTGATCGAGCAGACCAAGCGATAGCCAAGGTATTTCTGAAGGGAACCAGGTTATATCAGACACTGCAACTTCGCTGTGACAAAGACTTTCCGTATATCTAACTATTGTTAGTCGAAATAAACGAGGTTATTGCTTAAAGTTACTTGACTAACGACATATAAGCTCATCGTTTCCGTCCACTACGTAGAACTGTCCGTTTAGTTCTCACTACAATGGAGAGCAAGATGAGGTTCGGGCTGAGTAACGTCTCTCTGTGGATTCATGAAGATAAACGATACTCAGGACAGCACATTTTCATTAAAATCGAGATTTACACTCCAGTTTGTTTCTGAATAGCGGGTTTAACTAACCGAAGCGCTCGCGTTCCTGCTGCTCCGTCTATGGTGGTGAACGCGTGCGTGAAATTAACGTGCCGTGTCACGCGGATCTCGCTCCGGAATCTGTGACCGTTGCCTACATCTTCAGACTTAACCGAGTGGACCCTCGCCGACGCTGTTTAAAGTCGATATACGATTTGCTTTAAGGAAGGATGAGAAAAACCGTTGACCTCTTTGGGAGATAAAATACAACCCGTGAAAACGTCAGAGACCACCTTTCGTTTATTTAATTTACAATCAAAACAGCCAGTAGGCTCCAGACCCTTATTGTCAGGAGACTGAAACAGAAATGACCATAACAGGACAACACAGAGAAAAGCTAAGAATACTATTAAAGGCTGAAGGGAATCAGGACTCTCAGCAGCATGCAAGACCTGTTAGAACACCAAAAGTACCACGAGATAAACCGTTCTCAGAGACGGGAGTAAATGAAGCCCTTCATGCTTCCACCGTGAAGGCAGCACGGTGCTGTAAGGCTAAAAAATATCGTGACGCTGTCAGAAAACCTTCATTGAACAATGGAAACACACAAGAATTAACATTTGTAAATCTTCGCTGTCTAAATAAAAAACATGCATCTCCCAAAATAGTAGCTTTGCAGTAGAAGAAAACTTTTGAAATCTCTTCAGAAATGGATGTAAAAAAAAAGATTTAATACCAAGTAATTTTGGAGCATTCCTATTCATCATGACATTTTCACGTGACCTTAAAGACAGGTGCTGTGTTCAAATGCTGTAGCAAACTGAAATTCCACAAAAATGGAGATACGTGTTTTTAATTAGTGACACAATTAAATAACTAACCTTGCTTGTTTTATCAGAACAATAGACTGGACCCCACAAAGACCAGTCCTCAATATTATTGAATGATTTTGCAATTTGTTGGATTGTTAGAGGCAGAAAATAAAACCCATTTCTCAGACTTAACTCTTGAGGTGTGGGGAAAAATGCAGTTTTTTTTTAATTATGAACTGTTGAAAAAGAGGGACCCTATAGTAAATGCAAAAGTTGAACTCATGTTGTGATATATTAGTTGCCTGTTAAGTAGTATATACTCACTCTAATGTGTAATGTTTTGAATGGAAAATAAACAAAGGATGGTTTTTGAATTTTGAGTGGTCCTGAAAATGATTATTATCAACAATAAGCTTACTTTTATGAAAAGCACGTTGTGTAGTTGCTGTTGTTGTGAACCCGTAGATGCCTTTCCTCGTTGACCTACCACACTGTCTTGTAGGATAGACTCAATATTTTGGATAGTGAACATAAAATCCTACACCAACATGAGGGACCTTAGTCACTCAGTCAGAAAGTCAAGGGTCTTTCAGTCTCCTCCTTCACACTGTACATATACACAAGTTGCCCCTCAAAGAAACGTGTACTAGCATGTGCTGGAATATCATGTGCCTGCTGCTATGGTGCACATACCTGAATGAGAAGCAGACCAGAGTAGTCAGCTGATGTTTATGTAGCAGGGCTAATGACAACATTTTGGGTGGGTCTTGGCACATATGTAAATAGGCAGGTAGTCCATTCAGAGCTCAACATTTAATAATTTTTAAATTAAATGAAATGAAGTTGTCTTAACAAGTTGAAAAGTGGGTAAATGTATGTTAATTGTGCTTAGTATTAGAGATTACACACGGTCTGTACATAAATTAGACCAAAATACCTTGTGTGCCTGACAAAATCATTATCATAACTGCATTGGGGTGAACTTCATTCAGTAATCAGGTGTGTGGAAATAGATGATTTACAGACAATAATAACATAGTCAGGTCTTGGTTTGAGGGGTATAAACCCTTGAGTTTTCTGTGATGGATATGTGATTTGAATTATGTTCTCTGGAAAAGTGGAGCATGAAGTGTTTTTGCTATTGAAACCTAATGTTTTGACGCCTTGACTTCACTCATTTTTTCTAGGCGGAATGGTATGCCACCTTCACAGCAAATATACAAAATCTGCACTAAAGCATTTTCTGAAGAGAAGTTGTATTTGTTTAATGCAGTAAAGGACAGGCTCTGTGTAAATATTACCTGAATAGTTGACTACCAACCTTCAGCCAGGTAGTGTAAGTATATTGTTTTTTGCCCATATTGTTCTAGCCTAAGTAGGGCTGGATAATATGGACAAAATTTATACCACAGTGTATTTATTTTTGGTCAATAAAGTATAATTCCAATATCTGTATGAACATAAATACCACATAAAAACTGCCAAGCACAAACAAGAAATATGACATCACAGACAAAAATAAACCTCTTAGATAATATTTTTAATCTAAATTTAAAATTGAGTGCAGTGAACTGAGCAGTGCCCTATAATTAATGTCAGAGAGTGATGCTTACAATTGTGTATTGAAATATTTAAATGTTTTTATTAATCATTATAAGTGTTATTAAATAAATGTTATTGAACATTTTATAGAGCAATAAATATTGATAAGGGTTTATTGTCAAGCACTAAGTCAGGTCAAATTCAGACACCCTTAATTAGACCTAATCCGTCTCTAAACAGAGCTTCAGTTGAGCAGAATTCACAATAAAAAAGAAAAACCACCACAAGCTGGTAATGTTAATTAAAGCCTTTGCACTCTTCTCATTTTTTATGTACATGGGCTACAAAAACAAACACAAAGCTTTGGTTAGTCCTGTCCAGTCCAGTGGTGAGTTATACATCCAATAAAGGATGAGACAGAGTTTTCCACAATGTGGAAAGTGATTCATAAGGCATGATCCCTCTTGCTCTTGCCCTGGCACTTTCCATAGACTCCCCCTGTGCTTTGAATGCCACAACTCCCACCAAGGCCTTGTGTGTATCCCGGACAACACTCGTCGCCCAAGCTGGCTGTTCAGAAGAAGGGCTCGCTGCCCATTTGTCTGGCCTTTCGACACACTACAAGAACAGTAAGTCATTCATATATCTGAGGCGTTGTGGTAAATAGAGCCAGTAATTCAAATCTGTCTAGGGGTTTCCGTAAAAATGTGATATTTCTTACAATTAGTGTTTGATCGTAGAAACAAATTATTGTTTAGTGCTGCAATAATGTATTTGCCCAATTAAGCACAAGTTCTGGATAATGTCTTATACATAAAACTGCAAGTGAGAACAAATATGAAATCAGAAAGTGACTTATCTACTTTCCATCGATGGACAACCAGGGTCCATGAAGACCAAATACATACAGAAGTATGTATGCCAAAGCAATAAATAACAAAGTTCCAGTTTTCTAAGTTTTGCCTTCACAATAGTAATCCATTTAAGGCAGGGGTTTTTGCTAAAGTGTTTGGGTAAGTTATGAGAAGACAAAAGACCTTGAGTAATATTACTGTTATTACAGCCTCAACTGTCAGACTTTAATTATTTACATTCTGATGCTAATTATTATGTGCAACATGCTGTTGTTCTCACGAGAACATTGTTGCTCTGAGAAACAGCACGGCTAAGGGACGACCCTGTGCAATTGTACTGTAAGGGTGTGACTAAAAGGGTAATTGATATGTTTACTTAGCAGCATATGTCTCTTAACTTTATGTCAATACCGTGGTGAAAGAGGCTAGTCCTAGCTTGTGTCACATAGGCTTTTTCAGAAAATTGCGTCAAATCGCTAACATAATTGACTTGCTTGTACAAGTTTGTTTTGTTCACGAGACAGAGGACAAAGCACATGTTCATGTGCTCTAGGAAATATAGCATTTCTCCTGTTTATGTGTTTAGGTGTGGTGGAAGTCTTTGTGTGTGAAAACAAGCCTACGTACTTATTGGTTCATTTGAATAGAAAATTGGTTTGAACAGGCCACTTTGAATAAAAAACCCAGAAACTTCTCTCAGCCAGTATGTAGACCAACAATGGAATAATTTTAATTTTATTTTATGCTCATGATTCAAAAAAAAAAAAAATCATCTGATCATTCTAAACACCACGGTGAAGTGTCCTGTGGCCCCAAAATAATCAGAAACGATTCAATCTTATATAAAATAGGGAAAAAATGGTGCCAGGCTGGTACCAAAAACCTGTCAGGCGTTGCGTTTTTCTAATTGTCCACTAAATCCTTTTGTTTATACTTGTCTGTTAAGAGAGTGATATGAGGGAAGTTGGCTGTTCATCCTACAGGCTATGTATTTGTATTGACCGAAATGGGAAGAGTTGCCCACTGCACCATGGCAATTATCTGTGTGAACATTACCATAGCTTAATATAGAATAAAACTATTGCTGAGTTTGGGAAACTTCATCTAGTTGAGAGTAAATAGTTACTGGATCGAGCAAACTAATGCTGACAGATGTCAGCAGAGGAAAAATGTCAACTGTGGACATTCTGTATATAATGCTGACCACAAGGGGACAGAAGAACAATATGCCCTTTGAATACAAGACATCCTTTTCTTTGTGTACAGTTTATTAGAATGTCTGTCATCTGAGAAAACCTGTTTTAGAACCTGTTGAGCACCTCAGTGAAAAGTGAAGGCTATAGGAATAAAAACAAATGCTTAGTGTGATAAACAAATAATTTCAGCTTATTATCCAAAAATTCAACAGCTTTAATGACACTGTTGTCTTTGTAAGAATATCACAAGCATAAATTTGTTTACTGTAGATTGAGCACATACATACCTTTTAAGCTTTATGCTTCTCTGTTGGTTATTCGGTGGAGTTCGTAATTGATTGTCCTGTAATTTATCGTCCTTTGGTAATCCCGCTCTCCTACTGAGAGTCATGAATGGGAGGGAGCAAGTGAAGTGATATTTTCTGTAAACCTCTCCCTCCATAATGCCTAAAAGCCCCAGGTGCTCACTACTTTCCCCCTGTATGTCACAATAACACCAAAGGAGACAGTGAAGTGCTCTTCTAAAAATATCAAATTGCTGCTTGGAACTGTAGCTTGATTGGAGCAGGGTGTTGTGTGTGCGCAGGAACTATATGTAGTGTGATAAGTTTTTGTGTAGTTGTATGTTTCTCTGTTTCTGGTAGAGTATTTGTTGCAGTCAAGGCGAGAGTATGTGCATGGACAGCTGGCTGGTCTTTCCTCTGGACAGCCTGTGACAGAACTATTTCCAGCACCTTTGGGTCATGCTGCTGCTTTGGAAGATAACACCCTGGTGGCAGGGTAACAGTAGCCACTGGCATACACACAGACCCTAGTGGTAATGTATGATTCGTGAGGTTTCTAACATGTCATTTATTAAAAAAAGAAATGTATATATACAGGTTTTCTTTAGGGAGGTTGTAACTCGGTGGAATTCCACTGATTTTCCCAGATTACAATACGACTAAATTGTTAACTCACCGTTTTCTAACTTTTCACAGTAATGGTGATGGGTATCAGATGTCTGAAATTACATTTGTAAAAGACACAAGTTGTTACAAGAAATGCTTATGAACACATTGTCCGTTTTACAATAGTTTTGATGTGAAGTTTTTGCTGAAAACTTAAATAAAATAATAAATTAATGACAGAGATACATGCTGGAGATCTCTGTAGATTCATCAGTATTTTATCATTATGAATGTAACATTCAAAAGCTCAGAAACATGATCGTTTTGGATAGTGTATAAAACAACAGAATCTATATCCTTGTTATCTTGACCTTTGTTTGCCCTTGCCGCTATGAAAATGTTTACATAGTGTATTTTACTTGAAACATTCACTGGAGAAGTCAGTGATTTATATGACTTATTTAATGTTGCTACATACTACATTATAATGTCTATGAGACTTATGTGTAAGCCATGTCGTTGTTAGGATCTGGCACTGAATTTAGGTGCTACCTACAGACTTTGGTTTCCCTTAAACCTAGGTGACTTTTATTTCTATGTGAGTTGTAAGTTGGCTGTCTGTCATATCTGTTCACTTGGATATGAACTGCTGAAAGCCGAATGTGTCATGCCAACTCATGTTGCCAAAACTGAGGTTAGTTGGCAGTTCATTGTAACTGCAGCAATGAACCTGCTGATGGCTTGTGACACAAAAGAGTTTAGTGTAGGATGCAGAGGGCTCTGTGTAACTCGTTGTCATTTTCCATGTCTGTCTCTCTCTTGCTCTTAGTTGCTTTGGTGGTTCTCATTCAGTTTAATCTAAGTCTCTGACTATTTTAATCCTGATGAGCCAAGCCAGTATGCTCTTTGTGTGCCTGAAGCTGCAAGAATGTGTCACTTGTGCCATGCTTGTGTACCCATCAGTGCCATCTCATCATTCCTGTAGTGTGGTCAAGTATGGCGTGAGAGTTAGAGACAGGATTAGACTCGGAGAGATGCCAGATATTCCTTGAGATGATACTCAACTAGGAGTGTGCACTGGTAATTATATACTTGGTTAACTGTTCAACAAGTTATCTGCAGTCAACAGCTCTAAAGCGTTGTGTCAAGGGAGGTTAGGTAGACCAATATACAGACCAACAATTCAGTGACATATTAAAACAGTATCTGAGTACTGTCCTAACCTGCTGACAGACATGACACGACATGGTCTCTGTTTAGAATAACATGCTCAACAGGAATTGGTGACTTCTCATATGACAAGGACACCTGTTACGATACAAGTAGGGTTAGGTGGACTGAGAATGTGTGACATTTCACGTTGCGCTGTGAAGCTGTTTTTCTCTCTGTCGCCCCTGGAGGTTTCAGGATTCCCGTTAATTACAGTACATGTCTTTGTTGCTCAGCTTACCGTAATGTTCATGCTGTGAAAGCAGAGCTTGTTTTGAAGAAGCTTTTGTTAGGAGAGTCTTTAAAGCCAAAAGATCTAATGGTCACAAGATCTGCTTTTTGTACACACTCAAAAAATGTGAGGAGAATAGCTGAGCCAAACAACCTACCCACTCCTTATTTGGATGCAGTGATGTGCATCAATAGAAATGCTGTAATTATAGTATATTTTGACAGCCGTTAAGTACAGGTAAATTTTTCCAGGTGATATATGTGATTATATGCAAAATAATCCACTTGTATAAGGAAGGGAAGACTCGATGAAAAGACACTGCCCTGGCTTTGAAAGGATATGCAGCTGTGAAGGTGGTACGGAGGAAAGCTGCAGGTACTGTTGCTAACAAACCGGTTCAATGGTGTGGATTTCCTCTGGGTGCTCCGGTGTCCTCTCACAGTCCTTTAAAACACATGTTAGTAGGTGCAAAAGTGTCCACAAATGTGAGTACGTGAATGAGTGGGTGATGCCCTTTGACTGTGGTTCTGCGTTGCACCCAGTGATTTTGAATGAACGAATGAATTAATTCAGTATCATAATATTACCATGATATGGCTGCTGAGTAGCTTACGTGAACGCTACCTAAAACTCAACAATATGCTCCCAATAATGAAGCTGCCAATTTGGACCTAATGGTGAACACTGTGATCTTTAAGTAATTCTGTGGTGAATTTCTGGAAAGCACTTTACTCAAAACCTCCTTTCTTGTGGCAGTTATGTCCTGTGAGTCACAGCCAGTGAATCAGCGTGAACGATGTGTCCCAGAATTGCTTCTGACATCTGATGGCCTGTCACTACCATCCCTGCATTGACAGCTGGTGTCAGAGAGACTATTCCGATCGTGGTGCCGAACACCGATGGCAGCAGATGCAGCAGCAGCCAGTGGATGGTTGTTTCTGGAGGTTTTGTTATTTTAGGAAGAATGTTAGACGTGAGACCCTAGGATGAGTTCAGGCACCCTTAAAGTGACATGGTTCAGGACTCTGTGATCCTCTGAAGTCTTCTAGTTCATGTCCTGGCAGTTGTTTTGGTTCAGAGTGTTCAGAAGAGAGGTGTGGGCTGTGAGGGAGGGTGCACATGACAATGATATCATCCCAGTGAAGGGAGCAATTGTTCCAAGTACTGAAAGAGAGTGAGTGAAAGTGAACGCTAGCATAACTGTAATGAAATTCAAATCTGACGGAATTGGTGTGTTTGGAGAGGATTGCTGACAAGAAGGTCTGGAGTGCTCTGCCTATCTACTTTTTTTTTTTTTTTTTTTAAGTGTGCTAAGGTGTGGCTATTCTGTGGCTTATTTTTTTCCCTGTTTGGTTTCTCACAAATAATGCCACAATGATGCTAATCTGCTTAATCAGCCTTGCCAAGAGAGTTCCGTGTTGTGCTCATGTATTGTGCGCTCAAGTCATTTACTTGTTATTGTGCTGTGCATGGAAAATTCCAGTAGGCCAGTGTTCTCAAGGGATCAGGCTTTTTGTAATGGGTACAAATGCTTATTTATTTATTTATTTATTTATTTTTATTTGTATTGTTTTGAGGCATTCTAGGAGAGTCGTAATGCAGTTATAGCGGTGTCTGCACTGTAAACACCATTGAATGTCCTTGGTGAGCCTGCATGCCTTTCCTGCTTTGGAAATTTGCATACACCCACCCCCTCTAGCAAGCTCTTCTCTGTCAGTGGCTTGCTCATCCCCATCACCCTTTCTTCCCATGTGGAAAAATCCAATCAGCACTCCAGCTTCCCTCACGTTGAGCAGGATTGGCTGAACTGCGTGTGATGCTGATGCCTTCATTTAAGAGGTAGTCTAGACTGCAGTGACAGGCTGTTCATGAGGAGGGAGCTGCAGTATCCTGCATCACATCTAACTCTCAACCTGGCGATTCTGTATTCTCTAACTGGTTCATTTTCTCCCCTGATGAACAGTTCCTTATGGATTAGCTGTTCATCCTGCCTCAGTGTCTCTTTGTCCTTGTCATTAATATACCATTATAGTTTTCCTTCTCTGCTCATCTCTCATCTGTCCCTTCACTCAGTCTCTCATTTTGCAACCATTTTCCATTTCCCTTACCCCCCTCAAAAAAAGGTTCTCTGGTTCTCTGAGTACTGCACAGTGTGAAGGTGAGTGTGCGGGTTACAGTTTGCAGTCAGTACAACAGCCTTTTCTCTATTTCTTACCATTTTTTAAATACCGTTTCCCCTGTCTGTGTAATGCAACAGGTGCTCTTTGACTTCTGCATGCAAGAGGACATATGTATAACAAGAGATGAGTAGGTGTCTGTCTGTGTGCGTATGTATCCTTATGATACACAGTCTCAATGCTGTTATGGTTTAAAGAAAATGGCTGGAAATTAAGTCTGCCCAGTTTCAATGTATTACCAGAATATTAAAAGAATATATAACCGTAAGTAATTATTGACAGAAATAGACATAATTTGGATTAACTTCTTATTTTTTGGAAGCAGCCAACCAGTGGCCCTAACCAGCTGTGTGTTTATTAATTTTCCATTACGATATTTATTGTCAAATTTTATTATTGCTTTTAATATTGAAACCTTCAGTGTCCTGAGGTGTTTTTTAGTGTTAAATTCCTAAGTGTTAATTAAACTGTGGGTATTTATTTAATCTGTACACTGCCTAATGAATTGTAGCACTCCGAGGGTAATGACGAAGGCAAGAGGGTGCAGTGTATGTGAATGTGTGCACATGAAGGTACTTGTTTAAGTTTCATAATTAAAGAATCTGTAAGAGACTTGTGACTCACTCCTTGCAGTTATGTGTAGGACCTAACCGATGAGCTGTCACCCTGCGTTTCAGTCCACTGAGCACTTTTGTTCTGTTCTATGGTCATTTTTTTACCTTTGTATTCACCTCTGCTTGAACTCTAACCACAGTTGACCTTTATAAGGTTCATGAGACACTTTCTCAGGTTATTGATGTTACATATTTTCTGACAGCATTTGCAGTCTCACGGCCAACCTCTTTTGACATTTTGAGGTGCAGTAGCCTGCGCTCTGTGTTTATGGAGGCACTGAGGCAGAAGTCCTTTGGGTTATGTGGATGAAGAAATGTAGCCTTCTCCCAGTTCGTGTAAAGTTTTCCAAGAAAGAGTGACGTCAGTAAAAGGAATCATCATACAGATAACAAACCTGCATTTCAAGCAGAGTGCTTGTTGTTAAAAGAAGTACTAACCCAGTGTATTGTTGAAGCCAGTGCATGCCAAAATACCTGACATATGACAATGCAATTGACCTACAGTTTCAGATGGGGACACAAACAGAATGCCAGAATACACACAGACTTTTAGTTTCTCATATATACCCAGTTGGATATCACATTTAGAATTTAATTGGAATTATTTAGAAAATACCTACATCTCTTAATATTAGTTACACGGGCTGATTGGGCATCAGCTGTCTGATACAGGTAGGCTCCCTTTCATCAGTATAATCAGAACTTGTGTGGCTATGCCTGGAAGAATGAATAGGTATAGTAATAAAGTATGTGTCTGTAACAGTTTTCTGATTTAGATTATTGTGTGAGTAAATAACTTCAGCAACTTCCATTTAAGCGGGTGTGGCTGCAAACATTTTAATGGCATATGAATTGATGCTTAATCTTTGTTAAACAAAGCAGTTCACTAAACTTTGCGATTGTACTATATTATTTTTGTAATTTATCTAAAAATATGTAATTAATTTAGTATGAAAGAACAGAATTACATATATTATGACTTGTAGCCATGTGCTTTCTACTCTCAAGGCATTTAGCCTGAGAAAATTTTACACTTTGCTGTGAGAATATGTGAAACATATTTGCCCGGCATGGTGGCGCAGCAGGTAGTGTTGCAGTCACACAGCTCCAGGGTCCCGGGGTTGTGGGTTCCAGTCCTGCTCCTGACTGTTGGTGAGGAGTTTGGAGCGTTCTCCCAGTGTCTGTGTGGGTTTCCTCCAGGTGCTCTGGTTACCTCCCATGGTCCAAAAACACATTGGTAGGAGGATTAGTAACAAAAAAAATTGACACTCAAGTGTCCTTGTGTGAGTGTGTGTTGCCCTAGGAGGTACCCCTGCAGGGTGTGTTTTTGATTGCGCCCAGTGATTCTGGGTAGGCTCCAGACCCACCTTGACCCTGAACAGGCTAAATGGTTACAGACAATGAATGAATACAGACCTACCTGGTGAGCATGTTGGTGAACTAGTGCAGGTCAATAGTGATCGTTCTAGAATAATCGTAGCTGTGTTTGGTACAATAAATGTAACATTAAATTAGGATCACATTGCTCAGCATTTTTATAAATTCTGTTAAGTTGATATGTGGGAATAATGTTATTTTTTCTTTGCTACGAGTGGACAGGAAATTCTCAGTTATAACCTCTACATATATATAAGTACCCATTGAGACAAAGACATAATTCTGAGCCAAACAAAATAAAGTACACCAAGTGCTTTTTGTTGGCAACCAGGATAAAACGTTTTCTGTGCTCTTTTATTGTCCATGTTATGATTTTTCCAGGTAATGGTACAATGTAAGCATGCAAATTGTGTTGTAAGCTTTTATAAACAAGTCTAATCAAGAGTTGCTAGCACATGGTTGTAGTGTTTTGTTCCACTAAAGGCTTCCAGATAGGCTTGTGTTAAAAGAGCAGGCTTCGGGGAATCCAAGTCAATAAGAATCTATATCTGCTTTAAGGTAAACAATTTATCATGTGGTTAATTTTGTCATTTACCTAGATGTTATAATTAAATGTGTATATTACTACAAATTACTGAAACAAAAAGGTAACATTTTTTTTAAATTTTGGATAGGGATGCACCGATTTTTAATTTTTTGGGCCGATACAATAGCCGATAATTAGCACCTTGGAGTAGCTGATACCGATATTAATAACTGAAAATTTTATCTTTTTGGATTGAAAAAATATATATATATTTTTATTATCATAGGTTGTTATAGGACAAGCCTCTTCTTCAGTATTTGTCCCTGTATCTTTTTTTTATATGTGTACTTGTACCTTTTAAGTATATTATTTGTAGTTAATTTATATTTTTGTCAAAGATTTACAACTGGTTCCGTAGTTTTACTATGGTTTCTAGAGGGGCACTATTTAGTGCAGCTCTAGGTTTGTTTGAAGAGCAAGGGAGAGAGCGGCAGGGAGAGTGTGTGTGAGCGAGTGTTTGTAGTCGTTTATCATCGCATTTCAGTAATAAAATCAGACTCTGAATGGCTCTATATCTATTTTCATGTGTTTTGTATGAGAAGGGCTCCTATCGTTACACTTATATAGTGCCTTTCTAGACACCCAAGGATGCTTTACAATCCACACTGCTCAGAACGCTCAATCCACACACACACTGGCGAGAAGCGGCAGCCCAACGCGCACAGCGTACTCTCAACCAGGAACGACCGTCCACCTAGAGGACTGCATCGGGCACTAGGGTTTCACCCAGGACAGAGTGCTAATCCATATCTGGGCACACACACATTCACTGACACATACAGACAATCACTCTCACACACACCAGGACATTTATTAGAGAAGCCAATTCACCTACCCTCCAGTTTTTTGGACTGTGGGAGGAAACCGGAGACCCCGGAGAAAACCCACGCAGACAAGGGGAGAACATGGAAACTCCACCAAGATGGGGCTCCTGCACTGTGATGGTTGAGAGTATCTTTCTGTCGTTTAACCAGCTGTGTATGTGTATACACCACTGTACTGAGTGTTGCTCATATTTTAAATTGGTTTTCACCATGTAGCGATTTACTCCCAGAAACTGTTTTTTCTGCAGACACAATGAAAAACATCCACACAGCAGACATAGTTGTGTATTAACAGATGTCTGTCTGTGCATATGCACAAGCACAAAAACGGCACCAAGTTGTTGGTAGTAATATTGGCTAAAATTACAGTATTTGGACTGATAACAATAACTAAAAAAGTCCACATATCGGCAAATAATATATCGACTGGCGATTTATCGTGCATCACAAATTTTGAGTAATACTTTCCTTAAATATACATGTAAATTGTTACATTAACGGTCTTTAAATACTGTCTGCAGTGTCTCTGCAATCTTGTCACATTATAGGGTGCAAAAATACTGTGATGTTCTCCTGAAATATAAAACCCAATAATGTTCATTTTCCTATATCTTATTTTACAGTGTGCTGTGTTGTGGCCTTGAATGTGGTCATATAGTGTATCGAGGGACCTGGTAATACCCAGCCCTGCTGCAATTATGAAAGACCCCATTGTTACGTTTGTCAAGACATTGCATACTGAACTACACAATCAAAGTTCTTGTGTGCACTGCATTGTTTCTTTACGGAAGAGCTGTTTTGATGACTCCGCTGTATGTACATGAGTATGTCATAGATCTGTCCGATCCGTTCACAGCAAGCCTAGAATCAAGATGCCCTTCGGGCGTGTGATGTTGATTAGTTTGTGTAACTCACCTGACTAGAGCACGCAATTAGTTAATGCCTAGAGAATGTGTTAGTCTGGCTCATGGTGTTTACATTTGACTCCCTTTAAACAAAAGGCTTATTGAGCAGAAAGAATGTGAGATAAGTCCCTACATTAACTATAATAACAAGTGAGTAATCAAGTCTGTATATTTCAGTGCACATATCGCTATTTTAAGGAATCAGGATAGGATTTAAAATAATACAGAAACAAAAACAAAATATATCATTAAATCACATATCACCCAGGTACACAAAGAACTAGGCCAAGTGTTGTTCAATGACTTCCATTCTTCTGACCCTGCGGATGTTCAGCTCTGTGTTAATGCCTTATGCATTCCTGTGAACATAGCTCTCAGGGTGTTACTTGGAGTTAGGAATAGTTAATGTTGTATTAATAATTAATAGTTAATTAGTAATAGTTAATAATGTTTTATAAAATACTTCTCAATTTACAAATAACTGAGGCAGATGGTATTATTTTAAATATGTTCAGTAATGTTAATGTTAATGGGTTAATGTTAAAGTAGGGCTGGACAGTTAATCGAAAATTAATCGAAATTGACATTCTGACACTAAACAATAAAAGTAGACAATCTTAACAGTGACATATTTTGTGTCTGTTTGGAATAAGTAGCATCCACCTTGAGAAATATTAACCTGTAAATGTGCTCAGGGTCGAGGCAGAACAAAGCTAGCTGAGAAAGATCTGGTTTGAGACAAGCGAAGGACCTGTGAAAACATAATGTTCACCTTGCTCTCTGGTGGATTTTAGTGTACAGACATGCTTTTTTCAGAACGGCTTTCCTATTTTTGAAATGCCAGAAAAACTTCTGTAACAATGGCTATCAAATAATCATGCCCATCCCATTTTCATATGAAACTAAAGTCATCATGCCCAATGCCAAGATTCGTTTAGGGGTGTATGCAGCTTTTTAACAATATTCATTGGTGTTTCTGAGATAAAACAAATCAACATCACTATCTGACTTCTATATTGATGCAGTCACACCCTCACTGCAAATTTCCAATATCTAGCATAAAGACTTTGCAATAGAGATATGGATTATTACTGTAGCAGAAGTGGATGTGGGCAATTGCACTATTAATACCTTTGTTTCTAGAAAAAGTATTGGGTTGGGGGTTCCTGCAAACTTTTGGAATACATATAATTTAGTTCTCAGGAGGATTCTGCTTTTTTCAGTGAGTAATTTATTCGTATCAGATAAATTGAGTGTTAAATTTAATGAAATCTTCAAGTCATCAGAAATTGTGAAGGAAATCTCTGTAAATTGTAGACACCATTTAAACCTTGACATTTAATTCAATTAATCATTAAAATAATGATGTCAATGGTAGGCTAATAAAGTTTATTGCAGAAACCATCTGACTAAGCCAAGCTGTTCTTGCCTTAAAAGAGCACCCTGTCATAAGAGTGGAAACAATGTTAGAGATTTCTAGGAAGTATTGGTGACAGGGACCTTGCTTGTTAAAACTCAGCCTAAGGGTGACCAGATTTAAATATGAAAGATGTTTTAGGACCATTGAGTAATGGGTTTATACAGTATACACTGGCATTGTAGCATTGCTAGAAAAAAAGAGATCATTTGTATCTGATTTAAAAACAACCAAAATATTTGTAATTGTGACCTGTTCACGCTTACTTTTTAAGACAATGCATCTTCTTGTGAACATTTGATCGTGTGGATTAATAAAATGAGATACACATAGATAAATTAATATAAACCCTAAGTCTTAACTTAGATTCACTTATTGTTATTTAATCTTATGTACAGTGTGACCCTTTTCTTCATTTTTATTTAATTCAAATTCAGTATTCTCAAAAATATGAATAAAGTAAACCTCCTTATATGTTTATTTAAGTATATATGATACAGATTTAATAGGATACACAAAACTCTAATATGAGAGGCTAAGGCACTTAATAAATCATAATTTTGATCAGTGCATCTCAGCCATATATACTGTTTCCTTGTTTATTCTTTTTAATTAATAGCGGTGGTCTTATGAACTAAATACCACACTGTCTCCATGTTGTGCTTTATTGGTGCTTTCTATAAACACGATCAGATTGCAGCTAGCACATAGTGGCCCATTTACAGACTTCCCATGTTCTGACTCTGACCCACTAAGAATCTTAGCCTGCAGAAAGCAGCAAACAGTACAAGTGTAAGCGGGTATTAGGAACTGCTGCTGTGCAGTGCTGCTAAGGCTGCATCACCACTGAACATACTGCAGAGGCTGAGTTTAAATGTCGAACCTGAAATCCTGCCAAAAATTCAAGACAAGGTGTGAATAAGGTGTTTTCCTTTTCTGCTGTCATAAAGACATGGCTTATGACATCTTTCTGTGCATGTTCATATCTCACTGATTTTGCCTGGGGGTTGGTTTTGTGAACATACTTTATAATTGTTGGGCTCATGCTGTAACAGCTGTCATTTTAAATATCTCTCTCTCTCTCTCTCTCTCTCACACTCACTTTCTCACTTTCTAATCTTTAGTTCATTTCCCCACCTGTTCCTCCAACTTACTTTTTTTTCTAATGCCTTTTGCTCCCCTGCAGTCTTTTGGCCGGATAATGCAGCCTCATACACAAATGAGAGTATTCCTTGCAATTATTTTTTTCTTTCTTGTTTTGACAGCTGAAGACTTCTCAGTGGAAGGCACACGTAGAAGGCCAAAGAATGGAATGCTCTCTCCTGCCTACATTGCTCACGGCTCCAAAGACTGAAGTTAAACGGCTTAGTTAGCAGTGTGCCTCTCCCCCTAGAACTTGCACAGCCAGGGGAAGAAGAGTGTCAAACAAAAGAGAAGAAGTTTTTTCCTTTATAAAGCAGAGCACCTTATTTAGACCTCCGGATTTAATTATTTTTGGATTGAGATCTGAACCTGTTCAAAAGCGAGCGTCAAAATGGATTTAGAATCGTACCTATGGATGGTTGTAATTGGCTTCATCATTGCCTTCATCTTGGCATTTTCCGTGGGAGCCAATGACGTGGCCAACTCGTTTGGCACAGCCGTGGGCTCGGGAGTGGTCACATTGCGCCAGGCCTGCATACTGGCCTCCATTTTTGAAACCCTGGGCTCTATGCTCCTCGGAGCCAAAGTGGGTGAGACCATTCGGAAAGGGATTATAGACGTCAGCTTGTACAACGACACTGTGCCCATACTGATGGCCGGAGAGGTCAGCGCCATGGTCGGTAAGTGATCTCTTATAGATTGAATTTTGGATTAACTAAAACCATGATTTTGGATTAATTCGGAAGATTCTAAAGTTAATACATTTGTTTTTTCTTTATTTGTTCATTGTGTACTGCTAAATACTTTCTAGTAGAATAAATATATGGTCGCATTCCTGGTCTGACTGGTACTTATTTTAGATACCAGCAGAGGTATTTTTCATTTTTTTTTATCCTCCAAAGAACATGGGCTAAGAGATCACTTGTTAACTGTCTAATAAGATAAACACGGCAAAATATTCATGTTTATTTTTCTAGCAAACTAACGTTTTTTAAATGTTTTTAAATGTGTTTAGCAGTTAAAGCATGTTACCATTTAGAAAGAAATAAGACGTGAACCACGTGGCTGTGGGACTCCCTATCTGCTTGAGTTTCTCAAATTTTCTTTTTTCTCAGGGTCTGCGGTTTGGCAGCTCATTGCCTCGTTTCTAAAGTTGCCCATTTCTGGGACTCATTGTATCGTGGGCTCTACTATTGGCTTTTCCATGGTGGCTATTGGCACAAAGGGAGTAAAGTGGATGCAGCTGGTCAAAATTGGTAGGAGGATTACTGAGCAGCGTCTATTTTTCTTTTTTATATCTACTATATTATATCAGTGATTTTAAATATTCTTTTTCTGTTTGCTTCAGTGGCCTCCTGGTTCATATCCCCTCTGCTGTCAGGCCTCATGTCTGGCCTACTCTTTTTCATCATCAGATATTTCATTCTTAACAAGGTGAGTCCAGAGTCAGATTTGCTGTTACACATGCCTTGCATCAGAAGGGTTACTGAAGTTCTGATCTTATCTCTTATGTAGGTATTCTTTTAAAAACATGCATGTTATTATCAACATCTTGATGAAACTCTTCCTCTTCACATCCTACTAAGACTATCATATGTGTGTCATCTATGCCATATCTGCATACCTTTTATGCACACCCATCACCAATGCCGATGCTTATCTGCGCTTCCGTTATTTCAACAGACAATGATAATCTTTTTGAAAGGAAGTTTAAATATGGAAAAAATGATGAAATTACCACCACTGGAGCATGTCCACCCTGATTTTGTTATACTAGTAGCAAAAACGGAATTCGCAGAGATTATACAAATATTATTGTTTAGCGGCTGAACATGTTGGCTTTTTGGAAATGACTTGGTGAAAATAAAATAAAATTATTTAAACTGATCTATGACTTTTAGGTTTAGTCTTATTTTACATATTCACTCACAGTTAGGAATTACACAAAAAAGTGCACTATTTATTACGTTTTCACACACATATATGGCACATTTCCTCTTCATGATCCCTATTTGACTCTGTACTTGGTTCTTTTGCTTTTCCATTATGCAAATCTGGTGCCTGGACCCTGGAAGTGGTATGTGGTCAGTCTGTGGTCGCTTGCAGTTTCAAGTGAGCCTACACAGCGTGATGCAGGTTGTTTCCAAAGCCCACGAATCTTGTTAAAAGCATCAACAGTTATTCTTTCACTGAGGAAGAATTCTGAGGGAGGAAGGCACCAAGCTGTGTTTCTGAAATGGATGTTTTTATAAAATGCTGTCACTTTTTTGTTTAAATATCTTCAAACCTGTATCTGTTCTGTCTAGTGAACGTTGGCATATTAGTGTCCTGGCAATGTTGTGACCTAATGCTGCCTTTGAAGCGGGTCTCTGATTCTCTTCAATTTCCTCATGTCAAAACATGCCTTCTGAGGCATTGACTGCACCGTATGGGCAGCAAGGTGTTGAGAGGGCTCCTGTCTGTTTCAAAAACAGCTTTTGTGTTCTTGTTTTCCAGATCAAATAGAGGGAAAAATATGGAACCGCCCAATGTTCAGGACACACAGTTATTATTTTGTTGTTCTGCCTTGGGGCAGAATTCTTTGAGTCATGTTCCTCTCTCATGAAAAACAGTATTCTACATCAAGCTGGTTCCAACTTTCTCAAATAGTAGCTGCCATCATCTTTGCAGGATGGAGCCTTTTGTTTTAAATTTCCACAATATATTTTCAATCAGAATGAGATCCAGATAGTTTGTTGAAAAAAAAAAAAAATTTTTTTTAACTCTTTTTCTCTTTGGTAAGATGCATTATCACCTTAAAGAATGCCTTAATCCGTACCAAATCTATTTTCTGTCCATGGAAAGAGCCACTGTGCACCTGCTGAGGTAATGAATGTAGTCTTCCTTGCTTCTTTACCTGACATACCACCCCATATCAGAAATGAGTGGGGAATCTTTAAACATTTGATTAGAAAACCACCAGACAAAAATTCCAGCATCATTATTTTCTTTGGCTAATATAGATTGTTGCTTCATCACTGAATATCACTTTCGTCCAGTCATTCACAATCCTTGATTGTTTCTTTTTAGCCCACTGTAATCTTGCATTCTTCTGTATAGGTGATGGTGTTTTCATTTGACATTTCTATATGTAAATCCCATTTCACTCAATCACTTTCTTTGATTTCTGTCACAGATATTGACACCTGTTTCTATTCATTTTAATTTGTTGTGCAATTACTTTATTTGGGCGGTATGGTGGTGCAGCAGGTAGTGTCGCAGTCACACAGCTCCAGGGACCTGGAGGTTATGGGTTCGATTCTCACTCCGGGTGACTGTCTGTGAGGAGTTTGTGTGTTCCCGTGTCTGCGTGGGTTTCCTCCGGGTGCTCCGGTTTCCTCCCACAGTCCAAAAACACACGTTGGTAGGTGGATTGGCGACTCAAAAGTGTCCGTAGGTGTGAATGTGTGTGTGTGTCTGTGTTGCCCTGTGAAGGACTGGCGCCCCCTCCAGGGTGTATTCCTGCCTTGCGCCCAATGATTCCAGGTAGGCTCTGGACCCACCGCGACCCTGAATTGGATAAGCGGTTACAGATAATGAATGAATGAATTACTTTATTTAAAGTATATTGCTTTTTTGTATCCTGATATCTTCCTTTACCTACACCTATTTCTTTTTATAACCTTACCATTTTTTTTAATTCCTGTATCACATTTTAGATACAGCTGGCGGACTCCATCTTGGATTTCCTTCTCGAAGAAATTTCGTAATACATTGTTTCAGTTGACAGCTCTTGTGTTAGGGACAATTTTTCTTTCAGTTTACCAAGTCAACAGCTTCTTAAGATCTGTAAACACTCCCCTTTAACTGCAGGATAATTTGCAGTTTTAGTGAGAGTCTTTGTTTTAGAAAACCATTGACAAGCTGAATTCATATTTTTCTCAGCTTTGTTTGATTCGAATATATTTCCATGATCACAAAATATGGCATTGATCCAGTTTGTATCATATGTTATTCCTTTATTTGCTGTGAAGTAAAAACCTGGGTGAACATCCTCTAATAGTTTGATTCCGTACATTATCATGCTTTCTCTGTCCACGTTGAGCAAGGATAACGGTTTACATACTATTTGAGTACATGTATGAAACTGACTCAAAGTAGACCAGAATATAGTAGCACTGCTCTGTCAGGAGTGTTAAGGTGGTTCAGATTTTTATATTTTGTTTTCTTAATTCATATCGCTTTTCCTATGCCTTTTTAATGATATTGAAATACATCAGAATAAGATAAGGAGATACGTTTGTACACATTTTCTTCTTTCGGTTGCTTCTGTTGCTGCAATACTGTAGTGTTTTGTGTTTATTTTCCTTGTAGGATGATCCTGTTCCAAATGGCCTCCGTGCTTTGCCCCTCTTCTATGCCTCTACTATTGGCATCAACACCTTCTCCATCATGTACACAGGAGCTCCTTGTGAGTCATCACTCTCTTAATGGAACATCTAACTAGAAAATAAATGATAAATACATTTTTTGCAGCTAAAGTCTCTTTTTCTGGTAATTAATTTAAAAATGAATGCTTTGGTTTTAGTTGTAAGAAAGTGTTTTAATGTAATAAAAAACTTCTAAATAATTGACCCATATTAAGAGACACCTTCCATGATGGTTAGGGAACTGGGCTTGTAACCAGAAGCTTGCTGGTTCGATCCCCAGAGACTCTTAAGTCATGACTGAGGTGACCGAAGCAAGGGACCGAATCCCCAACTCCTCCCTGGGCGCAGTGGCTAGGGCTGCTCACCAATCCGGGCATGTGTGCTCACTGCCCCGTAGTGTTCATTAGTGTGTGGGTAAATGTGTGTTGCACGTATTGGGTTAAATGCAGAGAACAAATTCCTCTGTGTGAAAGCACAGTGGCCAGTAAAGTCATTCTAATTCTAATTTACCAGTGCTCTGTTTTCCACAGAGCTGTGCAAAATGTTATTTTTTTAGACTTTTAAAAGCCTGTTAATTTACAGAAAATTACAGAAGCTTTAAGTATAAAAAAATCTTTTTTAAAACGTTTAGTTAAGCTTCATTACAGCTTTCATTTTTGTTTTGAAATTGTAAAAGTTTTATCATACCTAAGTATGATAAATCATAATCTAAGTATTCCCAAACACATTCAGTGATGTTGAGGTCTGAACCTGTCCACTGCTCTAAACACCAACATCTGCTTTGCTTGATTGCAGATTTTCTGCGTTCTTTGTCTATTTCTTCTTTTCATTAATGGTTTCCTGACTACCCATCCTTTTAGAACCACAAGAATGAGTGGAAGGAAAGATGACTGAGATTACAGCTTTAAAGGCTGTGTGTCTGGTGGTTTGTTAGGTTTTGCCATTGCCATTAGGAGTCCCATTTGTACTCTTTGTTTGTTCACTAATTGTCTTTTGACTTTGCTCTTCTTTATTGGATTGGACTAACGTTTTTAATCCTCCTTAAAACGTCTCCTAAAAAGGAATTGGGGACAATAAATGGCTATTGTCACTGGATTAGGAACACTTACCTTGTATCTGCACTCATTGTCTGTTGTCCATTTTATCAGTTAAATATATGTTTGAGATTTTAACAAATTACAGTTTTAAATTTATTACTTTTTTAGAATATAGCCCCTTATCTGGAAGTGGAGTCTGTAATAAAGGTATAATTTTCTTTCCTTTTCAACCTCGTTGTTGTGCTCCTGCAGTGCTTGGCCTGGAAATGCTTCCAGTGTGGTCCATAGCTCTCATTACGCTGGCCGGATCTATAGTGTGCGCAGGCCTGGTCTGGATCTTTGTTTGCCCCTGGATGAGAAGAAAAATAGCAAGTAAGTTCCCTTGTTTTTTTAATCACCTGAGAAAAGGCAGCTAGTTCCAGCAGCGATTGATGCAAGGCTGTTCACTTTACCGGCTCTTTCCATACACCATTTGCTTGCCTCGGCAGAATGGTAATTTGAAAATGTGGTCAATGATATATCTGCAGAAAATCAAAGCAACAGGTCAGGTGTATTTACGCGTTACTGCTGTCTGCACTCTAAGCGACATGATGATTTGGTCGTTATGAATGGGTTATTATTCCTGATCTAGCTTTGGAAAACCACAGAGTTTTGGCTCAGCATGCCGCAACTTCACCAGCTCAGGAGGAAGGAGGATTTGCTTAACATCTGCTGCTCCGCCAGGGTGCCGTGCTGTGGAGCGTCCATCTTTCGCTGACTCTGACTTATGGCCCCATGTTGATGTTTAAGAAGATCACAAAGCAAATAAACTCTCAAGCTGTTTATTTGGATGTCTCACTGTTTTCTGAGTTTCAGTGAGTTGCATGGATCTTGCTGTTTTGTCGCAGGTTTTGTTTTTATCTTTGTCATTGCTAAGACGATAGCACGGGGAGTGTTGTGCTTTGGCTGCAGCTGTGAGATGGCTGGGATCAATAAAGCATTAAGTTCACTGGTAATATATTTTTCCCCTCAAAGCACTGCTGTCACTGAAATGGCTTTTGTTTCAATGTCTGATTGTTGAGAAACATGGCATTTTCAGTTATTTCAAACATTTATCTGGTTCTTCGTTAATACAGCATATTAAATTGCAAATATGTCCTGCACCGAAATGAAAATGTTTTTCCCATTGATCCAGAATGAATTTAGCTAGTAAACTACATATTTCATTACTGATGCACTATATGTCCTAAAGTTTTTAGACATCTGCTTATATTCCTGAGTGTTTTTAATTTTTTTTAGATTAAGTGTTTCGGAGGAGTTTGACATCCCCATTTGAACATCACCTCTTCTGGGAAGGCTTTACACTAGATATTGTTTGGGTATTGATGTAATTTGTCCCTAAGAGCATTCAGTATTGCACCACCCTCATTCTAGGGAACAATTTATACACAGCTATACGACACTAGGCATTGGGAGCGGAGAATTCATGCAGCTGCTTTAGAGCATTAGATTTTGTCAGTGCTTTTGCAGTTGAAGACCTTTTTCCAGAAATAATGAGAACTAATGTACCTTATGGTAACTGAATTGATTAATTAAAGAAATGTCTGCTAACTTTTGGACATATGCTGTATTAGTCCTGGGCGATAGGGTGAAATGTTCAGGTATAGATTATGATTTACTTGATGATTAAAGTGCATTAGCATATCAATCTATTAGCATCTGGAGCACCTACAAACACACATACTGTGAAGTAAAACAACCCAATCAGCTTTTTGTGATCTGCCTGAAAGGAGCACAATTCATTCATTCATTCATTGTCTGTAAGCACTTATCCAGTTCAGGGTCACAGTGGTTCCGGAGCCTCCCAAGAATCACTGGGCGCAAGGCAGGAACACACCCTGGAGACACACACACTTTTGAGTCACAACTTGTGTTTTGGACCAAGGGAAGAAACCGGAGCACCTGGAGGAAACCTATGCAGATTATAACCCAAAAGAGTTGTTACATAAGTGGTTGGGTAACAGTAGAAAAAAGTTAATGAGTCCAACAGTGCAACGTATTGTCTGTGGAAACCTGTCCCAGTGGAATTTATACAATCACAACAGATTAATTAATTAACAAGAAATTATGCTTCTAAGATATCGCCCAGGACTACAATGTTTATGAAATTCAGCTTACAAGTGTACACAACATTCCCATATATATATATATATATATATATATATATATATATATATATATATATATATATATATAATTGCTTATGATCACAGCCACCTTCTTTTAGAAGTAGGTCTGTAATCAATTGGACGCTATGACTTCTTTTGTAAAGATTATCCTTGTTTCATGGGATTATGCTTGTTTGATGCATACAGTGCTCTGTAAATGAATCCTTGCTTTTCCACCTTCCTGATACACAAAAAAGTCTTGAGCACTCCATCCACTCCTTCCTGAAGCTTGCTTAAAGCCTTGTGTTTGCTCTGCAAATCACACCCATGGATGGAACTGAGGAATGCTGAGACCTTTTGTTCATCATTTTCCTTTTATCCTTGTCCAGGTCGGCTGAAGAATGAGCATGTCCTTTCGCGCATCTCTGATGAGAGTCTAGATAAAATCCCAGAGGAAGAAGAAGAGGCTCCAGTGTTTAAAGAGCTTCCAGGAGCAAAAGGCAATGATGATGCAGAACTGCCCCTGACTGGGGAATCCACCGGGGAGTTGAACAGCCTGGCCAATGGAGGAACTGTACTGCCTAATGGCAGGGTGTATGGTGAGTGGTGGAAATTGTATCCATAAATTCTTATAATGTTTGCCTTAGTTCAATATTAACTTAGCCCCCCATCTTTGTGTATTTTTATTTGATTTTATGCCATTGTTATTATACTGGAAACCTAAATCTCACAGTGGGATTATGCTCACATTATATTAAAGAAAATACAAAAGAAAAATGTAAGAAAGAAAATGTGAAAGAGTTGCTCTTTATTACACGATCCTAACAGGTCTGGTATCATTACTGCCCCACCCCTCAAAAAAAAAAAAACTTTATTGGCTCAATTCCTACATTCAGATTTTTAAAAAAAATATTAAATACATATTTATAGAATTTTTTTTTACATTTTATTTTATTTTATATATATATTAATTATGCCTGTATCTCGTCAGGCCGCACACACTCCATGACCAATGGCTGCCTGAAGTCACCTGTGTCAAATGGCAGTTTCAGCTTTGACGGACATGTCCGCAGCGATGGCCAGGTGTACCACACTGTGCATAAGGACTCTGGGCTCTACAAAGACCTGCTTCACAAGATCCATGTTGGCCGTCTGGAAGACGAGCGCACCAACTCACGGCCTGACAACAACTACAGGGTCCTGCGCCGCAACAACAGCTACACCTGCTACACAGCAGCCATCTGTGGCATGCCAATGCAACCTCTGATACGCTCTGAATCCAGTGCCCCTCCGCCAGAGGACAGTGAGAAGCTGGTGGGCGACGGTGTCGTCTATTCTAAAAAACGACTGCGCTATGACAGCTACTCCAGCTACTGCAACGCTGTAGCTGAGGCTGAGATTGAGGCAGAAGAGGGTGGAGTGGATGTGAAACTGGGGGATGAAAAACACGAGCCAAAGCCCCCTGCTGGGGATGGACTGGAGGACTGTGTTGATGAGGAAAAGGAGGAGAGGGACAAACCCCAGGTCTTTCTGCTCTTCCATTTTCTTCAGATCCTTACTGCCTGCTTTGGTTCCTTTGCACACGGTGGCAATGATGTCAGGTAGGTTTTTCAGTTTCTGGCAACCTTCCAGCAAGAACAGAAAAGCAGCCATTTTCTTGTTAATATCAAGCCATCATGCTTTTACTGCATGTTTGTGATCAAGTCTCTTGTGTTATATATTATTGGTACATAAGTAATGCTCCTGACACACAGCATTTACTTATGCAAGAGCATGGCCAGTCTCTTCCTTCTTGTCATGTGGTGTATAGAAGTAGCTGTTCAGAGAACTTTTCCTTGGTGCAGATATTGGATTAAGGAACAGAACAACAAAGTTTATCACTTCCTCTTGAGTGAAGTGTGCTCAAGTTTTCAGTTGTATTCAGCTTCATATTCAGCTTGTAAAAAAAAAAAAAATTACTTGTAGGTATTCGTGGTTATAAGTTTTACATCATGGGTTAAAATACAGTAGGTCTGTCTGAGCTTGTATGGAGAACTCAAAAACAAAATTCACAAGGCACATTCCATAGCATTACTGCTCATTCAGTACAATCCCTCAATGCAATTCAGCGGCACAAGATCTGGCTCATGACTCAATAATTGATCTGGCATTGGCTCAGAACATTAAGATCCAAGTTAGACATTGCCACGGGTGGCGGTTAATCTGCTGCTCAGGTGTTTTGCCCACAAAATTTTGTGAAATTAATTAAAATACTTCAAGTGGCTAAATAACTTTTTTACGTTTGACATTCTCTGCAGTAATTCCCATAATTTCAAGCAATTGAAAATTGAAATAAATCCTGTAATGATGGTTTTTATCTTTGTCATTTCTATAGTTATCAGACCAATGTCTGTAAGAGTTAGCTTTAAATGAAAGATGAATATTTATTGATGGAATAAATAATTATTTGGTTCATAAATATTGAAGCATGATTAAACATAATCAAGCATGCAGAATGATTAACCTTGTTTGTTTTTATATAAACTTGGTGTTCAGCATACACAATTGCGTACAGCAAGAGTTTTAAGTGGCAATTGTAAATGTAAGTTGCTTTCAGCTGTTGGCAATCCAAGCTTTTAAGACACTTCATTTCCTATTTTTCAGTAACGCTATTGGCCCATTGGTGGCCCTGTGGATGATCTATGAACAGGGCGGAGTGATGCAGGAGTCTACTACCCCTGTGTGGCTTCTGTTCTATGGAGGCATTGGCATCTGCACTGGTCTCTGGGTGTGGGGGCGCCGCGTCATCCAGACCATGGGCAAAGACCTCACCCCCATCACCCCCTCCAGGTGAGATCATGATCCTGACAGGGCAGCATGCCTACTCTCTGCATGGGGAATATTCCAGGGCATCCTGATGCATGGTTGTATTCTGTAACTTTAAGTTAACAAGATGCCTGTATTTAATGCCTGAAATGTAAATTAATTATTTACTTTTAGTGATGCACCGAAATTAAAATATAAAAAGGTAATAACCAATTAAATTTTAATCAGAGTTGAAGTCATTCTGAATGACATTAACCACATTTTAAAATTTCTGTCAATTTAGTCTTATTTATAATTATTTTTGTATGTATTATTTTTGCTGGCTGAAATTTCGGGGCATCCATATTTTAACAGTGCATGTTTTAAAATCTCAAGGCTTGTTTTTATTTTCTGGGTAAAGATGTTCATTATAGTTTTCTTTATACATTCTGCATTTCTGCTTTTGGCTCACAATAACAGCGTTCCTGAATGGACCTTCAGACTTACCAATTATGCCCCCATCCTACTCCAAAAACCATCTTTCCGGAGTACTGCATTACAAAATGGAGCACTTACCTTGCCAACTGGGTCACCGCTGTTTATCGCCCATTGAAAATCTCAGCAGATTAGAACCGTAAAGCTTATATTTGGGTTTTTGCTCATAGTCCTTTGAGTTGGCACCACAGAGTCCTTTGAGTTGGCAGCAAGCAACAGTGGCATGAACTCAGATTAATGGGGATATTGGAGCAAGGGCAACACTTATGCAAAGAAACTTATCACTATTTGTTCCCTCCTCACCAAACCAACCTCCTGTGCTAAATTTAGCATGACACTTGCGCACGCAAACTTTATGACCTTCAGCTCTTATAGTGCAGACAAACAGTTCAAAACAAAAGACACGGTCTAATTTTGAGTTGATATCAACAACAGGAACATAGCCTTCCATTTCTGCTATTAGTTTTAAGATCTATAAATATATATAAATACACACACACGCACATGCACATACACCAGATAACATTTTAATATACTGAACTTTTATTTGAAACTGTTAAGCCTCAAGAAAATGTATCCAAGTTGTCACAGCATGGTTTCTAAGAATTTCCATGGTTTCTTAGAACCCTCCACTGATCATAAAATCAAGGCCAGGAGATCTCCACTCTAGCTGTGCTGGATATTATTACAGCACTACTACTATCACATTTACATCTTAGGAATGGAGGTTTTTGGTTGTTAAGGAGATATGACACGATTTCTCTCACTCCCCTGACATTAATCAAAATAAAAAAATTGGGCAGCCCAGGGTCATGGCACCAACAAGCTCGTTAATTCTGTGTAGAACTAGAGTAAATTTAACATGAGAAAGGATTACCAATTTGCCTCTCACTTCAATACATCGAGTTGCAGAGAAAACACTGGGCAGTGAATACTGGCCCACATTGACATTTTGGATATCCAATTATATCAAAGCAAATTCTGCAATAAGTATTTAACTATATATATATATATATATATATATATATATATATATATATATATATATATATATATATATATATATATATATATATATATATATATATATATATATTAGTAGAACTTTCTTTTTTCTTCCTGTGCTGAGATACCGACAGTGGTAACATTATCATTTGATTCATCCTGTGATCTGAGCAGTGGAATAAAAACCACTATGTTTTCAAGAAGTTGACAAAAGAGGATAAATTAGTACACTGAATGCTTACCAATTGTTTATGATGCTAGTACAATTATGTTGTGTTTATTAACACTTAATATACAATATACTTAATATTAATGTGTCAACATATACATTTAAGTACATTATACAATAATAAATCCACCAACAAGCCAGTTGTTTTAACCAGCTTTAATCATCCTATATATAATCCTGAAACCTTTAAAAACTGTGAATAATTTTTATCTCTCGCACAGATTATATAGCTCATGAGTGGGGACAAAAGTAATTAGATAAATGAAAAGAACAAAAGAAAGGGGATGCTTGTCAACTTTTTTCTCTTTCTCTCTCTCTCCCTCTCCCTCCCTCTATATATATATTTTACATTATTTTAACATTTCTGAATAGTTTTTATTATATTTTAATTAGAATTTCTTAATTTGCTGAGTAAAAAGATTTAGGGAGAGAGTTAACCTCAAACACAACAGAGCTCCGACACTGCATTAATTGAGAAAATTGCACCTCACAGCTCAGTCAATAAAACATCTCCATAACCCAGCTTCAACAACTTGATAATGCCAAAAAAGTATATATACAGACACGTATAGAACCTGTGTGTGTGTGTGTGTGTGTATTACTAGAATCTATTACAGGTAAATTTAAAAAGTTCAAATAGTCAATGTGTGTTCTCCCCGTGTCCGCGTGGGTTTCCTCCGGGTGCTCCGGTTTCCTCCCACAGTCCAAAAACACACGTTGCAGGTGGATTGGCGACTTGAAAGTGTCCGTAGGTGTGAGTGTGTGAGTGAATGTGTGTGTGTCTGTGTTGCCCTGTGAAGGACTGGCGTCCCCTCCAGGGTGTATTCCCGCCTTGCGCCCAATGATTCCAGGTAGGCTCTGGACCCCCCGCGACCCTAAAAAATTGGATAAGCGGTACAGATAATGGATGGATGGAAATAGTCAATGTAGTTTTACCCCTATAGAGTGGTGCATATCTGAACAGAGACCGAGTCCTCTTTGCCTCTTTCTTTATTTTGATATCCTTTTCTAATTACTTGCAAATATGAATCTAAACAATCAAACTGACCCTAAAATAAAAAATCTCTAAAGACGTAAACCAAATGTCGGTCACTTTCTGTGAAGGAAAGACAAAAGCAAAGGATACCTTTTAGAACATAAATCCGACAGTGCTTTTTCCATATGCCCTTATTTATTCTTCAACATAAACGTTTATATTCTCACACACACACACTTATCTGTGGTATTAAATGTGTCCATCAAATAAACAAAAAAGCAGTCCTATACATTCTAGTCTTCTCTTCTGCCTAATATTTTCCTCCTTTGGTTTTGCATGCCCTGAATACTGTGCTCCAGGTTTGCATGCTGGGTGCATGTGACTCTTCCTCTGAATTGCATGTGTTGCCAGTGCTGGTCTTAATAAAACTTTGACTTAAAGGTATAAATAAAATGATCTCTTGTTGCCCTCCCCGCAGTGGATTCACTATTGAGTTGGCTTCAGCTCTCACTGTTGTGCTGGCGTCCAATATCGGACTCCCAATCAGTACCACACACTGCAAGGTAAAAACTGACTCTGGGGACAGCTGGCTCCTTCCACAGGTTACTGTGTGCCTAGAGACAGGAGAGTGTGAGCTGCCTGCTCTCAGAGGAATTCAGAGGTGCTGCAAGATCCCCTTCCATTTTGATTGTTATATCAGTTGTATTACTAATTTAGAACAGTTTTTGACGAGTAGTCAGTTTTCAAATGCCAAATAATTAAAAATGGTCTTAACTGAGCTCTCAAATACATGTACTGTTGTATGTCTGTAGGACAAACCTTTATAAGAATATGAAGTAGGCATCGTGAATTTTGCCAACTAACCAGTTCTAGTTTGGAAAATTGATTTTAATCAATAATTATTTAAAAAAAATAATCTTTTCAAGTTTTATTACGACATTCTCAGTTAATAAATTATATGGCACAGGTTTTTACAAGCCTTAGGCTGTCTGCCAGCAATCAAGTTCTCTGATCTTAATGCTGTCCCCCTTCTGACACCACCCCCCTGAAAATTGTTTCCGATTACTATCACTCGGCTCGATTGCACACGGATGTCACTGGGACAAAGTCATGTCCCATATAATTGAAAGCAGCCTCTCTCAGGCTTGGGTAATGCAGCTCTCTCACACCCTCTGTGAAGGAGGACAAGAACTCCCTCTTCTGCTCTAAAACAAAGTGTCGGTGCAAAAGGAGTCAAAGAGCCTTCGGCAGTCTTTTTGAACATGTTGTCCTGTGTGGTGCCCCTCACCACTCCTCTCTCTCTCTCTCTTTCTCTCCCTCTCTCTCTATGCTAATGCCATGGTTCTTTGTATTTGTGGTGTCTGTAGCCTTGGGTCTCTCAGTGTCTTGCATCATGACGTCTCTTACATATCTCTCTGTTGTCTGTGTTTCCCGTCTCCTTCTTTTGTCTTTGTCTTTTCACAGTGGATTTTGCATTGAAGTAATGAGTGCTCTAACAGTGCTTGTTGCCTCAAATGTGGGCGTTCCTATAAGCTCCACCCACTGCAAGGTACCAAAGATGATGTAGGGGAGCTTTGGTAGTTATGCACCACCCCGTAGCATTTTTAGTGTAATCACAGAAGAGCTGATCACCTCTCACTCCTGCAACCATGTGAAATCACGGCTGTAGCTTATAATCATTACCTTTTACAGTAAATCCTCAATTTCAGATGCTTATAGTTTTAGAATTAAAGTTCGTAGAAGTTAAATGACCACTGTATCTGTTTAAAGGGGGAACTGCATTCTCATAATTACTACACTAGTAATTACAGATTAACCTCATTTTTTAATTGCCACTGACATTTCAAGTTGTGTTTACTGTGCTACTGAGAAGTGCTTTGTTATAATCATTCATTGTTTACCACTCACATGTGAGGCTTTGTATTAAGTCTGGGAAAATGTAGAGGTAAGGAATTTTTAGGTAATCACATCAAGACCCTCACCTTCACATGATTCATACCTTGGCGCGTCAATATTTGGTATCCATGTCATATTTATGAAAAAAAAATTAATATCTAAATCCTTCTCTTCTTCTTTTAGTGTAATATAAAAGCTTTTTGGGGGCTTCTTGACATTTTAGTGCAAATTGTCGACCAGGGTATTACAGAAAGTGGGTGTTAGGGAGCTTTTAGAGAACAAACAGGGACAATTAGACCAGAACGTCTAGTTCCAAATGGACTCTTTCCCCCCCAGGACTCTGTATTGCTGCAAAAAGCCAGATAGTGTTTTAATCGTACCATTTCTGCTAATGCTCGGGTCCATCTAGCAGTCTCTGGTGAAAACCATGGCTCTGAAATGAAACTAGAAGTTCTGTGAACTGAAATTGCATGAAAAGCTATTGTGAATCTCTTTGAAGCCCCCAGAATGTGGCGATGAATCACACTGGTGGTGATCACTAGGTCCATGTTACTTTCTAATTATCATAAACTGCTGAAATAATGACACACCTGCAAGGTTTACTTTTCTATCAGCTAGTGGAAGGTACATCCAATGTACAATTTAGTGGTTGCAGGTACATCCAGTTTACCAATGCTGACATCAGCCAGGCTTCTACCAAGGACTGGTGTCAAACGTACCTGGCATTTAAGGTACTTCAGTTTGATGTACAGTCAACATTGGACAATTGAATTGGACTAACTTTAAACATTTTTCTAGCAAGTTCTAAACCTCAAACACCATTTATCGTGCAGTCCTTTTATAGACAAAGTTTCCTGGCTGTTGTTGACTCTCTGTTGTTTGACTCTTACTCCAGATTTAGCCCCCTCCCCGGCCTGTGGCTTGTATTACACTGACCGTATAAGAACAGCCAAATCATTTCCTTAGCCAGCGTCCCAGCTGTCTGCTGGGCACCTGACACCAGCAACATGTATGGAGATGTTACTCTTCACACTGCCTCTGTTACGCTTCTCTGCGTGAGGGAGTGTGTTGTTACATTCCCATGGAACTGTAGGGAGAAACACCTTAAAAAACAATGGCCTAGAACAGATAATGTGATATGAACAGAAAGACCAGAGTTCTGCCAAGGTCTGGGAAAAGTAACTCTTGATTTCATGTGTGCAATATGAGAGAATACCACTGACATTAAGGTCCATTATTAACACAACATTGGCACACAAAGGGGTCTCTTTGTTTCTATATATATATATAATAATTATAGTTCACTCTATTGTCCAACACTTTCAAGAACTGCTAAAAAATAGTAGTAAATATACTAGTGCAGCCATATCTGGTTTGGCACATGATGATCCAAATTTCTTTTAAATAAAATGTGTTAAATAGTATATTCATTTTTTTTCAGTCTCTACTGTTCCAAGAAGATTTTACACTTTATTTTGCAGCATTCCAGTAAGGATTTGATGGCATTAAGCCATGAGAAGATTAGTACCTTTAACTCATGGATGGTGCGCCAGAGAACGTAGTGAACCTAGGCTAATGTGCAGTTCCTAAATTTCAGGCTTTTCTGTGGAGCTTATACTAGCGGTGCCTTTGCCCACAATCAGTACACCTTTTTAGCAGCTGAATTTTTAAGGAATGCCTACAAACTTTTGTATGTGTTGGTTATGGGAAAATGAGATATTCAACTGATTAATTTTAGTGTTAAATCCTAATTTAGTTCACTTGTGCTTCACCCAAAATATGGCCTTAATAGCTGTTGCAAGGTCAATGAGAAATCCCATTTACTGTAATGAACCTTAGTTTTGAGCTTAGACAATGTGCTATGCTAATGCCTGTGCCGGTTCCAGTGAACTCCTGAACCTTTTAAAAACAGACCCATGTTTCCACTCGTTGGAGAGCCCACTGATTACATATTTTGATGTGGTTGTTTCCTAATATGGAAACAAAATTTGGAAGACATCTTATAAATCACTTTTCACGTGAGTGCCACTAGTGACACAGTGATGCTGTTTTTGCTTTTCTTTGAAAATGGCTTGAGAAACAAATAACTACATGGGGACGTAACGGTCCCACCCTTCGGCCACCAAGTTTATTGGTTCAAGAGCCGCAAGATTACACAGCCAAATTTTATTTATTCATTTACAGTGTAAAAAATATCCAGCGTAAAACAGGCAAATGGGATTCCAGTTAATAATGTTGGGCTTTGGATTTATCAGAATTAGCGAGGTTGAAAAAGACCAGAAATTATATAAAAATATGACCTTTTGGCATATGCACAAAATAAAATAATTGTAAATTAAATCTAGATATTTCTGCCTGCTAGAGTTTCTAATTACGGTAAATGGGATCTTTGGCCAAGCATGGAATGGTCAATTAGACCCTTCTGCGTCCTTTTACTAATCTATTTTCCCCTGTCCTGTAGCTTAACATTTGAATCTGTTGAGGACTGTTCAGGACCTCTGCTGATTTGTTGTGTGTGTTTGTAGGTGGGCTCTGTGGTAGCAGTGGGCTGGCTCCGCTCTCAGAAGGCCGTGGACTGGCGTTTGTTCCGGAATATCTTCCTGGCTTGGTTCGTGACGGTTCCTGTAGCCGGCCTATTCAGCGCCGCTGTCATGGCCCTGTTTGTCTACGGCATCCTGCCTTTTGTATGAGCGAAAGGAGGAGACAAAAATGTTTAGAGGTGAAGGTGCAAGGGCAAGAAAAAAAATTCATTAGACCGAAAGATGGTAAGATGAATAGAGAGGTGTAGAGATTTGAAGAGAAGCAGATAGCCATGAAGGTGGGGAGAGTGTTCAGAAGCTGCCTGGGGAGCATCCACACGTTTCTGACTCAAATGTTCTTCATTTATGTACAAGTATTTATTTTCTTTTGTTTTTTTTTTATTTTTCTTTTTTTATTCTTTTAATTTTAGCTGTTTAGTCAGTTTTTCATTATCACAGAAAATATTTCTTGTATATTTGTAGTCATGCAGGCAGAGTCTACTCACGTTTTGAGCTGTGTCTTCAAGATCAAATGATCAGTTATGCATGTAGGGATAGGCACACACTCATACGCACACTTGCCAGAAGTGCACATACTCTAAAATGATTAAAAATCAATGTTGATTAAATTAAGTAAAATGGCTCTTACAGGAACGTATATGAGACTTTCGATCAGTCTAATCAATCTGGTGTATTAAACAAGGCATAGGCCTATTTATTGTTCATTTATTCTGGAATTATAATGGATATATATTGAATATCTTATACACTGAAAGGCAAAAAGAAAAAAGATAACATTTGAGGCAATGCAAATAACACTGCAGTAACTGCTGTATGAAGGAGCTATGAATTACGGTCCCTAAAATGAGCTAAATGTAAATATTTTCTTTCAAGTTCGTCATACCTCAGCCGCCTCTCTGCCATCCAAAAACAAAGCTAGTGAGCAAGCTAAAAAATCTCTGCGGAGAGTAGAGTAAAACAGTACGAATTTGAAATCCTCATTGTTGGGTCAACAAAGCCCAATTTTATCATTATATTTATTCACATATTTCCATTTTTTTATATAAATATACATGAAGATTAGAAGTAACAAGGATACTCCTACTTTTGATGACGTATGCTGACATTTCTACTGTACATATTTTTCCACGATGAATTTTAAATGCATTTTTATTTGCTCTTTATTATTTCTCAGTCTGGGAATATCAGTAGATGCATCAGAATATGGACAAAAGTTTTAACACAGACTCCCGGAGGTTAATGCGAATAAATTGAAACGACCTAACAAGCCAAAAGCTGTGACTCCCAACATTTGAATAACTTGGAGTTTGTTTTTAATATTTTGGAAGGTATTAGGATCCCTCCCTGTAGTCTGCTGCATGGTCACAGTCACATGTACCATTCGTTATTCTGATACATATCATTTCACTAGAACATGGAGGAAAGTCTGGTCTAATACACTACTGCTACAGAATGCACATATCTTTGATCAACTGAACACTAATTCTGGGGACTGAAATGAGGCTTTATATCATTATCTGATATAGTCCTAGTTGTAATTAGAGATCTCATAAAAAGGGCTCAAAAACTCCTTTCCAATACAGTCGGTGCCTCCTTGCTCTCGGTAGAAAATGTTTAGCCAAAGATTCAGCGAATTCAGATTCCACCCCAGTATTTCCAGGTATGATTGGACACAGTTTTCTGTCTTGTATCCTTTTGCCGTGACATGTGTGAGAAATCAGTGTCCGTGGAAGAAAGAAACCCTTAAAGGTGCTCGGAAACTATTTGATGCAACGCTTAATAAAACAACATTGTGAAGTTAAAAAGTTAGTAGAGCCCAGTAAGAAAAACAATGCCAAGATATTGCCTAAATGTGCAGCTACAGCCAAAACATACTTAACAGCACATAGTGCTGTCCCATTGCACAAACACACACATTTACTACATCAGCGTTCCCACATACACTTTTAGAAAGGCAGTGTTAGACACCCTGTGGATAAACACCGCTACCTGTGCACAAATGTGTTGAATTGCATCGATGTAAACGTATCACCTGTTCTAAGACCACTGTATCCCCCCCACAGTCCTGAAAACATGCAGCTGAATCACAGAGGCACCACAGGACCAGGGACAGATGTGATGTTACAAATGTAAAAGAAAAGGTCAGATTAGAGAAGAGGTTGATTTCTGTGACTGTGAAATGAGTTGGAATGTTTGGTCAGTGTTTGGTCAGCTGAGGTCAACATGTTGATATTGACAGGTCAGTGTGGATGGTTACCGGTCGTTCCGTTCTGTTTCAGTTACTCATTGATGGTGGTGGTGTTTGGTTAAGCCAGGTGTGGCTGATGTTGACACAAGGACAGTGATTTAAAAAAAAAGAAAAGAAAAAAAACAGACACTAATACTCTGCCTCTCGACAGTCACCAGATCTATACGTATGTGTGGCTTTGAACCAATGCAAAGTGTTACCTTTTTTTCTTGTGTGTGTATTTTTTTAATTTTTTGTTTTTGTTGTTTTTGTTTTTGTTTCCTTCATGAACAAATCTGCTTTGACGGCCATTTGCCTTGTTAATATCGTGCTTTACTGTTTGTCAGAGACAGTAACTTCAGTACTGAGGTGTTTACATTATCATCGTGTAGGAATAACTCATAACAGTTGCCTAAAAACTTCAATGAAATACAAACTATTAACTACAAAAGATGTATGAAATAACCAGGAATAGTGCAAGTGTCTCATGTCCTTCCGTGTTTTAGTTGGTAGCGGTGTGATTTATGATCAAGTTACTTTTTACACCGCTGCATAGATTAAAAAAAAAATTCAATGAATAATAAAGCTACATGGTGGGTGTGATTTAAAATAAATTAAATCAATAGATATATAAATTTCATTCAAACTATATATTTTTCTACATATCTGAGTTTTACCTGGAGTGCGGACTTTTATCATGGAGCATGAACTGGACTAAAACTAGTCCTGAGAGATGTTGATAAATGGAACTAAAAAGATGTCCTGATGTAATGCTTTCTTAATTACTGCAATATGTAATTGTATAATTCAGGTAAGGGTTTAACAGACTAAAACTACTCTGAGAGATTCCATATTTCCATTGATTCTTTTACCCAGGGAATTCTCTCCTTTGTTCGCGAGAGAAAGAAACAGAGTGGTTGCTAATTGTTCAAATTCAGCAATGTGCACAATTATTTTTGGAAAGTAAAAGGATAAAAATATACTTTGTAATTTTGTTTCCCTCTATTGCAATAGTTTCCAGATAGAACCTGCTCAGCAGTGGCATCCCCATTGCTCAGAAAGATTGAGATGCAACAAAGTGGGGTTTCACCAAACCTGTCACTTTTACAAACCAGCAGCAAGTGAAAGATTCTGCTTACGGGCCGCTGCGCTCTTTCTGTCGCTGGCATATTTATTTGTACATAGCTAAATTCAAATGGGCAACGTCTCTCAGAGTGTGCAGTAGCATGTGCGGCCACAGGAGGGTAGCATTTAACTATTGTAAACATATCCCTCGCTTAGGGGGGAAAAAAAGTGCCAATGGCTGTATTTTGTGGAGCTTTATAGAGAACTTGCAAACCCCCCTCAGAAAATCACTTGACCATTGTGTTTCTAAACGAACACAATATGAATTCAGCCTATCAGTGTGTAGTGTCATAGCAGTGGAGTTGAACAGTGTGCAAGAAAACCATCAAGTTAAAGGTGTAGATAAAAAGTGAAAGTTCCTTAAAGAAGTTTCCTACTCGGCAGCCCATCGACATTCTTCCTTAGTGGATGTACTGACTGTGTTTATTTTCTTCTATGTTTTCATCCGCATTTGAAACTAGACAGAATGTAGCCTACTCCTTTGCTGGCCTGCTATGTGTTGTCTTCTGTAATGCCATGCTGTTAGTGCCATGCTGTAAACTGTCTGGTACCCTCTCTTAAAACAGGGCTGTAGACCTAACAATAATACCCTTACCTGCATATGTACTGTATTGTTTTATTTTACTTTTTTGAAACTTTTTGTGAGAGTTGTCTGCATTTTAACTAATTAAATTATGGGAATTAAAATTACAAAGGATAACAGAACTGTGTCCATATGTTTCATTCATGCTGTGTTTCATAGTAATCAGTTTGTCACCAGTTTAATGGTGCTGGCTTAAAATGATGGAGAAACCTAACCAACACAGATCATGTTTTATATAGAATAGGTTTATTCAGTGAAAACATTGGAAATAGTCCTCCAACAGACAAACATATTGTGCACTATTGCAAAGGTGAAGAAGACAGTTGTATAAAAACAATTCAACTCCTCAGCAGAGCGCATGGAGTTTCTTTAAAAACAGTCCAATATGGATGCCTTATTAATAGAACCATAGAAGAATCAAGAAAGTACATTCAGAAATGTTTCTATTATAGATTCACAATCCGCATTCCCAAAACATTGTATTATCTTGAGCAAGTCACACATTAATAAATCTGTGCAATCTTGCAAGAGCAGCACTACGAAATCTCACAAAATGAAGGAACCTACTGTAGGCCCTTCAACATGCTCCACTCTCCTCTACCAGTGTTCTTTGTGGCACCTTTGAGCCTTGACCAGCTCTGAAGTCGAGCTTTGACTTCTGGATGCTTTGTGGTCCGAGAGGCCAGAAGCACAGCTGAGGTTACTTTGCTTGGAAGCATCGGCTTCATCGCTTTGACTACACAGTCTCAGCGCTTGTGAAATGAACACGTCCAAGTCAAAGGATGAATGTTCTTCTGCAGCATGGTCTGAAGGCCCAATGTTGCTTTGAAAAGTGTTGGATGGACCTGGAGTGGGAGAAGAAGGTGAGGATGGGAGTAGAGAGGGAGGGGAAGAAAAGAAAGTGATGGGACTTCTTCGGCTGTGCTGGTGGAAAAGACTGGAGGTGTGCAGCATCGAAGAGGGCTGTGTCTGAGTGGGGGAATGAGGGAGTAAAGTTGGGGAAAGTGGTAAAGGAGGAGAACAAGGGGAGGTTGGAGGTTCCTGAGGTGAATTTGGAGAATGGAGGCCTGATTGTGTGCTCTCCACCCAGCGTGAAATTTCTTTGAATAAATCTGCAGGTTCCTCTGGAGGAGGGTGCTCCCTGCTGCCCCCTCTGGGCCCTGGGAGGGTGTTGCGCTTCCAGTGAGACAAGTCCAGGATCAGCTTGGGTTCTGAATAATGCTGTGGCTTCCCTTCTCGCCATGCTATCTTATCCAGGTACGACGGAGAGCCCACTTTGTAGTCGCAGGAGCGCCCACAGTCCATCTCCATGTAGTGACCACAGGCTCTGTCTAGAGAAGAATGGGACTGCTCCAGGAAGCGTTCAGCCGAGCTGCTGTGGGAGTGTTTGCGAGGGTCCACCTGGGCTTCCTCTATGAGTGCGGCTGAACCGGCCCGGGGGTCCCGCTGCACCTCATCCTCTGCCTCTCCCAGCTCAGACACACTCTGCATGCACTCGCATGGATCCTGCTGCTGCCAGCACACGTCTGATGAAAGACTGGGAAGAGTAGAGGGAATGAGACTGAAATACTTTGTGTGCTCAAGGATTTGATTCAAAAACACTGTGATTCAATTTGATACAGTTCAACACATCATTCAAATCTATTTTACTGCAGTTCAATATGATCGTTATGTTATAGTAGGGCTGGAACATACATCCAAATTGAACAAAACAATCCATTTATATTGTTATTTTTCTTATTTTCAGTCGATATGATATAATTTTGATTAATAATATAAAATTGAAGAGAAAAAAGACCATGACATGAATATTAAGCATAAAGCTTGTGGCTTTGCCAATATTCATATTTTCAAAATAACTTAAAATTGAGTGCAGTGAACTGGGCAATGCCCTGCAATGAACGTCAGTTACAGATGCTGTAAAGAATGTAATATTGAAAATGTTTTAAATCATATCATGGTTATTATAAAATATTTCATATTGCAGTATATATCAATAGTAAAGTATTGTCCAGCACCATTTTATACGCTGTATGCTATGCTTTACATCTGGTTTTCCAAGCAAACAAATGCTAACTATCAACGGTAAATAGCTTTAAATATTGATGTAGCATTCGACAGTGCACAGTACACCACCGCTGGGGAAATCTGGATTTGTCTTGCCCTCCTATTTATACAGGCTTACAAATGGAGAATGTAAAATCTAGATTTTAGATAAAAAGTGTCATACATAAGAGAGATTGTATGTGATCCTAGAACACTGCAGTAAACTGATCTTGGTGAAGTGGTCTGGATGGGCTACAACAGTTCAAGAAATTGTGAAGAACTGCCAAAGCTTTCCAGTCTTTGTATTCAATTAAAAAACAATCAAATACCAGTTTATTAAACAGTTAACAGGTTTCAGGCGTGAGGGCCATGTCTGAAATAATTAGAGCCTATTTAGAGACAGCAGGCCAGTTATTTATGTTACAGTTCTCTGATCTAGAAGTTTTTCATCATATTTTAAGTTCAGCATGTGTCTGTTTTGTCAGATTTTTTTCAAATGAGAGAACGCCTCCGTAAGCTGCATTAACACTGCAGGGAATCGCAAACCTCAAACACATATTTCTGTTCCAAATAAAGTGAGTGCAAAGTTATAGCAGAGCATGCGACGTAAATAAATATGTAAGGCATGTGCCGTTCTGCCACTTTACTTGCTTTTCATTTACATTTCTCTGTTCTCATTCCCAAGGTTCCCACAGCGCAGCTGCTGCCTTTCACCGCAGTAATAAATGGGAGGAGAAACTGATATCGTCACACACTACTGCAGTTTCAATGCACCTGTACAGATGTCTGCCATTATGTGTAACTCTGTCCATAAACAGGGCTGATTCTTTTACCTCTGTTTCATCAGCATACAAGTAATGCACATTTTGTGTTTGCAAATATATGTGTATTTTGGTAAAGGCCTTATTTGGAAAACACATAAATCTATATCTACGTAATTCTTGCATTTCCGGGGACACTTTTTACATATAATTTGGCAATTGCTTTCAAAGCAGCAGATGTCTCCAAGTGATCTTCACCCATATTCCTTTCCTTGTTAAAACCTCCATTTGATCTTTCGCATTTTTTCTTTGAGAGTCACTAAAGCGTGCCATCCATGGGGCTACAAGCCTTACTGACCACCACTTGCTTATGCCCTGAGCAATAAATAATGGCTCCCACCTCAGATTAGACATCTGACTTAAGAAAAGTCAACAATGACACTCTGATGTTTTAGAGGCTCAACTGTGAGATCTAATTAAAGAGATAGCTGCTATATTTAACCTCACTATCACTAAGCCCTAAGGTTCTTGTATCTGATAATTGCCCTCTGCTGTGATATTGGATTTCATATTTCCCTATAATAAATAATGTAGCCACATATTATGTTTTAATGGGTCTATTCATGGTTGTAGCTGACGGAGCATATTTGAATGTCATGGATCAATAATCTGTAAACCAGTATGTTCTTCTTTGGCATACTAATATTAGCTTCACAGAGTTCTACACTGTATGCAATTGCGTATTAATTTGGCTTGACCACACATACCTCACTTAAAATCCTATACATATGTTTAGTACACACAGGTACTATTTTTAGTGGGTTACAGCTGCGAGGCAAAGAGTAAGAGTGTGTTTTTAATACGTTGAATAAGTTAAATTTAGTCCACATTTAGTCCTACAATCCTTTCTGTATTAAACACAGTAGTGCAGTGGTTCCTAAAGTGCAAAGTGAGGGATGCGGAGCAATTGAAGGGCAAATAAATGAGATAATTACATAATTACACTTGTAATAATTCCACTGTAAAGGTATTTAGATTTTTTCAATAAGTTGCAGTTTTGTAGGAGTTACAATGTTAGAAAAAACTCCAGTGCAGTCAAAAGACGTAACAGTTGGAAGGCCTCGAAAATATATTCTCATCTACAAAAGGGAGAGCACCACGATGTGGTCACTCAAACATGACTTACTGTGCTTTTTGAATATTTATTTAAATACCATGGGCTTTTATTTAGCCTTAAAACATTAACAAAACCATTAAAATATGAAGTAGCTTTAACAGCTTGTGTTCTTCTGGGAAGCTTCTAGATTGGTACCAAAGAGTGTAGAATGACTTTGAGGTCAGGTCTGTCATCTTCTTCCACTAAAAGTTGGCAAACATTTTGGTATGGACCAGCATGGGATTTTCCTGCTGATCTGTCATTTCCTAAACAAACTGGAAGCAGATTATTCTAAACAAGGCTGCAGCATTAATAATTCCCTTCACGGGAACTACAGGTGTCAGATCAAACCATGAGAAACGTCCCCACCTTATTCCTCCTCCATCTTTATTTACTAACAGTAATCAAGCATTCAGTCAGGTACCTTTCTCCTGGTTTTTGTGATTCATCAGACTGCCTGATAATAAAGCATGTGTTATCACTCCAGAAAACATGTTTCCTCTGCTCAGGAGTATGGTGGCGGTGTCCTTTACGCCACTTCAGCTGATGCTTGGCGATGACATGGTAATCTTAAGCTTGTCAGGGTTTGCACAGTCATGGAAACACAATACAGTTCTTGTACTGCCACTGCTTCCAATGTCAATTTAGAAGTTACTTGTGCATGTTGCAAATGAGGACAGGCTAATTTTTAAGCGCTACATGCTTTAGCAAGTTCGCCATTTGCTATATCACTTCAAAACTGAGCTGTACACGCTGCTTGATGTATTTACTACAATATGAATTTTTGCTGATCAGAACACATTTGAAGAAACTGTCAATCCTTGAGGGATTTTTGGTGTCTTTAGTTCTATATGACTTACTGCCAGTGTTTGTTTGTGGAGACTGCCTGGCTGTATGCTGGGCACCTGTAAGAAATGGATCTGGCTTAAATCAGTAATTAGAAGGTGTGTCCAATTTGGCCATGTAATATATAGCATCTATTAAAGTAAAACACATGAAAATTGGGCTTTTCAGAATTTGTACTGGTAATGTCACCACGTTCAGCACAAAACAGTTCTGTGTCAATAATGTAAAACTAATAAAGATTAAAATGGACTCACAAGGTTTTCATATGACAATAAAAATCCAGGTGTCTTTTAAAAGGCAAATTTTGATGAGTGCAACACAACAAACCTTTGATTAATGCACCACGAGCCTTTCTTGCTTAATGGAAAAAAAGCTGAAAAGCTGAAATAGTGGCTGAACACAGAACAGTCTGTGGGCGTCTGTGGGCATCAGTGCAGGTTAAGGAAGTGGAAACATTACCTGTTCCAGCGGCCACTGAGCGGGTAGCTGTTTTCGCTGACCAGGCTGTCCTCCAGCTCGTCCTCTATGTGGAAGGGCTGAAGGGATATGGGCTCATCTTGAGGACAGGAATAGCGTCTGAGGAACGAGTGGCACAGAGCTGCCTCTGCTGTCAGCCGGTCCATGGGGTTAAAGGTCAGGATCCTGTCCAAGAAGTCCACAGCTAAGACCACAACAAGAAGGATTTAAGTTTTGTTATCATCACATAAATGACAACGAAAATCAAATTAAAAACTGGGTCATTGTGTAAGTGCTGGTAAATTATAATGATTTAATACACTTCTACCGGTCACTAACTAAGCAAAGGTAACATTTCTATAGTCACCTTAAACCCCAACTCTTTCTTTGCTAGTATGAACCATGCCCATGAAAGCAAAAACAGGGAGGCAAACTCATTTTTGGTGAGTCCGGGTCGGCTTAGCAATGTGCATGAAGACAAGACCCACTGTTGGAAAGGTGAAAGCAAGAGAATGAATAGGGGGTGATGGGACAGAGGTGGGACCATGTTTGTTTATCGTGGAGATGATATGAGCTTAAGGGGTATAGGGCTGAGGGGAGGGGTTCAGAGTTTTTCCTGCTTTCCAAAAATCATTATTTTTGTGCCTATGGTACATACCTATTCATACCCAGTTTCCCCTTGATAACTCCACTAACGCTTTACCAAGCTAACCGTTTTGTATAAATAATTACCTTCCATTCAGAACACCAAAAAACACCTACCATTCATCAAAGTATGAATTATACTGAGTCACCTAGATATTCAACAATGCCATGACTAGTCAGTTCCAGTGCAATGAGAATATATCTACAGTTTAGAAATTATTTAAAACAGAAAAACATCTTAGAATGTCATATATGTGCATAATTCTAATCAAACTGCAATCTCAGGTCTCAAGAACTTCTCTCTTTTAAACATGTCCGTTAGTGTTCTCAGGCTAATGTGTTCATTGCATTAACTGCCGCACTGTATTCAGATACTCCAGGAGTGCATACAGTTGTCAATGAAAATCTGCAGGACTGCACTGCAGAGGCAGTAATACTGCATTATGTGTAATGTATGAGTCTGAGTTTTCAAGCATATCTGCATATGTATGAAAAGCAGCATTAAACATCACACAGGGTTGGAACACTAAAATTAATTTCTAATTCAATCTGCTTCATCTACTAAGAATGCTCATTTATATACACTCCAAATTATTTTGGGGAGAGCGTATTGTTCATAAATGTTCAGAGGTGGGTGGGAAGTAAACAGTAAGTAGTAGTAAACAAGTAAAATGTTGATGGGAGGTTACCTTTAGGTTGAAAGTATCCAAAAATAACAGAATCTAACAAACCTCTTAATCTATTAAATATCCCACTGCAGTGTTATGTGTTAATGAGTATTTCTGTAGCTTTTTGAACTTGCTTTTGTTCTCAACTTGTTTTGTCACAATTTTATGTAAAAAAAATATTTTATGACAATTATACTTGAGTAAGCCATCTCTGTTGATGTTGGTACTGTGCCCATGTCTTACATTTTTCTGGTAATACATTTTGTTTCACCCTGAATGACAATTACACTTGTATAATGCTTTTCTAGACGCTAAAAGCACTGTACATTAGGGAGTTGGATGATATGACAGCAGCCAATCCTCACAATACACTCACCATACACCAGCTATTTGGTAGAGAATAAACTAGAGGGAAATATTAAAACAATTTATTTTGAAAACAGGGATGACTGGGAGACCTGAAGTGACCACCGTGGTAGATTTATACTGGACACTGAAGCTCCCCCTGCTGGCCCCAACAACATGATTTCCAGCAGTCACCCAAGGCTTCCTTGGTACTAGCCAAGTACTAGACAACCCCAAGCCTGCTATTCTTCAATAGATTTGAATGTTTAGTGGACCTGCAGTGGACTATAATTTGATATGTTAACAATGTTTTCATACCACATAAAACTCACACATGTATTCAAGACATAGGCTTTATAAGCTTCAAAACCTACAATTAGTCATGCCCAATGCCTCATCCAAACTGAGTAATAAAAAGATCTCCTAGGTTAATTTGGTTCAACACAATCTCTCACCCTCATCCTCCACCTCGGGTAGAAGCTCCCGCAGCGATCTCCTGACCTGCCAGCCATTACTAACATAGAAGGGCATGACCTTAAGCAGCTCTTGCTGGTCCTCCTCCCTCAGTACGGGCACCGTGTCCAGAATCAGCTGCATCTGCTCCAGCTCGTGAGCACCTGACAACAAAGCAGATGAAGATGAGTCATATAGATTAAAGCAACGTAGTACATTCAAAATAAGAGAAACTTGCATTGTTTTAGAAGTGTCTCAGACATTCTCCTGCATGGGCCCACATTCATGTATATCTTTCCCTGAAGTCCACTTATGTTTCCGTAGTTCTCTACACTCAAAGTCTGGACACCACTAGTTAAATAACACGCTGTTTGGATTTCCTAATTGAAAATAAGTAAACATATATTTTACAGCAAAGGCCCTTTTGGCATATTTTAACTTATTAATTACCTACTATTAACTGCTATTCTTTAGTTCCCGAGGCATACCAACTTTTTGGGTTCTGGGACCTATTTTTGTTGGTGGAAATGTGCCAAATGGTTCAAAATTTTAAAACAATTTGCAAATGAAGCAGTATTAATTGGTTTTCAATTCTGTATGCAATTAGTCACAGAATGTTAATGGCCTCAGTAATTACTCATTTTATGTGGAATTTACAGTTTTCAGCAAATATATATATATATATATATGTGTGTGTGTGTGTGTAAATATTAAATATATTATTAAACAGAATATATAATTTCTGACAATCAGTATCCACAGTCCTCATGAACAAGTTAAAGAATCTATTTTTACACACTCTCAATTAAAATGGACCACTGTCGTATCTGACCTGCGAAAAGTGTGCGTCCTGTCAACATCTCAGCCAGGATGCAGCCTGCGGCCCACATGTCAATGGCCTTGGTGTAGTTGTTTGGTGAGAGCAGCAGACGAGGGGAGCGGTACCACTTCGTCACCATGCCTTCTGAGAGGTAGCCCTGCATGATCACACATACAAATCAGAATCATTACTTACTGGAGAGATTTACGGGAACAAACAAGCCTCGGGTATAGTCATTTTACTTCTGACCACAAGTGAAGATCTTCATTCAAATGAATGTGAAATATCTGCAGTGGGAGAACATCATCACGAGGTAAAATCAATGCTTTGTTTACAGCAGCTCTCATAGCCTTAAGGAACAATAGACTTGCCAGCTAATGCCAAAGCAAGTCAGCTACAGCCCTCTCCTTCCAGCCAATCATTTCCAGAAGAATAAACGACCCAGCGTCTCTTCAATCTTTAATGAGAAACAGCCGATGTAACCGCATGGTCTCTAACACCCCCTCCACCAAATTCATTTTTTCCTCTCCTTCCCACTTCCTCTTTTCTCCTTGTCTTTCTCACCTCCTGGCTTTCTCCAGAGGCCCAGGTGATGAATTATTTGTGGCTCATACCAGGTGGCCTCAGCGGGATGGCTTTGTGGATGATGGGGACACAAACAGAAATGCCATATCCATAATCAGTGCCTCTGCATATCAGTTCTAAGCAGATTCATACATTTCTTTAGATTGGTTAACAAACCTGTGGAACCTGCAAATGTGGCAGCATGAAACCCATTGCAAAACAGATGCTAATAAATAACCTTCTCATGTTACTGAAGTATATTGTCACAGATAGAATTTTAGCCCCTGATATCACTGCCACTGCTTTTAAGTACATACTGTTATTGTTTTACACTTAATATGTTATACACTATGAAACACCACATCATGTTTGAAAAATATTTGTAAGCATCATTAGCCTTTTAGCTCCACAACAAGAAGAAGCAAACTTCAAGAAACCTATTGAGTAGAAATCTAATCACTAATCTACAGTATTTAGGGACAATTTTGTGAATACTTATAAATCACCACAAATGTTTGGATTAAGCAAGACGAGAGAGAAACGTGCCAAAGAAAGAGAGAGAGTTAGATATGATATTTAATAACAATCATATTTCAGAACAAAAACAACAATGTATTCTGAGGTCACCAGAGTGATGCCGTGTTTACAATGCTTAATAAAACCACTAATATGTAACCAGGTTCCGTAAAACAAGTGAATTATCGGAGGACGTTATGGGCAAATTTCGTAAGCGTATTAATTCAAATTTTAAAAAATGTAAATGTGTTAAAAACGAATGACATTAACACGCTTATTGAAATATAATATGATACAATATGTCAAACAACACAATAGCTATGCAGAATCTAAATGCTTTCAGTGTTTAAATAACCTTTTGCCATTTTTTGGGAAGATTTGTATTCAGTTCAAAGAAATCTGCCACGACAATTTCATTTTCATTTATTATCTGTAACTGCTTATCCAGTTCAGGGTCGCGGTGGGTCCAGAGCCTACCTGGAATCATTGGGCGCAAGGCAGGAATACACCCTGGAGAGGGCGCCAGTCCTTCACAGGGCAACACAGACACACACACACACATTCACTCACACACTCGGACACTTTTGAGTCACCAATCCACCTACCAACGTGTGTTTTTGGACTGTGGGAGGAAACCGGAGCACCCGGAGGAAACCCATGTGGACACGGGAAGAACACACCTACTCCTCACAGACAGTCACCCGGAGCGGGAATTGAACCCACAATCTCCAGGCCCCTGGAGCTGTGTGACTGCGACACTACCTGCTGCGCCACCGTGCCGCCCATGCCATGACAATTTGACACCTCTAAATTTCAGTCTTTGAAGTTGGTTAAAATTAGTGTTTCTCACAGTTCAATTAATCCGAAAGGCATCCGGTGATGTTGAGTCTTCTTGGAGGTATACCTCCTTTCAGACCCATTGCAATAAGCTGTGTTCTCCTAATGGAAGAATAATTAGTATAGCAGAGTGGGGCTTCTCTGACCGTTTGGACAGGAACATAACACTGTTGCAACAAGTGTTTATGGGCAAGATTGTTTCTGCCAAACTTCTGTAGATTTAAACATCTTTTCTCAGATCTAAATCAGGAGCGGAGCCCAGATTTCTCTTACTGCGTTTAGGTGGAAGCTGTTTGTCAGATACGGACCGTTTTTGTGGTCTGACAATTCTTGCATGGTTGTTATAAGTCCAGTTTTTTCCAGTTTTTTTGTTATAAGTCCAGTAATTTTCTTCCCATGGGATAGTTGTGTTTAAGAGTTCATGCATTTTATGAAGTCTACAAAAAGAAGTTATTTAGAAGATATTTTGAACTCTGTTCACGGATACATAACCAGTATTGGTATCAGAAAAAATCACTGTACCTTATATCTACACTAAATGTCCATTTTATCATCTACACTGACCACTTTGTAGTTTTAAAATTACAGACAGTGTTCCACCTGTTTCTCTACATACTTTCTTATCCCCAACACAAACTGTGCAGCAACAGATGAGCTGTCTCTGACTTCACATCTACAAGGTGGACCAACGTGGCAGATGTGTCTAACAAAGTGGAAAGTGAGTGGACACAGCACTGCTGTGTCTGATACAAGGACATGGTTTTAAAATCATTGCTGATCAGTGTACATTCAGAATAAAATGAGTATTTACTGAAGTAATACAGTAGATTCTAATCGGTGTATATATATATATATATATATATATATATATATATATATCTTCTTTCCTTAATTTGGCATGTGTTATGTCACCAAATTTCCAGATGCTGCTCTGAGTCCACAGCGAAGCTATCTGTCTCCCCTTCTACTGTCAGGAACTAAATGTTCCCGTGTCATGAGCAGCACACCCATTTACGGTAATGAGGAGCAGGGGTGTCGGACATTGACAAGTAAGAAAAGACAGACTGACTTGAGGTAAACTGAAACTGGACAATTTCCAGCATGCTGATTCAAACCCATTCACAAAAGGACATGACGGCTCGAGGACATGGAAAATGAGCCCTGAGCAGGTGACAGGCAGACTAAAGCTGGAAAACAGAGTGAGTGAACAGCAGGGGAACAGAAACATCACCCAACTGCAAACTCATTCAGTATATTACTCACCAAATGCCTTTATTGTTCTCTCGAGCTGTCTGGAGCACAGCCTGGCACTTTGTTGTCCTGGTTTCACATCATACTCTTTCGTCCGTCCTATGCAGAGTCTACCCGCTTCCCCATGTCCCCTGATAACTCACTCTACCTCAGCCCGTCTCACACAAAGCCCCTCATTCATTTTGGCATTACAGGCTCCGCTAATGTTACACAGTGTTCTCCCTGCAATAATAAACCTGGACAATAGAAGAGCAAAAAGCCACATTAATCTTTCACGAGCCCTGATCCCTAAACAGTTGAGGTTATAATTCACTCTGATTATAACGAAACCCTGTAGGACTGACTGCGTGTGAGAGAGCATGTGAGGAGGCTTCTCAACCTTAACCGCTACACACAAAGCACCAACTCTGTTTACCAACTCTGGTCCCTGCACTTGTTTTCCCTGCGTTAACACGTCCACTTCAGCTCAGGAAAGGATTCTTAAAAGCAATGAGCACAGAACCAACTGTAAACATGTAAACAAATTTCTTCAGTGTAATCTAATGTGAAACACACTATTCTAGAGCCCATTGTTTCAGCACAACAGTCATCAAAGCACCTTGCAGGACCCCTAGTGACCAACAGCAGAAGGAAAATCTCAATCTCAATAGTGTTGAACAGATTATGAGCAAAGAATGGTAAAAGGATCTGAAGCCTTTTGTCAAAACAATTTACATCTCTCAAAAAAAAGGCAGCTGCATTGAGACAATGGTAAGCACAACTGCACCTCTATGAACAATAAAACACTCCCCTAAATGTTGACTGGATTTAAAAAGTTGCCCTTAAATAATCCAGTTCAATCATTTTCTCTGGCTTTTCACTCAAATCAACCCGAAAGACCGTTTACTTCTCAGCAGTTTAATGTTGCTCTTAGTGTCAGCCGTTCAGCTGAATTGAGTCTAGATGTGAAACTCTCCAGGATTTGCATGTCAGTATGTTTTTTTAGGTTCTTCATAGTGTATATCAATTTTGCATACACTGAAAACATATTTAGGAAAACAAATGCAGTTAATCTATGGCGCAGGTCATCAATTCTAGTTTTGAAGAACAAGAATCCAGCTCAGTCAGGTTTGCTTAAGTAAACTGTGATGGGCTGCTCTCCAGGAATAGAACTGATAGAACCTGCGCCAAAGAACCTTATTTTTACATCTTTATTTTTAGGATTGTGTGTTTGTATGCTTACAGCATGGCTTAGAATTTGGAAATATTCCTTGTACTTTACCTTGTGCGAGTAATGTGGATCTACGATGCGTGCCAGCCCAAAGTCTCCGATCTTCAGCAGCAGTTGCTCAGTGTTAATGAAGATGTTGGCTGGCTTTAGGTCGCGGTGCAGCACATTTGCTGAGTGGATAAACTTGAGGCCTCGTAAGAGCTGGTAGAAGAGTAGGGTGGCATGCTCTGTTGGCAGTGACCCCTGCTCCAGTATATGGCCCAGGTCTGTTTCCATCAATTCCTGTACTATGTATAAAGCTGTGAGCTGGGTGAGATCACGAGGGAGTGGCCGGCCATAAGGCCCCAACACCTCAAAGACTCTCACCACATTCTCATGCTGCAGCCTCCGTGTGATCTTCACCTCACGGAGAGCGTGCTTCAGGCTGACTGCATCCCGCAACACCAGCTTCTTCACTGCCACCCGCTGACCGCTGCGGCGGTCCAATGCTGACAGAACCAGGCCAGAAACACCCGTGCCCAGAGGACGCAATTCTTGGAAGTGGCTTCCTAAGTCGAAGCCATATCTGAACAGGGAAGAGTTCTGCCTGGCCATCATTCATAGAGGAGCCACTGGAAACTGCCTGAAATAGGCTGTGGAGAAGAAGTTGGCAGTAGGACAGTTATTTATTGCAGTGGTATATTATTATTATTGTCTTCATTTATTTCAGTGAGCACACTGTGGCCATTTTTATTTAATTAATTAATTGATTAATAAAGACATATTGTTTGCAATACTAATATATTTTTGTGTGTTAAATGGGACATTATACTCCTTTTCCAAAAGTTAACACAGTTCCCTTTTAAGTTGTTTTAATAAATCACGAGTCAAAATCAGATCATTGTAATTCGGAGCAGCTCATTAGAGATTGGAAGCAGACTAGATAGGAAGGCACTTTGGAGTACTCAGATTACCAAATAATATGTGAATCATGAAAATATCTTTAAGTATCATGAGCTGATTTTCCTTGTGTATCAGCTGCCACTACTGTGGAGTGTGGAAAAGCCAATTCACATTATAATGTCATTATGCAAATCACTCAGCTGCTTTGCCGCCCCTGATACACCTGCACACTTATGTTGAATATAACATATTGGGACCAATAAAAGTGCATAATTTATGCACATCTTATAAGTTTTTCCAATATGTTAAATTCCCAAGTTCCCTGCAGAGTATGTGTTAACTGAATTGCATAGAAAATCAACAAAGCATGTGATTTCACCATTAGATTCTCAGTCTTGCTGCTTACTACAATGTGTGCCAAAATGCAGTGTTTTGATGTGGTAATATATATATATATATATATATATATGCCATTACCCAAGAAATTACTCTAAAACACACTGTGCCAAGATATTTGAAGTAGTTCAGAATAGAATTCACCATGAAGCCCAAATGGCTGGTGATTACAGTCATCTTTAATGTGCCTAGTGGACTGAATTTCCTCTCAGAGTGAAGGCCCCCTAAATTACAAAGTGCTCAGTGCATGCGGCCCATCAAAGTGAAGAGGGCATAATGCTGGGTGGAATACAACAATGCCCTAGTGCAGGGCAAGTGTTTCCATAGCAACATCCCACAGCCAGTCAGAGCTAAAAAACACTTGTACAGTAGACGGAGGCTCATGGGCTCCTGCGCTGTGATCTCTATTCCAAAAGCCTCTCCACCTCTCGTTCAAATTGAATTATGTTCTTGGAGAAGCTCTAGTCAGAGATGCTCCGTCATTCTGTTTGTGGTGTATGAGTCTCACTCTGGACGTGATGCTGGGCTGCTGGCGCTGAAGTGAACAGGAGGAAATCCTGATGTAATTAGTGTGTAATCTAAGAGGTGGTACTTGCCTTTTCTTCGTCTGTGCTGGCCTTTCACCTCCATGTTCTGCATGCAGTTATCTGTCAATGTTTTCATGCATTCTCACCTTAGTAAAAGAAAAACAGAAAATCTTATTAGGACGTGAATTAGACTACACTACACAGTGAAAGTAATAAAGAACTTACATCTTCATAACAATGTGCTGCCTATAATTGTCCCCAGTGTTGTCTTAAACCCATTAGAAAAGAACGCTTAGCTATGCATTCTGAAAAGGATTCCTTTACTAGAACTACATTCCACAGCATTTTAATTCAACAATGCACACAGGTATTTATACATTCAAGTGCTTCTTAAATTGTTCTATAGCCAATTTATCCATTGCTTTTATAAATGAACTCTGGAATAACCCTTTTATATCAGGGAAATTTTAATATTTTTTCTTTTTTTGAACCAATAAAATGGTTATTACAGGGTTATACAGAATTCTGATGCAATTCTCTTTAATCATTTTGTACTCTGACAGTATCCAAGTTAAAAAAAAAGCACTTTTTAACCTTGTTAACATGCCTCTGTGGTGTTGTTTAAAAGCTAGAAGAGATATAATGAGGGAAATAAGCAGTAAGTGCCATGGATGGGCATTTCAGCTTTGACACGGCAGTGTTCTACAGCCAGTCACTAACAGGCAGAATTAGACAGCCAAGGTTCCTGACGTCATAAACTTAATGAACCAGTCCTGTCGGCTTACAGGGTGTTTTTTCTAACTGCAGGGAAGTGGCTGAAGGGTGAGCAGGGATAGAGAAGAGGACTAATAGAATATTCATAGATTTACACATACTGAATTAAGGCAAATGCTCAGTTATATCTAATGTTTTAAGACATTATGGGGTGTTTTCCCAGACAGGGATTAATCCTAGTCCTGGACTATAGAATTTTGAATTGTGATCTTCCTCTTAATCTCACTCTATGTTTTCTTTCTCAGAAAAATTGTCAGTAGTAAGTTTTAGGGTTTTAATCAATGACAAGAAAACGTACGATTCTGGTTCTCTGTGGTCGAAGCAACTCGTCTTCAGTAACAAGAAGGCATCTGTCTACTCAAACGATAGTTAAGCCTTCCGTCAAAATGCTGTTATGTAAACAGATGTTCTCCAATGATAGGCTTTAGTCTAGGTGCACTTTTGGGTTTCGGGTATTATTAAAATGTGAAGCTTCGAGTGAGAGCAGGCTGTGCACACAGCCCTGCAATCCCCTCAGCTCAACTTTATAAATAATGCATACATACTGCTATGGCGTGGACTAGCCGAGCTGGTGCTGCAGTAACACCCGAGTCCTCAGATTTGCCTGATAGTAGCTGATGTTTTGGATAAGGAAACGAACGACTGGGCACATTTCTCAGATACACGAGTGATTTCAATCGTCCTAGCACAAAATGAAGAAAGATAAAAATGTAAATGAAACTTATTGGGCGTTACAGATAAGGAGTGAAGCCCAATGGAACTCGAGTATCGTTTCTCCTTTGTGTGAGGCAGTGTCTTCAGCGGCTGTATCTTACACTGAGCGAAAGGGACGCGAGCTGGATGAAGGTTAACATCGGATTCACGCTCCGAAGTGAGGGTAAAGTGAAGAAGTGAGCTTTAAAACAGATGAAAATGTTTAAAACCTGTCGCCCTGCGGTTCCTGTCGTCTCTCTCTCCCCGTGGCTCGGCCCCGCCGTGTGGAAAGTACAAAGGAAGCCGAGGGAGCGATGCTCTGGTTTACCACCGCTGCTTCTCTCCTCTCCCCTTCGTTGTTTTTTTCTGAGGGAAAAGAACAGAGAAGAACCGCTCCACACCCCTGTCTTCTTCTCTCATCTGTTAAAGCCCCGTTATCAGTCTCATATCAGCCTCGATATCACTGTGGTATCTGCACAGCTGAGATTACACAAATACAGCGCGCACTACGGTTGGCGCCCTCTTCCCAAAACATTCCCTTCTTACTTTCCCCCTCTTTTTCTTCACCTTTCTCTTTCTCTAAACTCGTCGGTAACCCCCTCCGTGTGACGTCACAACATGGCACTCCGCGTCCCCGTTATCTCCACACCTGCCCGTGTGTGTGCGCGCCTGTTTGTCCCAGTGAAGGAACAAAAGCCCTACATCGTCCTCCTACGAAGAGCAGCACAGCTCCACACCGGCCCCGGTTGGCAGCCAATCACAGCACAGAACCGCACCACAGCGCCCTGCTGATTGGTTGCTTCGTCCACCGCCTAATTTGCATACCAAGCTGCTGTTTCTGATAATGAAGTGCACTTCGGACTTCAGATGCAGACTTGACTGAGAATGAGAATGAGCTTAATTTGCTGTTGCCCTGTCAAATCAAGCTGTCTACAAAATTTGGAGAACCCTTGTCACAGGACAACATTTTTTACAAATAAATCAGCAGTGCGCTCTTAAAGACACAGTTATTCTGCCTATGGAAAATATTCTGGAAAATAAATAAGCAAAAGCATCTCATGTTTAATGCTGTGCTTTAGTCAACGCATTTACCTCAGCAAAAAAAAATCGAACCTTTTATTAGTTACTTACACAAAGTACAACAAAATGCTTTTAATGTGTTCACTGAACAATTCAATACATCTTTTAATATATATGAACATGTAGAATTTGATACCTGCCACCAATTAAGTTGGGAGAGATGCATAATACACATAAAAGTTTGTGGACTATTTACACCATTCTTAAGCATTCCACAGTGACCAGGTGAATCTGTAACAAGTGAGGGTATCATGGTTAGATATGAAAGATTCTGTCATCGCTACCCGATACTTGCGAGATAATTGTCAAAGTTGAAATCTTTTGCATATGTGACCTTTTTCTGTGTGTCTAAGGTTTGGCTAAAAGCTGGTGCCTACAATATCACATAAGTCGGGATGCTTTTGTGCAACAATCAGGTCAAGTTGACTCGTGGCTGAAAATATTTCAATCCTTTCTCAGGCTTAGCTTCAATGAAAGTGATTTCAGTTATTAATTTGTCTTCGCTAACATATTTATAAACCAAGTCCATTTTGAGATTACATGCTACATAGTTCAACAGACACCAGGATTATGCTGCATTAATGTTTGGCCAGTATGGTGATGTGATGCAATGCAATATTGGAAACATGGTCTATCAGAAACCAATGTTATTTGAGCAGTCTGTCAACATTTGTCAGTCCTCTTTGCCATAGTTGCATCTAAAGCCCATGAAAAATTATTTAGTTAAAAAAAGAGAGAATGAACAATGGGATGCTGCAGTGTAGAAGTATTTTACTACTGATTCAACAGCAAAAATGATTTTAAAAACTGGGTCACTTGTTCTCTTCATTTAATTACTCAAGTAATTACATAGTGTGGCAAAAAGGAAAGATGATGTAACACACTTGTAAACATGCTTCAATCCCAGCATCTTATTAAAAATTGTAATGAGAATATTGTTAATTAATAAAATCTATGGATATACTGCCCCCCCCCCGCCAAAAAAAGGGGGAAAAACATAAAATAAAAACAGATGAAACCAGAGTGAGCCAGCAGGATATTGATCTCTGGAAATAGAGTCCGGCCTCTATGCTCTGATGCAAGGATTCAGAGTCCTTGGACGGTCAGCCCAGAGAAGCAGAGTGTTTGGCTGCCCTCCCGGTGCCTCATCATCACAGGGGTCAGGTTACTGCACAGCAAAGTCAGTGGGCCGCCGAGGAGAAATAAATAAATGAGGAGCCAGCCTGAATTTCCTTTCTCCAAACACCTGAGTCAGCTCTCTGTGGGAGTGACCTGTGAGGAGAGACTTTTCGAGTTTTAAAGGAACTGCTCTATGACTTGACAGGGAATCTATACACAGCTTGCTTAGTGTGGGACGTAACAAGATAGGGGTTGTCTTCTTTCAGTGAAGAATCAATTGCATATGTTTTTTTCCTGCCTAGCACCTACAATAGCGGATGCTAAATCAGGATGTGGTCCTTCTAAAGGTTTGACTGTGCATGTCAGTCAAACCTGTTATGATGAGGATCATTTGTCAATAAAAACAGATCATTCCGGTGTTGACAACTTGACGTGGAACAAAACAATTCCTAAACAATATTCCAGGCAATGGATTAGGGCTCTGGACCTCAGCTCTGAATACTGTTGTTTACATAAGGTGTACATATGTTCAAAGTGTTTAAAATACATTATCCTATTATTTAGAATAAAATAAATAAAAACTATAATATATATATATATATATATATATATATATATATGCACACACACACACCCATTCCAAAAAGTGTGAATATCTAGGAATAGTTGATTAATTTCCATAATTCCATTCAAAAAGTTAAAACCTCATAGATTTATAAATTCAGGAACCACATTTTAAACAATTTCAAGTATTTATTTGTTTATTTTCACATAATTTGGGCCTCCAGCATAAAACCCACGAAAACAGGATTTCAAAAAATGAGAATACTGTGGAGAAATCAACCCAAATGACTTCTCAGTTCTTGAAGGAAAAAAAAAGAAATTCTGATCACATCAAATCAATCAAAATATGGTACTTTCAAAATGATATGTCAATCTTCAATACTTGGTTGGGAATCCCTTTGCTTTAATCACTGCCTCGATGCGACATGGCATTGAGGCAATCAGCCTGTGAGTTATGGAAGCCCAGATTTCCTTGATGCTTGCTGTCAGCTCTTCTTTGTTTTTGGGTCTGGTGGCCCTCATTTTCCTCTTGAGAATACCCCATAGATTCTAGGTCCAGTGAGTTGGCTGTCCAGTCAAGCATTGTGATGGCATGGGCATCAAACCAGGCTTTGGTGCTTCTGGCGGCATGGGCAGGGGCCAGGTCCTGCTGCAAGATGAAATCTGCATCTCCATACAGATCCTCAGCAGGAGGAATCATGAAGTCCTCTAAAACATTCTGGTAGACTGTTGTGCAGACCTTGGATTTAAGAAAGCAGAGTTTACCAACACCTGCCCCAGACATTGCACCCCAAATCATGAATGACTGTGGATATTTCACACTGGACCTCAAGCAGATTGGGTTCTGTTCCTCACCCGTCTTCCTCCAAACCCTTGGACCTTGATTCCTGAATGAAAGGCACACTTTACTTTTATCGGAAAAGAGGACCTTGGACCACTGGCCAACCGTCCATCCCTTCTTGTCCTTGGTCCAGTTGAGACTCTTCCTACGTTGGCTCAGGTTCAGAAGTGGCTTGACCTGAGGGACCTGACAGTTGTAGTCCATCTCCCGAAAGCTTCTGAATGTGGTGGTTTTTGAAGCTGTGACTCCTGCCTCATTCCATTCTTTCTGGATCTCTGTGAGATTTTTGAATCTTCTCTTTTTGATAATCTGCTGAAGCCCACGGTCATCTCTTTTGCTGGTGCATCTTCTCCTGCCACATTTTGTCCAGCCAGCCTCCTTAGCTATGAACTTTTGTGGCTTGCCCATCCTATGGAGGATATCAATGCTGGTCTTCTGTTCAGTTGTTATGTCTGCAGTCTTCCCCATATTGAACCAAACTGAGACAATTGAACCAAACTGAAGCACTTTAATGACACTGGGGAAACCTGTGAAGGTGCTTTGAGTTTAGTAGATGATTGGTGTGTCACACTCAGTTTAAATCATTCATGCCCTGCAAAGTATGGGCTGATTTCTCCACAGTATTCAAATTTTTTAAAATCCTGTGTTTGTGAGTTTTATGAGCTGGAAACCCAAATCATGTGAACAAAAAAAACTAATAAATACTTGAAATCACAGTGGCGCAGCAGGTAGTGTCGCAGTCACACAGCTCCAGGGACCTGGAGGTTGTGGGTTCGATTCCCGCTCCGGGTGACTGTCTGTGAGGAGTTGGGGGTGTTCTCCCCGTGTCTGCGTGGGTTTCCTCCCACAGTCCAAAAACACAAATTGGTAGGTGGATTGGTGACTCAAAAGTGTCCGTGAATGTGTGTGTTGCCCTGTGAAGGACTGGCGCCCCCTCCAGGGTGTATTCCTGTCTCGCGCCCAATGATTCCAGGTAGGCTCTGGACCCACCCTGACTTGGATAAGTGGTTACAGAGAATGAATGAATGAATAAACTTTTCCAGGATATTTGAATTAAAAAATAAAAAATAAATATTGGCACCCCTGGTGTTAGTACTTTGTACAACCTCCTTTTGCCATCAAGACAGCACTTAATCTTCTCCTATAACTCTTCACAAGATGGGAGAATACAGAAAGAGGGATCTCTGACCATTCCTCTTTGCACAACCTCTCTAAATCGTCCAGAGTCTGGGGTCTTCACCTACGCACTCTCCTCTTCAGCTCACCCCACAGGTTTTCTATTGGGTTGAGGTCTGGGGACTGGGATGGTCATGAGCTTGATTTTGTGGCTTGTGAACCATTTTTGAGGAGATTTGGCCATATGTTTAGGGTCATTATATTGCTGAAAATCCATTGAGGACCCATCTTCAGCTTTCAGGCAGAGGCCACCAGATTCTGATTCAAAATGTCCTGATATTTCAAAGAGTTCATGATCCCATGTCCTTACAAAGTTCCCAGGTCCTTTGGACGAGAAACAGGCCCACAGCATCATCGATCCTCCCACATTCTTAAGAGTGAGCATGAGGTGTTTTTCTGTGTACTCGTCCTTGGTGTTACGCCAGACCCACTTAGAGTGTTTGTTGCCAAAAATCTCTATCTTGGCCTCATCTGACCAAAGCACACGGTCCCAGTTAAAATCCCAGTACCGCTTGGCAAACTCCACCCGTTTACGCTTATGAATATAACTCAGAAAAGGCTTTCTCCATGCATGCCCCCAAACAGCTTGTTGGCATATAGATAGCACCTGATGGTTGTTTGGGAGACCTCATAACCCCAAGACGCTACCATTTGATTCTGTTCTCTTACAGTGAGCTTTGGAGAACTTTTTACTTCTTTTACCATCCTTCTCACTGTGTGTGGTGCAAGATACACTTAGGTCCTCTTCCAGACTTGTTTGTCATAGTTCCAGATGTTTTGAACTTTTTGATGATTGCTCTGACTGTAGATAAGGGCATCTGCAGGTGAGTGGCTATTTTCTTGTAGCCATTGCCTGATTTATGAAGGTTGACACACATCTGCCTTACTTGAATAGTGTGTTCTCTTGTCTTTCCCATGTTTAAGAGTGAGTAAGAGAAATAGGCCTCTGTGTAACGCCATATTTATACCCCAGGGAAATAGGAAGTGATGAATTACTAATTAAAGGTTCCTAGATACTTTGATCCACTTTATACACTACAGTAGAAATGACATAAATAGTTTAAATACATTTATTTCCAAGAAATATTTAAGGGTACCAATAATTTTGGACTAGGTCATTTCATGGGAAATTATTTCTTAGTCAGGATTTTTTCTTTATTTTTTTTTCACTTGAGTTGAAGGTTGCATTTTTCTAAATTTTTTCAGAGTGAGATTATGCTTCTGCAATAAAAAACAACAACAAAAAAACACATTTTAACACATTTTAACAAGGTGTGCCAATAATTATGGAGGGCACTGTACACACACACACACACATTGTTCACTAGTGAAGTGATTAATATTATGTCTTCACAATGGCAGCTGACAGAACTTGGGTGTATTAGGGGCCAAGTGAAGAGTGAGTTCTTTAAGTTAATGTGTTGGAAGCAGGAAGTTTGAGCAAGTGTAGGATCTAAACAGTTTTGACAATTGCCCAAGAGCTATGAAGAGATATGCTAGATGGATCATGTACAAAATATCAGGTGAGGTGCTACTGTTATTCAATAATTTTACCTACAGAAGGTAATCCAAAGAAGTACAACCAGTAAACCACTACAAGGATAATGGGTGTTCCACAAGAGAACAAAGGGGTCAGCAGAACACAGAGCCTGATAACAGGAAGCTGCAATTCACTGTGCTTTGACACCTTTTATTCATAGCCAGCATTAAAAGGGACTTCTATGATTGTGGGCGAAATACTATGTGTGTATGTTCAGAAGCACAATGTCATTTAAGGTAGAATGTGTTTGAGGGGGAAAAATTACTGTTGTTTGTAAGTGGCAGAAGTTGAAGATGTCTGTAAGTTTTTATCAACTGTTTAATGCAGTCAGCGGTCTCACAAATTTGGAGATATTCCACCTTTTGCTGAAGACATTGTCATCAGTTTTAGACTACAAACAGACCATCAAACTTTGAAAAGCATGAATCAGATCAGGATATTGCTCTATTCCTGCTCCAGAGGTGGGTAATATTGATTTATTTTTGCTGTGGTTGGAGCGGACTCTAAATTCATGAGAGCGCTTTAACTATTTCTGCACTTTGGGCTAGAGTAGCCCTTCTCTGAGACTAGACTCATGATCCTTTTGCCTGTTCACCTATTGTACTTTCTTAAACCAATGTTCGTAGGTACTAATCACTTTATGTAGGTAACACACCCACAAGATCTGCCATTTTAGAAATATTCTGACCAAAACATATATGCCATCACAATAAGACACTTTTGAAAATCTCTCAGATCTTTCCTGTTGCCCATTCGGTGAAGTCCATGAGAGAAAGCACTGGACAGAGTATGCAACAATAGGATTAGCTTTGCTTTGAAACAGTGATATTGGAGGCATGGCCAAATATACTCTTGTGCAAGATCCTAGTGTTGTTTTTAACTGTTTGGACAAGTATCTTGTTACCAATGTCTGCTCCAATTTCATAAGGACCAGAGCATTTTTTCACCCTACTTCTAGTACCTGAGCTAGAGCTCATTAGCTCTAGAGTAAAAGCCACCTTTAAACCCAGCACTGCCACACTGACGCCAGCTGGAGTTTCAAAGCAAGATGGTTTTGACTGTCTGCACTATGCAGTCAAACTAACCACAACTTAAATGTGAATAAGGGACAGAAAAGTTGTGTATTTAGCAGAGCTAGCATTTCCAGTCATCAAAAATCTACAATACTGTGTCTGATGGAAATGGTCTTTTTTGCAGCTCTGGGCTGCCAAAGATAATTTTTGTTCTTTTTCTTTTCTCAGAGCATTTGATTTAATGATTGCTTTTGTGATGTAGAGAGAACTTCAAAAATAAACATAAGCTTTAACTTATAGATTTAATATTATATTTGGGGTTGATGTAATTTTCTGTTAAATATGTGCTTTTTTTATCTGATACTGAAAATGAAAAATTAGCATTTAATGATCATTCTAGCAGGTAGTGTCGCAGTCACACAGCTCCAGGGACCTGGAGGTTGTAGGTTCAATTCCCGCTTCGGGTGACTGTCTGTGAGGAGTTGGTGTGTTCTCCCTGTTTCTGCGTGGGTTTCCTCCGGTTGCTCTGGTTTCCTCCCACAGTCCAATGAACAATTACAGTACAGCAACAATTAAAATGACATAAAATAACTGAAGACAAGAGAGTGAGAGATTTTAAATGTCGATTTAACATCAATGCTAAGGACTAGAGTATGTGGAAACCTCTTATTAAAATCCTTTGCAGGCACAATTCCAGCATTATTAACTGTGACATCACATTTTAATCCCCATCCACCATCACATCTAAACACACAACATCCTTTTGAGGATTGCGCATGTCTACTGTATGGGTACATGATAAAAAGTATGAGCCCCCTGCTGGTCATTTCTGTTATACCAAATTTGTGAGCATACACATTTAGCCTGACACTACCATGCAGATGACGTTTTGCACTGCATCCTCGTGTTTTCCTGCTCTGCTCAACTTTTACCTCAGGATGTGGGATTATTAACTAACAATATACCTTTAGTTCAGGTGGGAAAACCAAAATATGCAGAGCAGTACTGTGTTAGTAAAAAAAGGATATCTCAGTTTAGACAGATAATTTAAGCCTAATAACATTTGAATGAAAATTACATTACCCACCTTAAATGCAACATTTTAAATCATTAAATTAACAAAATACCATATATTATTAACAGATTGGTGCATTTACTACAACATTAATTCCAGTTAAAGTCTTAACATTGTTAAAGTAGTTTCTGAAATTTTTTATCTCTGTGGAGCATTGATATGGCTTAAGGAGGATAAATAAAAGCATATTATTCAGAAACATTCCCTTTTTAAATGTTGAATGATCCAGTGACCGGCATAGAGCCCTGGGTTGTCTGTGTGACTGTGTTAATCATATCGTTTGAAGAAAAATACCATAAATAAAACCATAAATTAAATTAAAGCAACACAGGGTATTTTTCCTTAAAATTACACCTCTACTACAATCATTGTGATGCTATAATGTAATAATTACGTCTTGAAGCAATACATGGTAGGGACCTGCCCATTGAAGAACAGGATGAAAGGGGACTAAAAAAGTATGCAGAGCATCATGTGGACTGTAGTCTGTAATTGTAGAACAAAGTGCTGCTGGTCAGAGAAGCTGAGAGAATGGACAGAAATATTGTGGTAATAATATTATGACATGACTGTGTAGTTTAAAATGTAATTGACACAGCTCTGGCTGACACTGTTTCAACATTATATATATATGAGTTGAAGGTTGCATTTTTCTAAATTTTTTCAGAGTGAGATTATGCTTCTGCAATAAAAAACAACAACAAAAAAACACATTTTAACACATTTTAACAAGGTGTGCCAATAATTATGGAGGGCACTGTACACACACACACACACATTGTTCACTAGTGAAGTGATTAATATTATGTCTTCACAATGGCAGCTGACAGAACTTGGGTGTATTAGGGGCCAAGTGAAGAGTGAGTTCTTTAAGTTAATGTGTTGGAAGCAGGAAGTTTGAGCAAGTGTAGGATCTAAACAGTTTTGACAATTGCCCAAGAGCTATGAAGAGATATGCTAGATGGATCATGTACAAAATATCAGGTGAGGTGCTACTGTTATTCAATAATTTTACCTACAGAAGGTAATCCAAAGAAGTACAACCAGTAAACCACTACAAGGATAATGGGTGTTCCACAAGAGAACAAAGGGGTCAGCAGAACACAGAGCCTGATAACAGGAAGCTGCAATTCACTGTGCTTTGACACCTTTTATTCATAGCCAGCATTAAAAGGGACTTCTATGATTGTGGGCGAAATACTATGTGTGTATGTTCAGAAGCACAATGTCATTTAAGGTAGAATGTGTTTGAGGGGGAAAAATTACTGTTGTTTGTAAGTGGCAGAAGTTGAAGATGTCTGTAAGTTTTTATCAACTGTTTAATGCAGTCAGCGGTCTCACAAATTTGGAGATATTCCACCTTTTGCTGAAGACATTGTCATCAGTTTTAGACTACAAACAGACCATCAAACTTTGAAAAGCATGAATCAGATCAGGATATTGCTCTATTCCTGCTCCAGAGGTGGGTAATATTGATTTATTTTTGCTGTGGTTGGAGCGGACTCTAAATTCATGAGAGCGCTTTAACTATTTCTGCACTTTGGGCTAGAGTAGCCCTTCTCTGAGACTAGACTCATGATCCTTTTGCCTGTTCACCTATTGTACTTTCTTAAACCAATGTTCGTAGGTACTAATCACTTTATGTAGGTAACATGTTTCAACATTATATATATATATATATATATATATATATATATATATATATATATATATATATATACTCCATCATCCACCACTTATCCGGGTCAAGGGTGAAGCAGTCAGAGGAAAGAAACCCAGACCTCCATCTCCCCAGCCACTGCTTCCAGCTCCTCTAGGGGCATTCCCAAGTCAGTCAAGACATGAAGTCTCCAGTGTGTTCTTGGTCTTCCCCAGTGCCTCCTCCCTGTTGGACATGCCTGAAACACCTCACCAGGAAGGCGTCCAGGAGGCATCCGGACCAGGTGCCCGAACCACATCAACTGGCTTTTCTCAACATGGAGGAGCAGCGGCTCCACTCAGAGTCTCTGCCGGATGTCCGAGCTCCTAAACTTGTCTCTAAGGGAGAGTCCAGACACATAGGTGAGGGTTGGGACGTAGATTGAACGGTAAATCAAGAGCTTTGCTTTTCTGCTCAGCTCTCTCACTTCCAAAGTGGAGAGAGTACTCCACCCTTTTCCGACTGAGTACCATGGACTCAGATTTGGAGGTGCTGATCCTCATCCCTACCGCTTCACACTCGGCAGCAAACTGGTCAAGAGGTCCCAGCTCGATGAAGCCAACAAGGCAACATCATACGCAAAAAGCAGACATGGGATCCTGAGACCACCAAACCAGACCTTCCACCACTTGGCTACGCGGAGAAATTCTGTCCATAAAAATTATGAACAGAACCAGTGACAATGCGCAGCCCTGACTGGAAACCAGTCTGACATACTGTCAGCCATTCGAACCAGACTCCTGCTCTGTTTATACAGGGACTGGTTGGCTCGTAGCACAGAGCCCAGTACCCCATACTCCTGCAGCCCCCCCCCCCCCCACAGAATATCCGAGGGACATGCTCAAATGCCTTTTCCAGATCCACAAAACACATTTAGACTGGTTGAGCAAACTCCCACGCTCCCTAGAAAAGGTAAAGGGCTGGTCCTGTGTTCCACAACCGGAATCCACATTGTTCCTCTTGGATCTGAGGTTCAACTATCAGCTAGACTCTCTTCTCCAGTACCACCGCATAGACCTTATTGGGGAGGCTGAGGAGTGTGATCCCCCTTCTTAAACAGGGGAACCACCACCCGTCTGCCAGTCAGACTTCATCCACCCCCGGGGCACTACCGCCAAGGGTTTTTCCTAATACCTCAGCCAAGGTGATAGACAAGCACTCCCCGAGATCCCCAAACTCTACTTGCTCTGTAGAAGACGTGCTGGTGGGATTGAGAAGATCCTTGAACGATTCCTTCCACCGCCTAATGATGGCCCCAGACGAGGTCATCAACTTCCCACCCCCACCATATACAGTGTTGGTGGAAAACTGCTTTCCCCTCCTGAGTCGCCTGATGGTTTGCCAGAATCTTCTCTGAGCCGACCGTTTTCCATGTGCTCACCGAGCTCCTCCCACACGCGCAAGCCACGTGGCTCTTCGGTATCTGTCAGCTGCCTCCGGAGTCCCTTGAGCCAACCAGGCTTGATAGGACTCTTTCTTCAGCTTGATAGCCTCTCTTACCCTGGCTGTCCACCAACGAGTGCGGGGATTGCCATCACGACAGGCACCGACAACCTTGCAGCCACAGCTCCGTTCAGTCCCCTCAACAATGGAGGTCCAGAACATGGCCAATTCTGACTCAATGTCACTGGTGTCCCCCGGGATGCAGTCCAAGCTCTGCCGGATGTGGGAGTTGAAGATCTTTCCGACAGGTTCACGTTTAGGCCTGCCAGGTCTGTCCAGCATCCTCCCCAGCCATCTGATCCAACTCACCACTAGGTGGTGATCAGTTGACAGCTCAGCACCTCTTTTCACTTGAGTGTCTAGAAAATATGGCTGCACGTCTGATGATACCACTATAAAGTCGATCAGCTCCTATCAAGGAGATTGTTTCCAGAGCCCTAAACTCAGTAAAATAAACTCTTGCCCTTCACCATGCTCAAAGAATATTTCAGTATTATAGAGTATAACCATCTAGCTACCAAGGTTCTGGCACAGAGTATTAATGCAGATTTATGAGTTTTTCCTCTGATTTTTTTTTTTAATTTACATATAGGCTTGCTAATTTTGCTGTAATCAATATTTTGTATTTTAGCTCCCAAACATATTTTCTCTGATGTGTGTAGGCAATTCCAAGAAGTAAAAAAGAGAAGAAAAAATTGGAATTCAAGTAGAAAAATGTTAGCTAGTACATTTCAATAGACTATTTCAATAGAATTTTCATGACTGCAGGAAACGGTTGGATATTTGGAACATGGATTTCGTGATAATTGATCATTATCAGACTTAATGCCATGTACAATAAAAATCGCAACACTAACACACAAACATCTCCATATCTCCAATATTTAATTAAGGTAAAAAAAAAAGGATGTTCTGTCAATTTGTGGTACTTTGCAGCTCTGTGCATGCTCAGACCCCAATTTTTTTTTCGTGTTAAATCACAAGTTTATCATTGTTATTTACTTCAAAGTTCCAAAACCTTACACTGTGAATTAAATGTAAAAAACTATAAAAACCATTTCTTATCACCTTAATAGTCATAATTTAATTAGTTAGTAGATTTGGGCTATGCATATCTTCTGCTTATACTTCTGAAGACAGCATTTTACACTACATTTAGCTCACCTACCGTTTTAATTAAACAACTGTACGTATAAATGTAGCACATTTCGACAAGCACAACTTGTCAGAACACCGGTGTTCTCACAGTAGGTAAGCTAAGAGCACAAGAGCCGCAGTTCTGTTGTGTGTACCAGCACAAGAGCCACTGTGCCATACTTCCGGTATTAGTGTGAGGAGACAAAAGGGGACAGCACAGTAATATCTCAGCTACAGCTCCTGCTGGATCCACCAACCAATTATACCGCCTTTCTGACAATACTCTTATGGTCCTGACTTGTTATGGGTGGCCAATAGAGGGTGCTAAGGCACCATGCTACCTGGTACAAATAACAGTATTGGAATGATGGCCATCATTTAAATCATATGTACCAATGTAGAATATTAAATATAGTGAACAAAAATATTTTCCATTCCACCTTAAATATCACTGGTGTTAAATTTCTTGCTTTGTCATCTCATTTAAGGTAGAATGAAAATAAGAAACTTGCCTCGTTGCTTTTTTTTTCTCTCCATAGCATTTCAACCGAAAATGGCTTCATGTGATTATATTTTCAGTTTGAAAATAGGTATATCTGGGGGGAGGGCTGTCAATAATTTAAATATCAAATAATGTATGTAATTTAGCAAAAAAATGTGACCATACAATTCAAACATCACACACACACACAAGTTTACTTTTGTCTCATCTTAAACCTGTCATTAAGATATTTTAAAATATCAACCGTGATTGGCACAAGCTCATTTGCTTGTAAATAAAACCCCTTTTTTTAAATTGACTAGGAGTACAGACAATGCTTTTAATGAAAAATGTCCTAAGGAATCATATTTCACACAAATATCTTTCTTTTTATTACTATTATTATTTTTGTGTGGGTTGGGTCTTTAATGTTTAAAGAACATCCACATTTTGAAGTTTCACAAAAGTTTTTTTTTTTTTTTTAAATCATTTTAAAAGGCACTTTATTCTCTCATTTACAAACAAGGTTCATTTTGGAACTTTTCATTAAATATTATTTTTAATGAATAGTAATTTATTTTACACTAATAAAAGATTGGCATCTAATATTACATCTTCTGAAAGGTAAGACTTTTGTGGAATAAATTAAATACATTTACAGTTAATCAGCAGTCATTTTTACCATTATATGTCTGTAACCTTTGATTAGACAAATACATTCACTAAAACTAAAATGCACATATCAGATTATGGCCTAAATGCTTCATTGTTTTTTTTCATGTCTACAAAAAAACAAAAAAAACAACCCCCCCCCAAAAAAAAAAACCAAAAAAAACAAACAGCTTAACAAAAGTTAAAGGTCTCTTCTCAAATAATGGGAAACAGCATATAACATGACAAATAACAGAGTTAAGGAGAACAGTATTGTGAGTGCCTAGACTATCTGAAGGCCATTAATATGTTGGTATATATTCCCTAATGCAAAACCTTAAATCAATAAAACAAGAAGATATAATTTGCATAACAGCTGTAAATTATGCTGACATGACGTTGTCAAATTTCTTCCACAAAATGGTGGCAATTTTAAGCTATATCTGTCTTGAAGTATAAAACATTCTTCTATTTAGATCAGGAGTAGAATATCATACGTGTCAACTGTGTTTTTTAATCAGGCCTTGATTATAACCAAGGAGCATATCTTATAAACTATTTGTATCTGTATTTGTACAAGATGCCAGATTATGGCTGGTGTTTGCTTGGTCAGATTGAAAAACTTCAAACACACCACCCTTTTGGATACAAGATATGTGATAAACGACAAAGCTTCTTGCACTTCCTTATAGTTTTTCCTCATAATCTGATCTAAGAACCAAACTCAATAAAAGAAAGAAAAAAAAACTGCAACACCATGATGAAAGAAGAAAAATTGTGACTCTCTCTGCTGAGGTTTTAAGGAAGGCAGTTAGGAGCTGCAGAGTGTAAAGTCCCGAGGTGTTTGAGGCAGCATTTTGGAAATCTTTAGTTTATTCTTCACGCATACAGCGGCTGGTAATCATTTCTGCTGTTTCTGCAAGTGATCACACAAATGCTGAGCATTCCAAAAACCTAAGAAGAAAATAAAGCTATTAATACAAAAGGACAAATAAACAGCTTAATATAGTTCAGTGGTGTCCAAATTCCGGCCCCGGGCCAAATGCCGCCAACTGTAAGATTTTAATTAGCCCACAGCTTGACTTTTAAGAATATATCATTAGTGGCCCGCTGGCAGTTGTTTCTTTCAACCTGACGGTGGCAGCAGTGCGCAAATATATAGGATATTGCACCACTGTGTTAATGAACTAAGCTAAACTTAGACCCCATTCGTTTCTCTGGGCTAGCAAATAAATCATTCATAGAACGACATTTGGTGATGGCTGCAGTAAAACACAATACAAACAAACAAAAAAAATCCTGCAGCAGTTAATGCCCTAAAATGAAATAAACTGTTTTGCAAATGTGTGTTTTTCATATTTTGAATACACTCTTATAAACAATTAACAATTTATGAATAATATATTTGGAAGATATTTTGGAACACACTGGAAAAAAAATTTGGACACCCCTGATATAGTGTAACATTTTTATAGCCACTGTTGCTTGGCAAAATAAATACCTCTTTAAATACAATAGTGTTAATTAATATAATCCACACAAACATTAGGCTTGTTTTCATGTTGGAATCTGTTATAAGTATTTGATTACTGATACAGCTGCATTGTTTTGAACTTTAAAAAGCATAATGAATGGTTCTTGTAAATATGCACTGATCCAAAAGCACACAATAACACCATCCTAAAATTAATATCTCAGAGTGCAATTGTGCATACTGGTTTTGTTAAAAATATGAGTATTTAAGGTTAATATTACAATTATGATGAACAAATCATATTTTGTAGCACATCTGAACAGTCAAACAATAAAAAAAAGGTACACTAGTACCAGTTACATAACAAACCAGACATAGACTAGGACCTAGTTTACATCTTCCATACCTTTATGATGGCAAACCCCAAGACCACCAACATTGCATAACTCAGTACATTCTGAAGCAGCTGTTCCAGTTTAGTCTCACAGCCCTGCAAATACAGTAACAATTGCCAAATTTAGAAACCAGTTTTCACCATAATAATAAAAATTCTATTAACAAATAAAAATCACACACATAATCTCTATGTTTATATATCAATACATAAACATTTAAAGCAAATAAGATCTGTTTTCAGTTCAACAACACATTTTATCAAAAGGACCACACCCAAAACTGAGCTTGAGGCAGATGGTCAAAGAATTTTGGGGAGAAGTTCAGGGAGGATTAGCTATGGTTGCTAATTGCAAAGTTTTTGATCACAGGAAGCTGAAGGGAGAGAGAAGGAAACGCATGGAATGTGTAGGAGAAAAGGATTCAGGTGTTGTCCATAATTCCATATTCATTCATTCATTATCTGTAAGCGCTTATCCAGTTCAGGGTCGCGGTGGGTCCAGAGCCTACCTGGGATCATTGGGCGCAAGGCAGGAATACACCTTGGAGGGGGCGCCAGTCCTTCACAGGGCAACACAGACACACACACACACCTACAGACACTTTGGAGTCGCCAATCCACCTACCAACGTGTGTTTTTGGACTGTGGGAGGAAACCGGAGCACCTGGAGGAAACCCACGCAGACACGGGGAGAACACACCAACTCCTCACAGACGGTCACCCGGAGCGGGAATCGAACCCACAACCTCCAGGTCCCTGGAGCTTTGTGACTGCGACACTACCTGCTGCACCACCGTGCCGCCCATAATTCCATATACTCAAATTAATATTTTTTTAATAAGTGACATTACATCTTCAAATAAATGGTGTTCAAAAGCTACTAAATTTTTCTTTTTATTCCACACTGATAATTTGTTTTCTCCACTCTCTCAGTGTCCTTCAAGGCCAATATTTCCACCATTATACAAATCTGACAGAGAAAACGGTCTTTATTTATGCATCATTCACAGAGATTTTATGTGATTAACTGGAAAACTGACTTTAGAATTTTTAAGCATGTCTAACCCTGATGAAAGGAAGCATGACAGCCTGAAATATTCAACCCTGTCACATTGCCTTACATCACAAGTTCAGCATAATGGGCCACAAATATATTAAAGGGTTGGTGAGATGGAGAAAAATTTGCTGTTCTGTAGCATATGATTTAAACTATGGATGCCAAAAACACCCATGACACCTTGACATGAATTTCTTTTTAATAATCTCTCTTCATTTGGCACTAATTTTATGAAAATGACTAAACTATTAATATCTGTGAACACTTTTACATGAGACTTGCATACCTGTGTATTCAGAAGGTCTGGCTGGGTAAATGACCCAGTGCATGTGGCGTTTTTACAGCAGGAATGGGGAACAGAGCTGTTATGAGAGGTGTACCAAGGTGTGTTGATCCAGTCAGTGTAGTTCTTCACTCCACAACAGCTCAGCTGCAATGGCATTTATTTATTACAATCATATACAAAATGTTTTAATTTAAACGTTTGCATTAACATACAAAATATTAAATAACACAAAGCACAACAAAAAATTCTTAGTCAAAGTAAATATTTAGATTATTTTTAAACAAAGAAAAACAACAAAAAATGTTGGGGACTGTACTGATAGATACTTAATCACACAAATCCTTTACCTGAGACTGCAAATAGTTCACTGCTCGAGTTTCAGGGTTCTGACCATCATACTTCTTGAAGACTTCACTCATTGATTTCTCCAAATCCCCTTTTATCTGCCCATAAACAGATCACAAAATCATACCCACTACAAAACAACAGAATTCTTACTGTAATCAACAACTGGCAAAATTGAGGGAAACTCACCCTGCCCCTGTAGATGACGCCAAACACAAAGGCAGTCACTTCAGCAGCAAATATAAGTAAAATGATCAGCATGAACTGCATGCAAAACAAAATAATATGAACTCTGTGAGCACCATTAACTAAAAACAGAAGTGAAACAAAAGCAACACAGCTTTACATCTGCTGCTACAGTCAGATACTACTGGAAAGTCCACTTACGAAGCTTAGGCCAACTTTTGATTCCCGCAGTGTGGCACAGCATCCAACGATTCCAATAATAAACATAACCACAGCTACTCCAATAATGATGACAGCAGGGATGAGGGTGTATTTGTCCTCCAGAAATTTGTCATAGTTCTTATAGGTGGAAATGACATAAGCACCAACGTAGGAAAGAGCTACACCTGCAGCCTGAAAGAAAGAAAGAGAGAGAGAGAGAGAGAGAGAGAGAGAGAGAGAACACTTTACCCATATGAGAACCTCTTAATTAAGGGAATAAGTAAATGCACCCTAAAAAATACAGTTACTCGTTGCTTTTTTTAAAAAATAGTTTTAAAACAGATATTTAAAATAATATTTCTGACCCAAGAGGTACTGTACATGAATTTATTTTAGGCAATTACAAATAAAACTGGTTGCTTTGCATATGAAACTATATGGCTATATTTATGGAGAAAATGCTACTCCTTGTTTCATTTCATCGCTTCTATTAAATACAAAACAAATAAACAACAGAAGTTAAGGGCATCAATAGGGCACCTATTTCATCTGGGGCATTGACCTGAGCTGCCACTCAAAACACATTTTAAACACATTTTTAATATTTCTATATGTATTATTTACAACATCTGTCACTGACTGATGTTTACTACTGGGGTTCATTGCACTCAGAGTGAAAAAATTAACATTTCTAAACTAAACCAAGTAGTTTGACTGCGATGTCGTGTTTCTTGTTGGTTGTGTGGCTTTTATATTGTTCATATCTACATCTGAATTATATTGTATCAACTGAAATTAAGAAATATATTCTGATTTAATATTTAAATGCACAACTTTTGAAGGAAAAAACAAAAAACAAACAAAAAAAAAAACCCACAAGATGTTTGTCTCTTTCTTCAAAAAAAGTTACGCAGAAAAGACTTTCAGCAAGTTCAAATGTTGGTGAGAAACCAGTAGAGAGAAATGTAAGCAAAAGGCTGCATTATCAAATTAATAAAAGACCAACATTTTACACAGTTACACAAATTATTAGTTTCCAACTTGCGTTTTATATTTTAGATGACATTATTTGCTTCAGTAAGTTTGATTCTCTCTCTAATCCTTTTTACAAAATAAAACTTGTTTGAGAGTTCATTTGGCAGAATCTCTCAATGCCTGCTTTTTTCTTGAATTTCTGAATCTGGCCTTTTGGTTTACACACACTAACACATGACTCACTTTTCTCCTGGTCAGTCACAATCCTCAGTCACGGGACCCAGTGAGACCCTGCTCCTTCCTTTAATCTGCACTGGAACTCTGATCTTGTGTTTCAGATATGATAAGTAAAAACCAAAACAGCACACGGAAAAAATAGGCTCACAGTTTACGTAACATGCAGTAAAATCCCCATTTTCAAGCTATAGTTTAGCACATAGACTTATTTTATGGTAACACAATATAGGGGCACACTAGTGTCCCTCTAATCCCCAGTGCTGAATGTGATGTAGTTGTAAATTCAATGGTGTATTTGTTACAGAAAACTGCAGATTTTTTCCAGAGAGTTCCTCTTTCAGCAGACAGACCACAAAAAAAAATAAAAATAAAAAAATCATGAGTGTGGCAAAGTAAGCTTGACTAATGTGGAACTTAAAATGAGAAGTGATATTCATCTATTTATTTCAGGTCTTTCCTTCAGAACCACATAAATTCCATAAGAAAACTTACTTCCAACAAGGCCAACTTTCAGGCTTTTCATAATATTTTCTTATATACAAACACTAAACACAATTCGTATACATAAATTGGTAATCATATTTAGGCAGAAAGGAGACATCACTGCTTTCCAAGAGTTACTCAGAGCAACAGGGAACACACTGTAAAACGTCTTCCAGGAGTGATTTCAAAACGGGAAGACACTTAGCCCTTGTTACTCCTCAAAGTTAAATTGTTTAAAATGGAATAAATGGCCTTTTAAAATGTATAAAGCCATGTCTGGAAAATATCCCAACACTTATAGGCTTCCTTTTCTGACAGTGGTTGAAAAATAACAGGGTTGACTTTGATACATACAGTTAGCAAATAATACAAATGTGTTTAATGTAGATCTATGCAAATGCTACAAGGATATTAAAGATGTTTTAATCTTTAAGTTAGGTAACAGACTGCGTTCTGAACGTTCAATGTGACTTGGTTACTCAATATCACAAAGCTACTGAACATATAATATGAGATAAAACATTTACTTTTATCTTGTTTGTTTTGTGTGTCTTCTGGAAATATGGAACAGGCAAAATCCTGTTGACAGTGTGAATGATACATGAGCAACATTCAGAATATGTCTGTACACTGAATGTGCTCATTGAACAGGACTTACTGAATGTTAAGTATAATGTCTATTTTTAATAACCTAAAATGGAGGACTTGTGAAACACGGTGGTTTCAGGTTAAGATGTAAAATGGATACACACCTCAGTGAGAGAAAAAAAAACAAATGCAGGTTTGAGTATTTCAATGCTTATAAAAGCTATGTAAAATTACTGAGAGCTCCAAAAAAAAACCACAGTTTGTAAGAGGTCAAAAAGGCTTCATTAAGGTTTTCAGTATTTTTGTGAAACAAGGACTTTGAGGCTGTTGTGGGGGACATATTACTTGTGTCATAGCCTTATTTAGTAAAGCAATAGAAGTGGCACTCTAGTCCAAACCTTCAGGAAGTTCAGCAGCATCTTATACCACATCAGTTTTAAATTCTTTGAAATATCTCTTCACACATACGCTACGGCTTCCGCTTAGGCCTGTATTTAAACACAGACACAAGAGCCTTGTTAAAACAGTAGACAACTGCGAGCCCCAGACACGATGCTTAACACAACCCTGAGGAAATGGGTCTAATGCTTCGTGGTTTCATCGGTTTAGTCTCATTTCCGACCAAAACAAAAAAAAAAAAAAAACAGAAACCCAGCAGATAAAATAATATAAAAATGCCAGAGTAGTTAGATAATGGATTTAATATTGTAGACCGACACAAGCCAGGCGACACTCGTCTTTTTACCCCAGTCTGTGAGGAATATGTTCACGTTTACAATTAAGAAACACCTGTTACTGAGTTAGGAGTTAGCCAACGGAAAAGAGGGCAAAACTCACCCAAAAAATTAAACTGAGGAGCAGAAGGACAGTCTTCGACGTTATAATCCCGCAATCCATTCCTGCTGTGCTGGTAGAGCCTCACGTTGAATAAACTGAGAATTCTCTCTCCCTTTGAAAAGTGTACGTGCTTTTGTTCACCGTTTACAGTCGACTACAGAGAGGCACGTCACACCATCAGCTGAAAATCTGCGAGGCTGCGCAGGAGCATGTGAGAGTTGAGTTGCTCCAGCCCCCCTCCCTCGCTTCTCCCAGTCACATGCTCCCAGGCCAGCGGGTCGCTCACATGCACTGATCAGCCAAAATATTATGACCGCCTCCTTGTTTCTACACTCACCGTCCATCCTCCACTGACCATATAGGAGCACTTTGTAGTTCTACAATTAGACTGTTGTCCATCTGTCCTTTAATGGCCAGGACCCTCACAGAGTAGGTATGTTTAAGTGGTACAAGTGAATCAGACCCAGCATTGATGCTGGAGTTTTACCTGTCCTCCAGCTAACTGCGGTTTAACCAGCCGCCGTTTGAGAAAATACGGTTAAACTAGCCGCACGTCAGATTTTAGTGCGCGTATAGTAGTGACAGAGGGGTACTCAATACGCGTGAAGACTTGAAAGAAAGCCCTTCATTTTAAAGGAAATGTAACCGCATTTAAGCGGTTTATATAATGGTCATTTCTAGTAAGTAGTCCATACAACCAACAGGTGTCAGTTCAGTGTTTACCATACTATGTACCTATAAAATATTAATTGATTTTACTGTATAGTTCTTCAGTAAATTATATTCAAAATCCCCATAATTGTCTATTGTTTTGAAATATGACTCAAGTTTACTGCTTTATAAAATGGTTATTTTTTATAAATAGTCCATACAACCAACAGATATCAGTTCAGTGTTTGGCATACTATATACCTATGGAATACGAAGTGATTTTACTGTATAATTTTTAAGTAAATGACAAAATTCAAAATCCCAATAATTGTCCATTGTTTTTAAAGTTGACTCAAGTCTACTTCTTTATAAAATGGTTATTTTGAATAAGTAGTCTATACAACCATCAGATACCAGTTCAGTGTTTACCACACTATGTACCAATGACATATGAAGTGTATTTACTGTATAGTTTTTGTGTAAATAGCATTCAAACACCCCATAATTGTCCATTGTTTTTAATAATTATTCAAGTTCCATGCTCCATAAAATAGTTATTTTGAATAAGTAGTCCACAAAACTAACAGATATGAGTTCAGTGTTTGCTATAATATGTACCTATGAAATATGACATGATTTTACCGTATAGTTTTTGAGTTAATAGCATTCAAAATCCCCATAATTGTCCATTGTTTGTAATGATGACTCAAGTCTACTGCTTTATAAAATGGTTATTTTGAATAAGTAGTCCAGACACCTAACAGATATGAGTTCAGTGTTTGGTATACTATGTACCTATAAAATATGAGGTGATTTTACTTTATAGTTTTTAAGTAAATGTCATTCAAAATCACCATAATTGTCCATTGTTTTTGAACATAACCCAAGTTTACTGCTTTATAAAATGGTTATTTTTAATAAGTAGTCTATACAACCATCAGATATCAGTTCAGTGTTCACCACACTATGTACCAATGAAATATGAAGTGATTCTACTGTATAGTTTTTAAGTAAATGACATTCAAAGTACCCATAATTGTCCATTGTTTTTGAACATGAGCCAAGTTCACTGCTTTATAATATGGTCATTTCTAATAAGAAGTCCACACAACCAACAGATATCAGTTCAGTGTTTACTAGACTATGTACCTATTTAAAATATGAAGTGATTTTACTGTATAGTTTTTAAGTAAATTATATTCAAAGTCGCACACACAATGACATACAATATCGCACACTCTGATCCCGCAGGTGGTGTCTTGATGAGAGCCAAGCCCTAATCCAAAATCCTGCGGGAATGTGTCATTCTGCTTTACACGGTAAGTCAGTAAACATGATTGAAAACATGAATGCATTTTAACTTAAATTTTGTGGTTTTCTTGAATATATTATCTGAAATTTACATTTAATTAAAACAGACATTCGGATGTTTATTACGTATTAAAATGTAAGGTATTTCCATGTGGCTAAGGTTAACTAGCTAACTTCTATAACTTTGTCTGAATGGTGATTCTCACGTGAAAATAACGCCATTTACATAAAGGCCAATCTCCTTGAGAGGGGCTGGATGATCTTTCACTCTGGAGTTGCCCAGGGTGAGAGGCGTAAGGCAGGTGTGGGCTTACTCATAGCCCCCCGGCTTAGCGCCTGTACGTTGGGGTTTACCCCAGTGGACGAGAGGGTAATTTCCCTGCGCCTTCAGGTTGGGGAAAGGGCTCTGACTGTTGTTTGTGCTTATGCACTGAACAGCAGTTCAGAGTACCATGCCTTCTTGGGCACCCTAGAGGGAGTGCTGGAGAACACTCATTCTGGGGACTCCATTGTTCTGCTGGGGGACTTCAACGCTCACGTGGGTAATGACAGTGAGACCTGGAGGGGCGTGATTGGGAGGAAAGGCCCCGCTAATCTGAACCCGAGTGGTGTTCAGTTATTGGATTTCTGTGCTCGTCACAGTTTGTCCATTACGAACACCATGTTCGAACATAAGGGTGTCCACAAGTACACCTGGCATCAGGACACCCTAGGCCGCATTTTGATGCGCGACTTTATAGTCGTATCATCTGACCTGCGGCCATATGTTCTGGACACTCGGGTGAAGAGAGGCGCTGAGCTGTCAACTGATCACCACCTTGTGGTGAGTTGGATCAGATGGCGGGGGAGGATGCCGGACAGACCTGGCAGGCCCAAACGTGTGCAGAGGGTTTGCTGGGAACGTTTGGCAGAGGAACCTGTCAGAAAGATCTTCAACTCCCACATCCGGCTGAGCTTCGACTGCATCCCGGGGGAGGCTGGTGACATTGAGTCCGAGTGGGCCATGTTCCGGACCTCCATTGTTGAGGCGGCTGAATGGAGCTGTGGCTGCAAGGTTGTCGGTGCCTGTCGGGGTGGCAATCCCCACACTCGGTGGTGGACACACCCGGGTGAGGGGGGCTGTCAAGCTGAAGAAAGAGTCCTATCGAGCCTGGTTGGCTCAGGGGACTCCGGAGGCAGCTGACAGGTACCGAGGAGCCAAACGGCTTGCGGCCTCGGCAGTCGCTGAGGCAAAAACTCGGGTGTGGGAGGAGTTTGGTGAGAACATGGAAAACAACCGGTCGTGGAACACAGGACCAGCTCTTTACCCTCGCTAGGATCCTGGAGGGTGCATGGGAGTTTGCTCAACCAGTCTACATGTGTTTTGTGGATCTGGAGAAGGCATTCGACCGTGTCCCTCGGGGTATTCTGTAGGGGGTGCTCAGGGAGTATGGGGTACTGGGCTCTTTGTTACGAGCTATCCAGTCCCTGTACAAACAGAGCAGGAGTCTGGTTCGTATGGCTGGCAGTAAGTCCGACTGGTTTCCAGTCGGAGTTGGACTCCGTCAGGGCTGCCCGTTGTCACCGGTTCTGTTCGCAATTTTTATGGACAGAATTTCTTGGCGTAGCCAAGTGGCAGAGGGTGTCCGGTTTGGTGGTCTCAGGATTCCATGTCTGCTTTTTGCAGATGATGTGGTCTTGCTGGCTTCATCGAGCCGGGACCTCCGGCTCTTGCTGGACCAGTTTGCAGAGTGTGAAGCGGTAGGGATGAGGATCAGCACCTCCAAGTCCGAGTCCATGGTACTCAGTCGGAAAAGGGTGGAGTACTCTCTCCAGTTTGGAAGTGAGATCCTGCCTCAAGTGGAGGAGTTTAAATACCTCGAGGTCTTGTTCACGAGTGAGGGAAAGATGGAGCGTGAGATTGACAGGCGGATCGGTGCAGCGTCAGCAGTAATGCGAGCTCTGTACCGGTCCGTTGTGGTGAAGAGAGAGCTGAGCAGAAAAGCAAAGCTCTCGATTTACCGTTCAATCTACGTCCCAACTCTCACCTATGGTCACGAGCTTTGGGTAGTGACCGAAAGAACGAGATCGCGGGTACAAGCGGCTGAAATGAGTTTTCTCCGCAGGATATCTGGACTCTCCCTTAGAGACAGGGTTAGGAGCTCGGACATCCGGGAGAGACTCGGAGTGGAGCCGCTGCTCCTCCACGTCGAGAGGAGCCAGTTGAGGTGGTTCGGGCATCTGGTTCCGATGCCTCCTGGACGCCTTCCTGGAGAGGTGTTCCGGGCATGTCCAACGGGGAGGAGGCCCCGGGGCAGACCAAGAACACGCTGGAGAGACTATATATCTCGACTGGCCTGGGAATGCCTCGGTATACCCCCGGAGGAGCTAGAGTCGGTGGCTGGGGAGAGGGAGGTCTGGGTTTCTTTGCTCCGACTGCTTCCCCCGCGACCCGGACCCGGATAAGCGGTGGATAATGGATGGATGGATGGATGGACATAAAGGCCATTTATTACGTAAAATTCAGATCCATATGCCTTACTTTACATTTACACGAGAACCAAAATGGCCAGTGCACCCTGGAATTCTTATACCACATCCTATTAAAGATGACACTCAATCTCAACAATTTTCATTCCTTAACTGTATTTATTGTGCTCTTTATTTTACAGCTTCTTCTCTGTTTCGCTCTAAAGCTTTTCTCCTCTCTCTCAACTCCTTCAATCACACAAAAAAGGCACTTTTAAGAGCCACACACTAACATTCATTTATTAATTTTCTCACTCACATTCACTTATAACACACACTCACATTTAAACCCTCCCTCACAAACCCTTCTTCACTCACTCACACCTTCATACTCTTGCTCACTGATTTGCATATTCACTCATAAAATACAAACACATGCACATTTGCACCTTTGTTTTACCGCACACTCATTCTTAAAAACACAACTTCAATAATACACTCATACACACACTTGCTTATTAACTTACATACTTCCAATTATCCCCACCCACGCTTACACCCACGTTCACTTTAACACCCTTTTATTCATACACCATACACAAAGACCCTAGCTCAATCACTAACACCTTCACTTGTTAGCTGAAATTCTGCTCTTAGTGGCACTAGGATCAACATTAAAAATGAGCCCAAGCTGCCACTAAAGTATCCCATGTTCACTTAAGCTATGCAGGCGTTGTAAGACAGAGCAGCCTAAAAACAAGAGTTTTTTTTTTTTTTTTTTTTTTGGCAAATTTGCACTTTTTCAGCTTGAGGATCTTCAGGCCCTGTTACAAACCTCTGCTCCTCTTATCAAATAATTATAAAAAGATATGTCAAATCCAGACCTGGAAACCACGGTGTACCTTCACTGCGGGGGCAGAATCATGCCAGAGGAAAATCTTAAAAATATTTGTAAATATTTTTGCTGTAAATCAGAATCTCCAAATGGCAGTGAATATGTTTGACCTCTTGTTGCCCTTTTTCAGCTGTTATCAGTTTGGTAGAAATAACTGACTTTTTTTTTATAATGCAACAATAATATTGTATATAATAGCAGTTTATCAAATGTAAAATGTATTCAAATTATCTTTCCAGTGCATCAGACACCTCTAGTACCTACATTGGCCATATAACATATCCATCAAATATATATGAGCTTTGTACATTACAGAGTTTAGCTGCATCATTTCACTTCCCTTGTTCAAAAAGTCACCCTTGACCCATCTATAAATAAACCCAATAACAGGCCGCTAGTTATATTCCATAACAGGCCATTTATATTCCATTTATGTTCATAATTGAATGTCCTTTTCTAACATTGTAACAGTCACTGCCCATATATTTCTACGCATCTTTTACGCTGGAGTGAATTTTAAGCAGTACATCCACTACATGGCAATTCAGAGTGAAAAGCTTCTAACCTCAAAAACAAATATGGTGATGGTGGAGAAGGTGCTGATAACATTACTTACTACAGATAAGACCAGAGAGGCTGTGGTGTAAAGACATCACGTTGCAGAGGCCTAGCATCAAATTACAGCCAAGCTTCAATAATAAATTATTTTTTAAGTTTATTATTATTGAATATAATATTCATCTGAACAATTAACCTATTCCAAAATGCTGAAGTGTATAAGCTTTCTGTTATGTAGGTATGCATGTGATGTCCGAGTTATCTGACAGCTGTGTGAAGGAGGACTGGGCAACAGCCCTACACTGGTGTTAAAGCAGCTGAAGGAGAATAACACTGAAGAGTGGCTACATCGTGTCGCACAGAATGTGTTGATTTGAATGTGTTGAACCTCCAGAGCCTGTCGTGGTACCAAGCAGCATATGGCTCCTTGCAGTTTATAATCTGCACATTCTGACAAGGCTTGAGGATATTAAAGCCAGAATAACATCAACACCTGGAACCATTTTGAAGTTAGATTCCACTAAAAAGGTTAGAGAAAAATTGTTATATGTATTGACCGTTTTATATTTTTCTGAAATTTTATTTCTAAAACATGCAAGAGGAAACACCAACAGAAACCCTCTAAATGTTGTGTGCAGATCACTAAGAAGGTGGAACAGCAGTCTGGCTCACCTCTGTCGGCAATGAGCTGGGTCAGGTGCTCATCAGGTGCTGACGGCTCAGGAGGGAGCTGGCCTGGACCTGATGGCAGATGGCTTAGTCAGGAAATATCAGCAGGCTGGTGTGGATCCACCTGTTGTGCTGTATGTGGATTGTGGGTGTTGCAGTCAGTAAGTGGCCTGATCTCACTGCGCGGCTAGACATTTGGCATTTGATGAGACGTATTGCCTTGGGATGCACAACAGATGCTCATCAACTGTATCCCATTTTTATGTCACACCTCTCATGCTGTGTATTTGAATGGGATGCAGCTGACGTTGCTCAGTTGCACATGGCCAAAAGACAGTTCCTTATATCTCAAGGTCTACCTGCACAGACAGATGCAGACGTCAACCGTCATCTGACCAAGGAGGAGCTGGCTCTCCATGGCAGGAGGAGGACCCGTGGAGAGGAGACCACTGTCCACCTGATTGAGCAGCTACTTCAAGAGCTCATGGGGAGCAGTGGCAATGATTCTCTTGGGGTTCCACTTCTAGACTTTGAGAGGATGGAGCACATATGGCATGTCCAGAGAAAGCATGTAAAATGCATCCAGGACCCACCAGGCGAAGCACTCTACACAGAGACGGGAAGCCTGATCAAAGGAGGAGTGCTTCTCAAAACCTGAAGATATGCCAGGGGCTCGACTTTTCTGGAGTCCTTTCATTTGCACCTGAATCGTTTCATTCCAGGTTTGTGGGAGTTATGAATAAAGTGTACAAAAAAATATTTAATGTTCTTCTCTGTTTTGTAAATGCTATTGTATGTGTTTCTAGGGAGCAGTGCCAACAGTCTAAACTTCTAGATATACATTCTGGAAGGACTCCATAGATGGAATCAAGACCGGGCTTCCGCTTCTCTTCCTGCAAAACCATCAGCTCTTCACAGCTACACAGGAGATCTGGTTCACTGTGTAAACAGGAATTTTGAGAGGCTGTTTGGCAGGATGGTCGTGTCAGATTTCTGCACACCTGCACAACACACTGGAAAGACATATTGTGATTATAAATGCAATGATACTTTTTTCCACAATCTTTGTTTCTAATTCTTAACTTGATTTCTGTTTTAAAGGTGAGCTTATAGGAATCCAGTACCCATTCCAGCAGACTGGTCAGGCCCTGCAGGACATGCACCCTGACACTGGGGAGACAGCACATCAAATAGAAGAGCATGAAGTGGTGGAGGAAATGATGACGAGGGCTTCTGTGATGTAATACAAGATCCCACTGGGCTGAACCCTGAGGTCCAACTGACTCCAGCCTCTTCTTTAGAGGCTGATACATTCACATTAAGCTCCAGTGTACATTCTACCCTCTCCACTAAAGCCTCCACTACATTCTCCTTGGCAACCAGCATATCCACCCTGGTCCCAAACACCACTATCTTGGCCTCCAGCTCCTCCACACTGACACCTAGCATCTCCACCCTTGCCTCCAGCACCTACAACCCAGTCCCCAGTCTTCCTTCACCCTGCCATGTGCGTCTTCTTCTCCTTTTACAGAGCCTGAAGCTGTCAACGCGAGTGAAGATGTAGAGATGGTAAGTGGTCAAGTTACATATTTTGTTGATTACTGAGTTCGGAAAATAAGCTTTCACATGTAAAGCAAACTTATCTGCAACTTTGGGCCCAAGATTCTACTTATTTGCTGACTTCAACAAATTGGAGAAATTATTATATTTTATTTTTATATTATTATTATCTCTAATAATAAGTCTTATTTCATTTCAGTATTTATAGACATAATAAATTAGCAATTCAACAAAGTCATAGTGAACAAATGTATACATGAATGCAAATATATACACTGATTAAAAGAACAATTAAAAATGCTGTATGAACTGTATACACAAAAGGGGAAAATATAAATACAATAATGAAGTGTATGCTTGTGGGTTTTGTAGTCTGTAGTCCAAAACCCTAAAACATACAGTGACAAAAAATGTCTTTCTTTTCTCTTCCTTTCATTTTTTCCCGTCGTTGACAGATTATTGTTCCCCAGCTTGAAGAAAGTGGGCGACCTCTGCTGGCCATATGGATTCTGTGTCTTAAATACAACCTCAGAGCTCTAGTCTCTTCATTCATTCATTCATTCATTCATTATCTGTAAGCGTTTATCCAGTTCAGGGTTACAGTGGGTCCAGAGCCTACCTGGAATCATTGGGCGCAAGGCAGGAATACACCCTGGAGGGGGCGCCAGTCCTTCACAGGGCAACACAGACACACACACACATTCACTCACACCTACGGACACTATTGAGTTGCCAGTCCACCTACCGACGTGTGTTTTTGGACTGTGGGAGGAAACTGGAGCACCCGGAGGAAACCCATGCGGACACGGGGAGAACACACCAACTCCTCAAAGACAGTCACCCGGAGCAGGAATCGAACCCACAACCTCCAGGCCCCTGGAGCTGTGTGACTGCGACACTACCTGCTGCGCCACTGTGCCGCTCCCTCTTCATTCATGGTGAGTGAAAAATAAAAAATAAAAAAATAAATAGAAGCTCAGAGATCTAGTCTCCTCATTCATGGTGAGAGAGAAAAAAAAATAAAAAAAAAACACCTCAGCAGTATCACATGTCCTATTCAGACACACTCAAAATATACCATCCCCTCCAGGCCAGAGGCCGACTTCTGTCAGTGCCACCAGTTCCATGTGAACTTTACATGCTACATCACCAACCACCACAACAGCACCTCTACAGTGCATTTCGCCAACTAGTCTGTGTGCTCCTTGTACACCACCACTGACTAGACCTTTCAGCTGTTTCTGATAAGTCCTTCACAGATATGGACACTTTTGAGTAGGCAATCCACCATCCAAACTAATTGCTTTTAAATGTAGTGAACATATACACAAGAAAAAAAAAACTACAAAGGAAAACACCAAATATTCTGTTTTCAATCATTCATTTGTTTTCTGTAACTGCTTATCCAGGTCGTGGTGGGTCCAGAGCCTACCCGGAATCATTGGGTGCAAGGCCGGAACACACTCTGGAGGGGGCGCCACACACATACACACATTCACTCACACCCTCACACCCATGGACACTTTTGAGTTGCCAATGCACCTACCAGTGTGTGTTTTTGGACCATGAGAGAAAGCTGTTGTGTGTAACAGACCTCAAAATCATTTGTGTTCATTAGATTTTTGTCCATTTTCCAAGCCTTTTTGTATAATTCTTCCTCTAATCCTTAAGATCCTCTTTAACATGCAGTTTTGTGATGACATTGAAGTTTAGTCAACAGAGACATAAGTTAACTCAGTTCATTCCCTCTCTTACTATAAGTTAATAGCATTAACAATAAATAGTATTGTTATTGCTTCTCTTTCCACTTTAGTTTTAAGTACATGAACTTCAAAGGCATTTCTATTAAAAGTAATAGGCTGTAAATGCACAGTTCACAAGTGCAAGGCTGCACCTATTAGTAAAGACACATGGCACAAGTGACAATAACCAAAAAACAAACAAACAAAAGAAAACAAAGATTTAGACAATGCAACTACAATAAACATCTTTGAACTATTTGAGTGAATGGATTATTGATCAGTTCAGTTTGATGGTCAAATACACTACTCTGAACTCTACTCATACACTACTCACTACTCTAAAATATTCCTAAATCCCAGTATTACCCATTATTACTTATCCCCATTAGCCTATAAAGCCTGTATATTAGCCTATATTTGACTTTACCTGAACCTCATAAAATAATGTTGAATTAATGTGCCCCTTTTTTTTGGCTATACACTGTCAGAAGAAATGTTATTGTGGTGGTACCTTTTTCTTTCACTGTTGTGGTACCCTCAAGGGTGCATTTCAGTATCTTTTGTTAGGGAACATATTTTCTATAATATTTGTAGATTTTTAAACATTTCACCTCAGTTACATAATGAAATATTACTTATTACAAATATTCACCTCTCCTTCTGGAGTAATGAAAGTTTAGAGAACAGAACTCGACTTTAAAACCACTGCTGAATCTTTAAGGTACATTTACACTGTTTGTACATTTAGGAGCAATAATGTACATCTAATGTACCGTTTTTCCTGGGAGTGTAATCAGAATTAAATAGTCTTTAGAAATAAGCATGTCTCTGTTGTGATTAATGTTTCATGGGTGTAGTAAAGACTTCAGACTTCAAGTTATAAGATCCAGATTTCAAGTTATAAGGAATGCTCTCTCTGGTGATCAACCTCCATATGATCAGCTCGTATTAAGCTTTCATTCTGTGTCATGTGCCTATATGCGTATGACACGCACAGAAGGTTAACACATGCTTCATCTGAGACATGTGAGGTCAAGAACTTTATGTACTGAAACTAACACAGTTAATACCAACATTCTAGGAGGAGAACACTGAATACTCAGTTCTTTTTGCAGTTTGTTGGGGGCCTGGGAAAGCCAACCTACAAAACCAGAGAGATTCAGTCCAATTATGCTCTGTTGGATTGCAAGATTCAGATGTTAGAGGCATCATAAAATATCAAACTCCCCTAAAGACAAATTAAACTTGATTCAGTGGTTCTCAGAATGAAACTACAGGAGCAAAATTATTATTACTGAGGCCCAGTGTGCAGCATAACATTAGTTGCATTTCTGTTTTATTTCAGCTATTAAAAAAGGCTGTGCCTTTAACACATTGGTCAAGACCAAGTTGAAACTTAGAATTTCTCTGACACTTGTTCAGTGTTTCTGATGTCTGATGCTCATAGAATTGACCTCAGATAAAACTATTGTATGAAATGTTTACAAATACACTGCATGATGGCTAAGACATTGTATATCTGAGATCAGTGAGGTTCAGAGTAACTGAGTTCTACCAGGTTCTTAATAGCATTCAGGGCATATGAAGTAGGGTGGAGCAGTTTAAGAAGGTTTACTTGCTCCATGGCAGTTTTCAGAGCATATGAAATATGTTTTAGCTTGTGGACTAAGTTAAGCCAGTTCCTTGCCCTAAGATGGCTTTCATGGTGTATGAAGTGGGGTTTAATCATCCACTGGTAGCTCATGGAGTGGGATAAGTGGGTTTAATCTACCTTTGAAAATGCCATATCAGGATTTAATCACCATCCAGGAGCTTGAGGAGCAGGTACCAAGTGTTTTTTTTCGAATACCGTACTGTGATGTTCTGTATTACCTTCAAAATCCCCAAATCTAACAGGTAGGGTCATGGGTTGTTTTGGACAGTGAGTCAAATAACTACAATAGTGCAAACATTAAAACCTGTGGTAAATATTACCAAAATACTGTAAAATATGTCCAAGAAAGTATGATTCTATAGAATGCAATATTTCACAGCAAAACACCCTTAAGGACATTGTTTACCAAAAAATGTTTATATGCAGAAACTCTGAAAACAGTGGAATGCCGCTTTAACCGTTAGACTGGGTGAGGTCATTCTGGATCAGCTCAAAGTCACAGATCTGGAATCAGAGATAATAAGCCTCTGAGAGGTACCATGAATTAATTTGTGCTGCTTCGTCTAATGTAATTAATCTAATTCAAATGCATATACATAAAAAGAAAGTTTTCCCACACAAAGTGCACTAAAATATACAGTGCCAGGGGGTGACTGGCACAAACTAGGTAATGCTATTATGAAAAGATTAGGCTATGCTAGTGTACCATCAAAGACCTTGAATTCTCATTCCTATGTATCTGTGAAACAAAACAGTTTTTTCCAGACTTATTTTATAATGCTGGAAAATTTCTAGGACAAGTGCTCACTGAAACTGCAGAATCTGAAACCAGAAAAATTAGTCTGCTAACAAGGGGTGCAAATGGCATTCTCCTGACAGATCTGTAGAAAGGCCTGGCTTCCACTGGGTACAACATGAACAAAACCAAACTGCAAGACTGGCTGTTACAAGCATGATGAACAATTATGGTTTAACTTAGACCAAAGGCATAGCATTTTCTGGAAGGACATGGGGAAAAGAAAAAAACAACAACAGCCAAGAATCTCCCAAGATCAGCCCCTTTGTATTAATAGCTGTGGTTAAAACTCAGTCTGTACCAAGAGCCCTTTGAGCTTCAAGTAATGCTTTGCTTAAACCACCATCCTTCAAGCTGCATGGAAGTCCAGCATCCAGCATACAGATTTGATGCCATAAAAGAACCACTTCTGGCTCAGTAATGAACCATGTTCGTTTAAGAGTGTTTGAAGAACCTTATAAAGATTTTTAAAATATTCACTTGATGTAAAGGCTCTTAAAAGATTTAGTAACACTGGTTCTTTATGGAACAAAAGAGGTTTTTCTATGGCACTGCTCAGCACAAGACTGTGATTGTCCAAATGGATGTGTCACCTGCTGTATTTAAACTCAGACTGAACATCCATCTCTTTCAAATATACTTAAATAAGCACATATGTTGCACTTATTAAAGGCTTACAACTATACTCCATGTCTTGATTTGACACTCAGACAAAAAAACACTCAGTAAATAGCTTATTTATGCTTTATAATGTAATTTTACAATACTGGTCTCATTATATTCATTCTTTTATTTATTTTCTGTAACTGCTTCATCCTGATCAGCATCGTCTTGGGTCTGGAGTTATTGGTCTCGAGGCAGGAACACACATTGGGCAGAGGGGCTGTCTATTATAGGGCATCACACACTCACTGTGCAGTCACTGGTCTAATTATATGAATTAGGAACATCATTTTCCATGTTTTATGAAAGTATATTTATGTATTACCAGCTGTAGTTTTTTACAGAAGTGCTGTGTACATTAGGAATGAGATAATGTAAGTAGTAAGCTGTGTGAAACTGATAAGTGTATGACTTGAGTCCAGTCCCAAAACTCCTCCCTCAGCACTCCATGTACGTGGTTATAGACACTATCTTTAAGTCTCATAAGACAACACCAAAACAGTGACAAAAAAATTAGGAAAATATAAAATAGTTTTTCAGATCTATCAAAAGGAACATAAACATATCAATGAGTTTAGTAGTCTACTCTTTAAATTTCTCTTTATAATTATGGATTTAAAACAACTCTCCAACGTATGCTGCAGCCTATGTTGGGAGTAATAGTTTTCAGCTCTAAATATTATGTTTAAAAAATGTACATCTCTTTCAGGCTCTTGTTGAGTTCCCATACATAGTTAGTTCAGACAGTACATCACATGATGCCAACACATACGTAGGATGAGGCAGCTCTTTCCTAGTTAAAGGTATCTGTTTTAACCACAGGAATCAAACTCTGGATGTCATGAAACCTTCAGTTCTGCCATTCTTGAGGGGTGAAATTCTCAAGTCCTGAAATTATATATATTCAATGCTTAGTGAAGTTAGTGCTTAGATATGAGCTCTGTTTTCATTCTACCCATATTTGCATAGCTAAATCACGTACCAACATGTTGGGGAATTTTTTTTATTTTTTGACTTCCTGAGAAAAACCTGTCAAGTAAAAGCAAACACGTATGTGGTGTAAATTCAAGGTCTTATGACTGAGGGTGTGATCTACTTTGAAGTGAAACCTATATGAGAGTGGTTTAAAATTTTCCAGACCAAAATGACTGACAACCAGTCATGTGAGGAAGAAAGATATATATAAAAGCCTAGCATCAGTAGACTGAATTTAAGAAGTCCTTTCTTTCATCTCTGCTGGGTCTCTTGGCTTTCAGCAGTACCTGTGATCTCCATCTGCACACATCCTGACAATGGACTTTGTGAGTGCCGTAAAAAATAGCATTGCATTGGCGTTAGAGGTCCTCCCTGGAGGAGGCTGGGATAACCTGCGTAACCTGGACATGGGGAGAATGATTAACTTCAGTTATTCTCAGTGTCAGACCACCGAGGATGGTGCCTACCTCATCCCAGATGAAGTTTTGTCATCTCACAGAAAGTGGGTGGAGTGAAGATGAACTCTGAGATCATCATTTCATGGCTACACAAAAGCTCCACTTCAAGGACAATTACTGAAGACATGAATGTAACCTTTTTTTAAAATCAGTGGCAAATACTCCTTTGAAAACCAACGCATGAAAACCCATCAGGTGAAAGACAATTCTGTCACTTCACAGACTCAGGTAAAACATTTCCCAAGCTATCAATCATATAAATTCATATTCTTGCATGAAAAGTTTCACTGTTTGAATTACCACAGAAACAATTGATTGAGCTGTTTCATTTTAGTTCCATTTACAGCAAAAATAACTAAATATTACAATCGCAGACACCATTGAGAACAACCAAACCCGGCAGGTAGCATATTTCTCAGAGAAGATGGTACTTGATTATGGCACACCTGTTATTGTAAGTGTTGATGCTGGGGCCACTTTGGTAGAGGAGGACTATTTATTTCTCTGATGCAGTGTCCTCCCAGTCTTCTGTTTTAGCAGCAGTTGGAGCCAAATTCTTCACAAAGTTAACTTTAACTTTAAGGAATCTGAACAAACATCCGAAACTCGGGACTACCAGGGTAACTTAACATACCCCACAACATTGAGTCATGGTGGGGCTTTATCCTGGCATCCCTCTACAGAAATGGCATGAGAGCACACTCAGCAATCTGAATTTCAACTTCTTAGCCAATGTAGACGATATTTCCTGTGAGGGTCCCACCACCAACCTTAGATTTGATGGAGTTAACCAGCAGTGCACACCTCTATGTTAGAGATTAAATCTGCCCAAAGTATGAAGCACAAAACCCAGCCACTGGCTCATATTCATTTCAGCAACAATACACAATACACAGTACACTACTGCACTCTGAAATACTGGAAAATAACAACGACAATTATTTTTGCATGAAAAATTGTGATGCTACACTTCCATGTGACATCTGTTACATCCATCCATTATCTGTAAGCGCTTGTCCAATTTAGGGTCGCGGGGGGTCCAGAGCCTACCTGGAATCATCGGGCGCAAGGCGGGAATACACCCTGGAGGGGACGCCAGTCCTTCACAGGGCAACACAGACACACACACACCTACGGACACTTTCAAGTCGCCAATCCACCTGCAACGTGTGTTTTTGGACTGTGGGAGGAAACCGGAGCACCTGGAGGAAACCCATGCGGACACGGGGAGAACACACCAACTCCTCACAGACAGTCACCCGGAGCAGGAATCGAACCCACAACCTCCAGGCCCCTGGAGCTGTGTGAATGCGACACTACCTGCTGCGCCACCGTGCCACCCTCATCTGTTACATAATCTGTAGAAATATGTACTTAGTTCAGCGTGTACGCATTGACACTTTCTGCACAGAAACTCCAGAATTTTCAGGATACCTCTTAGGGGTTCTCTATGGCCCTTCTTTTCAAAATCCATTAACCAAATCCAGATCTTGCCCTCCAAATTTCTTTACTCAGACATTTTTGTGTGATGGAAATATGGATTGTCTAAGCAATGATTATGAGACAGCAACCAGATTCTCTGTACCTTTTGTGAGTTTCTTTAGCTGCCAGTCTACCAATGTGCTAGCAGGAAAACCGTATTGCTCCCCACCACGGTTGACTGAACTGTTTTAAATACGGGAGATGTATCATGAAAAATACCTCAGAGTAAAACAATGTATAATTATTTTAATTATAAATTATTTCATTTCTAAATATGATCTTCTCATTGTGGATTGTCTCATTGTCTCATTGTTTTTTTTTTGTTTTGTTTTTATCTGTAAAGCACTTTGAATTGCTTCTGTATGAAAGGTGCTCTATAAATAAACTTGCCTTGCTTTGCCTTGGATATGTACAAGTCTGCAGAAAACTAAAATGTATTATGAAAATTCAGAAAAATTAATATGATGTCTGTACCTTACACCTTTATTTGCGAAATTTTATATTAAACCTTCTAATCACAAATATTCATAGATTCATACATTCTGAATGATCTCTTAAACACTTAAGTCATTGGGGAATTTTTCTTGGAGAGATCCTTAAAGGTGATATTTTGATGAACAGAGAGAATTTAGTGGTTTAATATATGACTGGAGATCAGCTGGATCAAATGAATACTGTAATTCAGTATAGGAACAATTCAAAAAGTGCTGTTTCAAACAAGATGAAACACGGTTGCTGTAAACTGATATCATGGTTTATTCAATTGATTTTACCTTTTCATAAACTGCTTTATTCTGGTTAGGCTCCAGCCCACCACAACCCTAAACTGGATGTGGTTACAGACAATAAATGAATGAACGAAGAAACTGCTGTTACTGTGCTATAAAAAGAGACTGTCTGATAATATTGTTTGACTCTATTTACGGTTTGATATTAACCTCAATTTTCCTATGCAAATGTGATTACACTTCTGATGATACTAGTACAGTGTTTAAAATAGCCATAAGATTATTTTGCAAAAATTCAGAAATTGCTTAATCTTGTAATCTGCTTCATGAATCAAATAAATAAAACAATAACCAGAATGAAAATGTTTATATTCTTAACTGGGTTAATTGGAAAGTCTTCCTCAAGAGGGTCTTACTGACTAATGCTATATATGTGGGCATATGATTGCAGCTGATAGAAAACAATCCGGAAATAAGAAGAAATATAAGAAACACATGAGGGGCTTAGCCATCTGAGCAACTGAGAGTTGATATTCAGAAACTCAGTGTCCATGTGGTACATATTCATATCCATATCTTGCATAATTTCAAAATTCTCCATTTACATTGTACCAGTGTCTATATTATCTGCTGCTATAATGTTAATATATAACATATACTGCCCTGGGCTTTTAATACATTTATGTTACCTTTAATTCATTCATTGGAAAACTTTTGTTATTAATAAATTTAGACTTTATCATATACATATAATTGTATGCAAAGGTATGGGTGCTCTTGGTTAATAAGCAAGTTTATTTTCTGTGTTTAAATAAATTAACACAATTACTCTGAATTACACTGAATTTAACAAATCCTAAATCTCATTAATTGTCCAAAATGTGGTTAAAAACATGAATACAAATATTATCAATAATATCAGTAATAATGGAAATGGAACATAATAAACAAAAGAATTACTCAAATGAACTAAAGTGAATGTAAAATATATTTTATTTTATTTATATTTTTGCTCTGACCAGCAGGTGGTGTACACTTTACCACTAAACTCAGCCTATAAGGATATCTAATGGGCTTGCTAAATGGTTTGTGTTTATTATTAAAACTCATGTACTATACTAGTGATACTGCCTTATTTTATGCATTATACTTATGATTTTAGGTATATTTGTCTTTCAAAAATAGCTTTGAACTCTCTTAATATAACTGATCAAACTCAGCGCATTATAAATTGAGCGCTCTTCAAGAGCTCACTCAAATGTGTTGAAAGAAAATACTACTTGAAACAGTAGTGTTCTGGAAATGGAATCCAAATGCACTGCTTTGCAAGGTCTAGCTTAGAAATCTAGCTTAGTCTTCTGAAGAATGGAAGGAATTTTAGATGTCTAGTAAATGGTATCCTCAACAAACCCATGACAATAACAATCCCAGACAAATAGCAAATGTGCAAATGCCTATCTGGCTTCTTTACACGTCAGACTTGTCCTAAATGGGTTAGGTCACTCTGGGTTAGCTCACAGGAACCTCTCTGGAATCAAAGATAAGTCTCCAAGAGGTTTAGTGTGTAAAGCTTGTCTTATAGATATGTTCTACAATGTCACCTCTAAAAATGTAACTTCAGGTTGAAAACAATAATGAGAGAGAGCCCATACAAAGTCAGACTAAGATTGTGAGAGTCTGTCTTTGTAGATGCTGCAGTCGTGCAATAATTAAGCTGAGCTAATATTTCAGATTAAAAAAGACTAACCCCAACCTCAAAGTTTAAATCAAGCGTAATGGACCTTTTGCATTTGTAAAAATTTGCACCTTTTTTAATTAATTAATTATTTTAAAATACGCTATTACATCAAAATCTTAGTTATTTCAGACAGACTGTAACTGACAAGGGCGTCTGTCAGAGGTATTGTGTTTTTGGCCGACAGAAAAATCAGTTAAAATGCAGAACTAAAATAAGTTATATTCATTATAATAATGGACAATCTTCCTTATGCCCACGGCTCTCTGTACAAGGACAAATTAATCCAGCAGAAAATGTGCTGCAAGAATTTCTGAGTTAAACAATATGTTAATATCCAGTTGATGAGTGAGAGACGTATGAACTTTCTACTCTTGCACAGGACAAACCAAGCATAAAATGACTGGCAAGAATGAGAGGCACTATGTATGTGAAACTGTCTGTATACACATATGTATGGCATGATTTGTTAATTTGTCAGATGTTCATTTAAGAAAATAATCAGCTGTTGTCTTTGGAAAGAAAACACAGTTTGTTTGACACAAGCAACAAGGGCGCTCAAGCCACTAGTAGAGTCTATACAGTTCTCATGCTATCTATATTAGCAGCTGGAGAAGTCTTCACATTATCTGTTCCAACATAGCTCTTCGAACACACTCTACAGACACCGTCATGTCCGAGGCAGCCCCGGCTCTAGCAGTGGCTCCTGCTAAATCGCCAAGGCGAAAATCTACAAAGGCTAAGAAGAGTGGCCCCTCTGTTTCTGATTTGATTTTGAAGGTTGTGTCTGCAAGCAAAAGCCGCAAAGGCATCTCTCTGGCTGTTCTGAAGAAAGGCCTGGCTACCGCTGGCTACGATGTGGTCAAGAACAGCTTCCGTGTACGACTGGCTGTCAGACGCTTGCTTGCCAATGGTGGCCTAGTTCAGACCAAAGGCACCGGCGCATCTGGATCCTTCAAAATTGGTCAGAAAACAGCGAAGAAGAAAACTGTTAAGGCCAAGAAGCCACGGGCAAAGAAAGCCAAGAGAACACGGGCAAAGAAACCCGCAACCGCCAAGAAATCTCCTAAGAAGACCAAGAGAAAATCTAAGAGTCCCAAAAAGGCCAAAAGACCTGGGACCAAAAAGACCAAGAGTCCCCGGAAGACCACACGCAGAACCAAAGCCCCAGCTAAACAGCCGTGAGTGTGAAAGACTGGACAGTGACTATCATGGCACCTTATGATGGGTGACCATTTATAGGAACTCTGCCCAAGACAGACTCTGCGCCTGCTTTTAAACCCTCTGGTTATAAGTCTGGGTTTACCTCTGATTTATGCTTTGTAAACTAAAGACATTCCATATATTCTAGCTTTAATAAAGAATTTACTATGCATTAAGAGCTAAGCATATTGTGATATTTTGTTTGTATGCATATGGATTGTTGGGACCATTTAAAAATATTTTAAAGACATCATCAGCAATTCATATTTACAATGCAGTGTTCAACTGATGACAAATATTGACTAAAATTACTTGACTATTTCGTTAATAAAATTAATATATATAACAATATTTTAAGAATATGGTGATAAACAAAAATAAAACAAAATAAAAAAGATAAATTTGATCTTGGACAGCATTTTTATAATTCCATGTTTCTCATATTTGAAACAGTACTTGTTGTTGTAGAAGTGTAGTTCACGTTAGTATTTAAGTGATGGCGGGATACTGAGTAAGCTGTAAAACATAGATAGGCGAGTGATTTGGGTCAAGTCCCAAATTCGTCCTTCAGCAATCAACAATCATTTCAACCGACATGCACATTAAACAGAAAAGAGAAGAGAAGGATATAAGGGAGGAGTCAGAGACACAACCAGGTTGTGTGGGAGTATATTCAGTCAGCCGTGGCATGACCAATAAGCTGTTAGTATTTTTGTTTTTTTTAGTATTAGAAATTTCTGACATTAAGATGATGTGAGCAGAGATGTAGTGGAACACAATTCTATTCTGTTTACACAACTTTGTAAAAGTTAATTTATTTAACATTTTTATAAATATAACACAAATATTTTTAAGCCTGTTACTGTAAATCTAGATTGACCCAAGCATACAGCTCCAGAGTTAACATAGTTTGCTTGTTTAGTGTAATCTTTGGATAAATGTCCAGTTCTGATATTGCACACTCACCCTCCCTACTCCCCCCAGTCCCATTCACAAAATGTAAAGAGCTACAAATGGGCACACATGGAACTTATTTTCCGTATGCCTCCTGATAATCAAATGCACCTTGGTGTATTGAAATGGTAAATCTATCTTAAAATATTATGTTAGATTTAGAATTAGGGGCACATCAAAGTATAAGGTTGGCTTTTTCTTAACCACTACATCACAGGGCATAAACGTAGCATTGGACAGTGTTTAAGATTCCAACCCTTAGGATGGGATGTCATGTGTATTGTATGAAAAAGACTGTATTTTAGGAGATGTACAGGGTAACACTGCCACAGATGCTCTTAATCCAGTAGACTGGGTTCTGTTCCCTACTCATGCAAGAACATTCAATGCTACTACTACTGTTACTACTAAAACATTTATTCATCATACAGCACAATTAAGTATTTTCAAAGTCACTATACATTCCGTTAAAGATCAACTAAAAAAATCAAATAAATTGAAAAGACAATAACTGCACATTAATAATTACATTATTGGGAAGGCAAACAGAAATAGACAAGTTTTCAGCTTTTTTTCAGAAGAAGTGAGAGAAAATATTAGAAAGCAGGAATTATGCTCCAGAGTTTATAACATGCTACACTGGAAGTCCTCTCCCTCTTGGTGTGAACGAACAAGAGGTAAACTGGTAGCGGAAGACCATAGGGATATAAAAAGTATGAATATGAGTCATGAATGGCAGGAAATGAAAAGGGTGTGTAACCATACAAAACAATAAAGAGCAGCATAAATACTTTACAATGAACATAAATAAATAAATAAATAAATAAATAAATAAATAAATAAATAAATGTATACATAATGTATATACAAAATAAAATAAAACAATACATGATTGTTTGCTGTCACTTTAGGGAAGTTTTTTCCAACACACAGCACTTCCTCAAAACATATGTATTTAGGAAATGAAACTTTTAAAGCCAATGCAGAAGCTGAAGGTAGCAAAAATAGAGGGTAGCAAGACACATTTGTTTTCGTCAGCATATACACTAAATATATAAATGTACAGCGAACAAGCAATAGATTAAAACCAAATAAGTGTCATGAATTACATTATCTTGTTACAACAGCACCTGTCAAAAAAAGTAGGAAATTAATCAGTAACTGTACAATCAACATTTGACATTTGAATATGATGTGTTGGACACAGGATAAAAAAAAAATATATATATATATATATATATATATATATATATATATATATATATTAAAAGCACCTCTTTGTTTCTAAATTTTCTTCATTTCATCAACAGTTCTACTAGACCAGTTCTACTGGTCCTGATGGGATCCTTAGGATGGTAGGTCATTCTCAGCATAGCAATAACACACAAGTGATGTATTGCACTGTTACAAGTGGATCAGACACAGCAGTGCTGCTGGAGATTTTAAACATCTGAGCATCACTGCTAGACTGAATATGGTCCACCAGTAATTAAATACTAAGCAACCGCACCCGGTGCACATTGTCCTGTGACAGTTTATGATGGAGTAACAAATGACTAACACAAAATGTGCAGCAACAGATGAGCTACTGCCTCTGATTAAACTATGGTGATGCACAGTGTACTAACACCCACAACTGAAATGCTCCTTAGCAAAGCACCTAGACCTCAACAAATGAGTTAACGTCCATTGTGCTGTCTATGCAATGTTGATGGATTGCTGACATGGCTGTCTTTGTACAGACTACGCATATAATGATGACTGCAGAGAACAATAAAACAAGGAAGTAAAACCCCATCACAGACTTCCGAAAACAGCTATATTTTAGCAATTCAAAAGGTCTCAGGGCTAGTTTCAAAAATGTATCAAAAATGTAACCAGTTTCAAAAATCTATTTGAATTTTTTCCAATGTCCTTTTTAGAATACCATAATTTATTACTTTAGAACTTTTGACTAAAGGTATCCAAAGACACTTAAAACTATTTTATAAGCGAATATAACAAAAAACATGGGCATATGAACAAAAAGACTTTTGATTTTGGGGAAGTTTAAACCAACTCTCTGAGAAAACAGGAACTGGTTCAAGGTCATATTACCTTATATGTATCTAGGTTGAAGTGAAACTGATTTGGAGGTGATTTAAGTTTCCAGACTGAAGTTACAGATAGCCAGACATTCATTAGCACTCTGTTCTAGTCCTTCACTGACAGTCATGAAGTCAAGAAGTCTCATTCTGTTGAGTCTCTTCGCATTCATCAGTAACTGTAACCTTCATCCTCTCCGTCGTCCTAGCAATGGGCTTAAAGCATGCCGCAAAAATGTTAGTACACCTGCCCTGGAGGTCCTTCCTGGGGGAGGCTGGGACAACTTGCGAAACCTGGACATGGGACGAGTGATGAACTTCAGTTATTCCCAGTGTCAAACCACCGAGGATGGTGTCTACCTCATCCCAGATGAGATCTTTGTCATCCCACAGAAAGTGAGCGGTGTTGAGATGAACTCTGAGATCATCAGTTCATGGCTTGAACAGAAAAGTTCCACTTCAAGCTCAATTAATTCAGACGTATCTTTTTTTTCGGTGGTCAATGCCAAGTTCTCCACCGAGAACCAACGCATGAAAACCCACCAAGTGAAAGGCAATTCTGTCACAGCGCGAGTACAGGTAAGTTGAAATCAAACATTTTTGCTGTCACCCCAAATTTAGGATTTAATTCTGGATAAAAGAGAAAATAAACAGGATTTTGTTTCATGGTTTTTGCTTGCTACAAAATATATCTGCAGAATACGACAAAGTCTATTGAACTTCTAAGTTCTCAAGAATGAGATTATAGATTATAAAATGTTCTCCTTTTTATTTTTTTAACCACTTTAATCAGATATAAAATATAACACTTTGTTAAAGTCCTTGACAGAATATCCAAATTCTTAAACTTAGGTTAAAGTACTTATTGTTCTTCAAAATAACGAACAATAACTGAATAAAACATTAGAGAAATAAAGAAGCTGTTATCTCTTCCCTGATCAATAGCTAATAAAAGCCTACAGCACCTGTACAGCACCATTTTCACTATTACTTAGAACAGTTTCTCTCTTTAAAGCTTCACCTTACATAACCTGCTATAGTCTAGGGTTATATTAACTGTTATTTAAAATAAATTCTAAAGTCTAAAAATTCAGTCTTTGAAAAGGGATGTGTTTCTAATGCCTCAGTAAGTCACTTAGGTCTCTTAAAAGCTTAAAGTACTGTTAATCAGATTTAAACCAAGTTTGTGGTGGATCCTCTTGTTACTTCTTATTTGTTTTCCACTGATTTAAGCAAATTTATAACCATATATATAATTTCCTTGAAAATATGCTCATAATTTGTACTTTAAGCCAGTGTTGACTGGAAATAAGGCACTGTATACAATAACACTATGTATTTACTTTAAAATTCCAATGTTCTCCATTTTTATAGGTACGCAACCATCTGTACACTGTTAAGGCTTATCCTGATTTCACCCTGGACACACGCTTTGCTCATCAGGCCGAGGAAATCGCAGATGCCATTGAGAACAACCAAACCCGACAGGCAACATATCTTTCAGAGAAGATGGTGCTTGATTATGGCACACATGTTATCACAAGTGTTGATGCTGGTGCCACTTTGGTAGAGGAGGACTATTTAAAATCATCGTATTTCTCTGATGCAGAGTCCTCTCAGTCTTCTGTTTCAGCTTCAGCTGGTGCCAACTTTTTCAACAAAGTTAATTTAAATGTTGGTGGGAAAGAATCCGAACAAACATCGGAAACTCGGGGCTATCAAGGTAACTTAACATACTCCATAACACTGAGTCATGGTGGGGCTTTGTTTTATCCTGGCATCACTCTACAGAAATGGCAAGAGAGCACACTCAACAATCTGGTAGCTATTGACCGCAGTGGACTACCACTTCACTATTTCCTCAATCCATCAGTCTTTCCAGACCTCCCACGTCCAACAGTGAATAAACTAGCTCTTCTAGTGAGTCAGGCCATAGAACGCTACTACAAAGTTAATGCTCACCCTGGATGTGTAAAACCAGATTCTACGAATTTCAACTTCCAAGCCAATGTAGATGATAATTCCTGTGAGGGTCCCACCACCAACCTTAGCTTTGGTGGAGTTTACCAGCAGTGCACACCTCTAACTTCAGATGGAGATGCAATCTGTAAGGAGCTTGAAGCAAAAAACCCGGCCACTGGCTCATATTCATGTCAGCAACCATATGCTGCCACTCTGTTGCGCTCTGAAACACAGGAAAGATCTTATGATAGATATATTTGTAATGCTCACTGCCGCTCATGTGGGTTTCTTTGGCTTTCCACCTGCTGTGATCAAGTCTGTGGAAATGTGTACTATGTGGAACGTGCAAAGGTTGACACTTACTGGTGTTTCACTAATGGGGTAGCTCCAGAATTTTCTGGATACCTCTTTGGGGGTCTATATGGCCCTTCTTTGCAAAATCCATTAACCAAATCCAGATCTTGTCCTCCAAATTTTATTGCTCAGAAGTTTTTGTCCAGTGGCACTAGAATCTGTCTAAGCAATGATTATGAAACAGCAACCAGGTTCTCTGTACCTTTTGGAGGATTCTTTAGCTGCCAGTCTACAAACATGTTAGCGGGAAACCAGAATCGCTGCCCACCACAGTTCAGTCAACATCTAGCCATTATAAGCGACGGATGTCAGGTTCTGTATTGTGTTCAATCAGGTATTTTCACTGGAGGTGAGTTACTGCCCATTCAGCTTCCACCTTTCACAAGACCTCCAATTATCAACATGTTAGCCACAAACACTGTAGCTGTGATGACTGAAGGTGCCCGCACTTGGGTGAGAGTCAAAGGTACGAAAATGTGGACGGTTGCAAAAGCTGAGGACATCAACAGGATCTCCCAGATATTTGACAACTCTCCACGGGGTACAGGGAACAAGGTTGGGGTCGCTTTTGGCGCTCTAGCTTTGATTGCTGTTGTGATAGCAATAGCAGTATTTGCAGTGAAAAAGAGGAGGAGGATTTCTGGGCTCAGAAGAGGCAGAGGCTACGAGGAGATTGAAAGTGAAGGGCAAATTGAGACTAATGCACAGTGCTCAGAACAGCAAGAGTCAGAAAGTCAGGTTGAAAGCCCCACTCAAGCACTCTTAGAATAAAGTTGAGTTTTGTTAATTTACAACCTTTAAAGTGATTTATCAGCTATATCAATGACAGTGTACTTTCACTTTTTATTTAGAATATCTTGATTGTAGGTTCCCGCCCATGCTCTATATGACTAAGCTGAATGTTATTTTTATATGCTTTCATGCACTGCTCACAGAACATTTACCTATATATATATTTCAGCACCATATTACATCTATTTCATAATGAAAGTGTCAATACCTAGTAATTTATAACCTCCAAAGGGCACATCACACAAAGATACTCAACCTCAAACAAAGCAGTGCAAAACTTGTCCAACCACATTGGAATGAGGAAGAAAAAAATTTGAATATATTGAAATCCCCAACAAGAATATCTCACCCAGGTCAATAACAGTATCTGGATTTACAAATTTGCTCTGTGGCAGGGGCAATATCTGCAGTGTTATCATTCTGTTACACAAGTTAATATTTAGTCGAGAGTTAACCCATGGGGTCGAAGAAATAGTGTCAATTTTGGCAACCACCGTCATCTGGTGTATTCACACTCAACCCTGAACAATGTTACACAATCAGTTTCTGAACCGGTACCAGTTAAAATAGCGTTGATCAACGCTAGATCACTGGTTAACAAGACTTTTTTACTAAATGACTTCCTCGTCTCCCGCTGCCTGGATTTTCTATTTGTGACGGAAACTTGGCTAACTATAGATGATTCAAGCCCCCTTGTTGAGCTTTCTCCTAGTGACTGTACCTTTTTTAATTCCCCCAGATCTACCGGTCGGGGAGGGGGGCTTGCAACAATTTTCAGAAACCATTTTAAATGCCGCTTACTGACTGCAGGAGAGTATTCAAGTTTTGAAATACAGCTGTGTAAAGTGGAATTGTCGTGTCCTATACTCTGTGCTCTAGTTTACAGACCTCCTAAACCCAACAAGGACTTCATTCAAGAATTTTCAGATTTTCTGTCTGTCACCTTACCTAGTACAGATAAAGTCCTGATTCTTGGTGATTTTAATATCCATGTTTGCTGTCCTTCTAAACCACTTGTCAGGGAATTTTCACAACTCATCGATTCTTTTATCCTGACTCAGTCCATTATCGGTCCTACACATGTGCAAGGCCATACTCTGGATCTTGTTTTGTCCTTTGGTTTTTCAGTAAGCAATTTAGAAATTATAGATATATGTTGGTCTGATCATAGATCTGTCCTGTTTGACCTTCTAGTTCCATGCTCTTCTCCTACAAGTACTCTGCCTGTTTATTATTGTACACGCTCCATCACACCCCATACAGCCAGTCAGTTTTCTGCCGCCTATGTAACCTCTCCTTCAGCTTGTATCATGGAAAATCCCCCTTTTGGCACTAATACTGATGAGCTGACTGATCTGTTTAATTCTACTTGCATTGGTATCATTGATCAAATTGCTCCACTTAAAAGTAGAAGATTTAAAGTAAAGTCTCAGCCATGGTTCAACAGTGTTACTCGTGCACTCAGACAGCAATGTAGGAAAGCAGAACGCAAATGGAAGAAAGATAGACTCCATATCTCCTATCAAATTCTTAATGAATGTCTGAATAAATATCAGCATGCGGTAAAAGCAGCCAGAGCTAAATACTTTGCCGATACCATTGCCAAGCATTCTCACCGTCCTAAAGTTCTCTTTAATACAATTAAAACGATACTGCACCCTCCGGCTTCACCCATGCTTGATGCAAACTCTGATTTATGTGATAAATTTACGAGGTTTTTCATTTCCAAAACTGACTGTTTACGGACACTTAACTTTTCTCCAGCACCTGGCTCCTCTGTTCTACCTATGCGTTCTGCATTCCTAAGTCAGTTTGAGCCCATGTCATTGTTGGATCTCACCGATTTAATTCTGCATATGAGACCAACCACTTGCTCCCTGGATGCCTTCCCCACGCCGCTTCTTAGAGATGTGCTGTCGTCAGTTGGCCCAAGTATATTGTCCATAATAAACAGCAGTCTCATTAATGGTATTGTGCCTTCTTGTTTTAAACATGCAGTTGTTCAGCCTCTTTTAAAAAAGCCTGGCCTAGATCCATCAGTCCTCAATAACTTTAGACCAATCTCTAAGCTACCTTTCTTGTCAAAAGTCTTGGAGAAGGTTGTTTTTCATCAATTTTCTTCTTTTTTAGACAAACATAATATCTTAGACACATTTCAGTCAGGTTTTAGAGCACACCACAGTACTGAGTCTGCCCTTCTTAAAGTATTAAATGACATACTCCTAGCAGTTGATTCAGGAAAGTGTGTTGTTTTAATTCTCCTGGACCTAAGTGCAGCCTTTGACACAGTTGACCACACCATCCTGTTAGATCGCTTGTTGTCTGACGTTGGCATCCAGGATCTTGCGTTGAAGTGGTTTGCTTCCTACTTAGAAAATCGAACTTTTTCTGTTAATATAGGACAGTCTTCCTCTTCCTCTCCTGCATCTCTTTCTTGTGGTGTACCTCAGGGCTCTATCTTGGGACCCATCCTCTTTTCTCTGTACATGCTCCCTCTGGGGTCAATCTTTCAAAAATATAATGTTTCATATCATTGTTATGCCGATGACACACAGCTTTATCTTCCGCTGAAATCAGGAGAGAATTGTTCACTAAAACTCATGTTGGATTGTTTGAGGGACGTGGAGTGCTGGATGTCTAAAAATGTTCTTAAACTGAACCAAGAAAAGACAGATGTGATCATTTTCGGAAATTCCCACTTGACCCCCACCATGGCCAATGAACTGGGGCGTCTGTCATCTAATGTACACAGTCAAGTAAAAAACCTTGGTTTCATCATTGACACCGATCTTACATTTGAAAAGCAAATAAGCACTGTTGTGAGAGGTAGTTTCTTTCAACTCCGTCATATAGCTAAACTTAAGAGAATACTGTCTTTTAAAGACCTGGAAACAGTTATACATGCTTTTATCTCCTCCCGTATCGATTATTGTAATTCTCTGTACCTGGGTATATCTCAATCCAGCCTGTCACGATTGCAACTGGTCCAAAATGCAGCTGCAAAGCTTTTGACCGGTACCAAGAAAAGGGAGAGAATTACCCCTGTGTTGAAATCGTTGCACTGGCTACCAGTGAAATACCGAGTTGAATTTAAAATCTTACTGTTTGTTTTCAAAGCTCTCCATGGCCTGGCTTTTAGACACCCCTCGCTCTCGGTTGAAGTTCAAAGGAGATCGGGCTTTTGCTGCAGCCGCTCCAAGACTTTGGAACAGTCTCCCACTCTTTATAAAACAATCCCCTACAATAGTAACTTTTAAGTCCAATTTAAAAACATATTTATTTTCTCTGGCCTTTGGGTCCTTTTAAATGACTTTAGTCATTTGTCTCTGCCTTGGTTTATGTTGTCTTGTTATCTGTATTTTTCTCCACAACGTTTTATTGTTGGATTCTTTTATTTGTTTTATTTCTTTTACATGTATGTTTTATAATTTTATCTGGTTTGTTTTGTTAGTTGATTTTTATTGTGCAGCACTTTGGCTGACATTCACTGTCTTTTTAAATGTGCTATATAAATAAACTTGACTTGACTTGACTTGACTAATACTGTTCGTCTTGTACCCAGAACCCTGTGCACAATGATTCTCTCACTACCCATGTACTGCAGTTACCAAACTATCAAGTGTTACTTTTAGAAACTCTAAACTGTAAATTTACAAAATCATTTCAGAATTTACAAATGGAATTTTTTACAAAACAATCTTTGTGAAGCAAGAATTTTACTCTTTAATTTATGTGATTTATTAAACTTATCTGATCAAATACTACAAGGTCAGTTCACTTTTATTTAAGCCATTGTCAACAATCAATTTCTTTTCCTGATATGGGCTAAAAGTTACTTGAAATGCTAAAGAAATACAGTATAGTTTTTAATTGTTAGAATGACACCTTAACTGTGGATTGCAAACAGAATGGGGCTTATAGAATGGTCAACAGATCGAAACAAAAGAAACAAAAATTGGGAACTAGTGAAAGGCACAAATTAAGTCTTATGGTTAATAAAAAGGAAACATGTCAGCTCGTCTATTTGGAAACACCCATAGCACAACATTTGCAAAATAATGGCATAAATTCTGACTCTGACATTATTTCTGTAGCCATAAGAAGTTTTCATTTAATTTTCATTTTTTCCCCCTGAAATGATCTGTATATTTTCCTAGTCTGCACTACCTTCTACAACAAGATAATCATTCACTATTTATATCCGCTTCATTGTAATCAGGGGCATATTGGACAAGGAGCATACAAGTATCATTGGGTGCAAAGCAGGAACACACACTGGATAGGCTGCCAGTCTACAGAAGGGCATCACACGCTCACAAACTTGTCGACATTTAGCCAATCCACCTGCCAGCATGTGTTTCTCGACTGTGGGAGGGAACCCAAGGAGACCCACAACCCCAGGGACATGAAGCTCTGTGGCAGGGACAACACCTGCAGTGTTATCATCACAAATATTCTAAAGAGTAAACAATGTTTTGCTTCAGTACAATGGAAACATTCCAATTAAAATCAGGCAGACTAGGTACTCAAAACTGAGTTGGTACAGTTATTGTTCAATTATTGTTTTACTAAGACCGTAATATTAAATTAATATATCTACTTTATTTATATGTGATGCTTATATTAATTTCACTGACATAATAAGAATAATAGTAAGGTCACATGCTGTGTGTTTAAAGCAACACATGCAGATGGAAAATGTGATGTCTGAGGAACTTGCATCAGTCTGGAACAGTGACCATAATAGGCAAAACCCCCACTCAAAACTTTAATCTTTTTTTCAACACAATACTACATATTTATCTTCATGTGAAGATTCATTGGAATTCTTTTTTGAAAACACCTCATGTATAGAAGGCACATATTAGCACTTCATTTTGCAACAAGTGAAATATTCTCTCTTCCACAGGTGTCTACATCAAGTCACATGTTTAGACACTTGCCAGGTCTAGTTCATTTAAAACAATCCCTGGTACAATTACAAGTGAGAATGCAGCCATTCAAACCCTTGTGCATGATCAATTATTTTTGTTCTTAGCAATCTTTCTTGGGTTCATACTGAGCAGCACTGACTCTGAATTCCTGGGACATGTTTCTGCAAGTTAAAAATATGCAGCCTTGAAAAACAAGATTGAAATGATGTGTTTGTGATGGGCCTTGAGCACATCACTATCTTCATAAAACCTCTTAGGGCAAGACATTGTTGAGACAATAAATACGTAGACAGTACTTCAGTCAATCAATCAACCAATCAAATTTTATTTATATAGCACTTTTCACAACAAAAAGTCATCACAAAGCAGCTTTACAGAAATCTGGGTCCAACTTTACTTTACTTTACTTTATTACATTTAGCAGACGCTTTTATCCAAAGCGACTTACAATGATAGTACAAAAAATAAAAAAAATTAAAACATTAAACAATGCAACATTAAAAGATTATGTCTATATGCATCAGATAGTTATACTGGCTAATGCAGGTGTTCTCTAAAGAGCTCAGTTTTTAGGAGTTTCTTAAAAGCGGCGAGGGACTCCGCTGCTCTGGTGGAGGTAGGCAGCTTATTCCACCATCTGGGAACTATGGAAGAGAACAGTCTGGATTGCTTAGTGCGGATGTTGGGTAAAGCAAGGCGACGTTCAGTGGAGGAGCGCAGTGGCCGAGGCGGGACATAGGCCTTTAGAAGCAAATGCAGGTAGTAGGGCGCCTGCTCTGTCATCACCTTGTAAGCAATCGTGCAGGCTTTATATTTGATGCGAGCAGCAACCGGAAGCCAGTGGAGCTCAGTGAGCAGTGGGGTGACATGTGCCCTTTTTGGATTGTTGAAGATCAGACGTGCTGCTGCATTCTGGATCATCTGTAATGGTTTTATAGCACAGGCTGGTAGGCCCGTTAGCACTGCATTGCAGTAGTCAAGACGCGAGATGACCACAGCCTGCACGAGGAGTTGAGTGGCATGTTGGGATAGAAACGGTCTAATTTGTCTGATGTTGTAAAGTGCAAAGTGACAGGAGCGTGCAACAGAGGCCACTTGATGTGAAAATGATAGCTGGTCGTCGAACATAACTCCCAGGTTCCTAGCAACCTTTGCCGGAAACAGTGAGAGTGAGTCGATTGTTAAGGTGAGGTTATGTTGGACCGACTGTTTAGCGGGAACCACCAGTAGTTCAGTCTTAGAAAGATTAAGTTGAAGATGGTGTGCCTTCATCCATGAGGATATATCTGAGAGGCAATGAGATATCCGTGCTGAGATCGAAAAATCATCCGGCGGGAATGACAGGTAGAGTTGGGTATCATCGGCAAAGCAATGGTAGGAGAAACCATGAGAATGAATAACTGGGCCCAAAGAGGTGGTATAGATGGAAAAAAGGAGGGGTCCCAGTACTGAGCCTTGGGGCACACCGGTGGACAGTGGACACGATGAAGACAGCTGTCCAAGCCATGACACTTTAAAAAAACGATCAGCAAGGTAGGATCTGAGCCATGATAGTGGTGCGCCTGAGATACCCATGTTTGAAAGTGTAGATAGGAGTAGGTCATGATTGACTGTATCAAAGGCTGCTGACAAGTCCAGCAGAATGAGCACTGAGGACTGTCCAGCAGCTCTGGCGGTTTTTAAGGCTTCAGTCACAGACAACAGAGCCATCTCTGTGGAATGTCCCTTTTTAAAACCAGATTGGTTATGATCTAGATGATTATTCTGGAGAAGAAAGTCAGAAATCTGATTATACACTGCCCTTTCTATGAGTTTAGAAATAAAAGGCAATAGTGAGACCGGTCGATAGTTGTCAACCAGGGCAGGATTGAGAGAAGGTTTTTTAAGTAAAGGTGTCACCTGGGCCTGTTTGAAGGTAAGTGGAAATTCACCAGTGGATAGGGAAGTATTAATTACATGCGTGATGGCTGGGATAATTGTGGTTGCAATGGTTTGTAGAAAGTTTGTAGGAATCGGATCTAAAATGTAGATCTATGTAGTAGAATGGCTACGTGTTAGGAGGGCCAGTGCTTCCTTCTCAGAGAGAGGAGTGAATGAAGTGAATGTACTTTCCTTGACCGATAAAGACAGAGGAGCAGAGACTATGGGTGGATCTGTGAACTGACCGCTGATGGCCGCCACTTTCCCAGAAAAAAAAGAGGCAAAAGTTTCAGCTGTGAGACAGGTAGGCAGAGGAGGAAGTGGGGGATTCAGCAGCGATCTGAATGCTGTGAATAATCTTCGGGAATCTGTCAGCGAACTAAGTTTCTCATTTAAAATTCAGTTTTGGCAGATGTGAGACATTCTGAAAAGGAAGCCAAAAGTAACTGATAGTTAGATAGATTGGACAGAATACCCTTATTATGCCATTTCCTTTCAGCAGCCCGGAGTTTGGAACGTAGCTTCCGGAGGGACTCATTTTTTAGCCAAGGCCGTGGCTTATTAGTATGAATGATGCGAAATGTCGAAGGGCAGAAACTGTCCAAACAGGAGCTCAGCGTAGAGCAGAGTGTATCTGTGGCAGTGTTCAGACTGAGAGAGGAGAATGAGCCTAATAAAGGCATAGTATTGGCAACCAATGATGAGTACTGATCTATAGGAAGGTCCAAGTCTCTTATGAGCAAGCCAGGGGCAACAGTGACAAGGAAAAACTCCCTCAGCACACAAGGAAGAAACCTTGGAAGGAACCAAGACTCATACGGGGAACCCATCCTCCTCGGGTCGACACTGGAGACACAACAGAGAACAGAGCAGAAGTAAAAGTGAACAGATGAATGGGTTATAGTAATGTGAATGTAGAATATTAGTGATATATGTGTCTAAGGAAGGAGGTGGTGATCAGTGATTCTATGTGAGTTAAAAGTAGGTGCAGAGTTAATCTGAGATAAAACACCATGGCCAAGCATGATAGTGTAGATGAGACACGGTCAGGATCTTGTACAGGACACACAGGGGCTGGATCAGGGCAACACCTGGAGAACAGCAGGACATCTCAAAGCATGAGACAGGAGAAAGAAAACCAGACAAAGGGAACAAATAAAAATACAGAGGTTTGTAGGTTCATGGTAAAGAACGGGCAAAATTGTCCTGCGAAAAAAGTTTCCACAGGTCAGGAAAGAGAACCCAGCAACAGACAGCGTGTTGGTGGTTACCAGAAAGCTAACTAAAAAAGCTGTGGCTATGGTAGTATGACAGGGTTAATACAAAGTAGTGATAATATAAAAACCAGCTCTAACACTAATAGAGAAGGAGTAACCTGAGAATGAGTGATTAACCAAAAGCTTGTTTGAAAAAATAGGTTTTTAATCTAGATTTAAAGATTGCGAGTGTGTCTGAGCCCCGAACAGTAATCGGAAGGCTATTCCAGAGTTGAGGAGCTTTGTGAGAAAACGCTCTTCCTCCTGCAATGTTTTTCTTAATGTGAGAAACTAAGAGTAGACGTGTATCCTGTAAACGAAATGTATGCGGCGGGCGATAAGGTATGAGAAGATTTTCCAGCCTATCAAGGAGCATCACATTATCTATGGTATCAAACGCTGCACTAAGGTCAAGCAGCACCAGAATAGAGATATATCCCTTATCATGTGAAAGGAGTAAGTCACTGAAAAATGTCATGAATGTCATTGTTTTGTACTTACATGGTTCCTGTAAGAATGGCAGCGCACAAGCCACCCAGACACTTAGGGTTGAGGGAAAGACCAAGGGTTGTCCTGGGGCAGGGGGGCCTGGGGTAACTGTGAGGGAAAAAAGAAAGAAACAATGTAATATAGATTCTAACATTGTATATGAATACACTTACCTGGGCATCCCTTTATGCATTTATGTTACGACTGAATGATCTGTTATAAATGTATATAAAGTAAATAGCCATTTCTATAGTTTGCTTGTCCACCTGCCTTTTAGCTAATTACCTGTTGGTTTAGTCCGGGGAAAGCTAAAGGGTATTTGAAGGCAGTGGAGCACATTATGGGGAGAGAGACTGGTTGGAGAGCACTTTGCTGAAAAGTTGCTGAAATTAGCGAGGTGGTAGCAGCCAATCCCACCATAGCAAGCTCCTACCAGAACAAAGAGTGTAAATATCGTATATATTGTTTGGTCTTTTTTTGTTTGTGTTTGGTTGTGGTGTCACAATAAACACTTAAAAGGAGCCGAGTCTTTTTATGTCTCTACAACACCTCTCAGGTAACCTCTTGACCACTCCTCCCCACATTACCACAGTGTTTCATAAGTAACATGTCATGTGCTTATAGGTTTTACATAAACGGGACCAATGTGTCGGTGAAGGGCATGAGATCACATTTAGGGCAAAGATGTATTTCATAAAGAATCATGATTTACAGCAAACATAGCTGTAAATATGGAGCAAAATACAGGCTTTTGGATGATTTTTTAAAGGAATGCAAAACAATGAAATGATGAAGTCATGAATTTTCTTTTCTAGGTAACAGGATGGAACATTACCATGTTACAGTGCATTTTGAAAGTTTGGGAAGAATGCTGTAATTAATTATTATTATTATATAATTTTTAAATATATTTTCAATAATTACACAAATATATTTTCCTTCAAAGGGAAAAAAAATTTACAAGGTGCAAATAATAAGATTCCAAGTTCTTTTGTGCATAATCTTTTGCAAGAATGTGTGTGACAAGAAATCACGTAAAAATAAAGTACAAGTCCTACGCACTGCAGACTCAAAGCAGTTTTTCACTGACAGTCATGAAGTCAAGAAGTCTCCCTCTGCTGGGCCTATTTGCTTTCTTCAGTACCTGTAATCTTCATCTGCTTAGCCATTCACTAAGTGGCTCTAGCAACAGATTTTCTGAGTGCCATAAAAACAGCAGCGCACCCACACTGGAGGTCCTCCCTGGAGGTGGCTGGGTACCTGCGTAACCTGGGCATGGAACGAGTGATGAACATCAGTTAATCCAAGTGCCAGACCACAGAGGACGGCGTGTACTTTATTCCAGATGAGGTCTTTGTTATCCCACAGAAAGATAATGGATGGGAGAGGAATTCTGATATCATTCGTTCATGGCTCAAACAGAAAATTCCACATTAAACTCCATTAATGCAGATGGGTCCCTTCTTCCCTGTGCTCAACAGCAAGTTCTCCAGCGAGAACCAACGCATGAAAACCCATCAAGTGAAAGAAAATTCTGTCACATCCAGAGTACAGGTGAGCTCTTTTAAGATTCTGTATTTCTGACCTCTGGATATACTTTTAATGTCGCAGGAAGTCTGTTAGACAGAGATTTCAATCATGCCATCAACCATTTGTATGTCCTGCATTTTCCTTGTCACCAGCTGTCTACAGCAAAAGACCCACTCATAACTGAGTCATCCAGGCTAGGTTTAGCTGTATAAACCAAAGGTTTTGACTCTGTTGTTAGAGGGAATACTTCTTACACCTCAATAGCTATGGTTATTATTATATTTTGGAACTTTTTAATTATCATAGCTGTAAAGAATTTTAAATCAGTATTCGTATTTCTTATCTTAGTAAACTTCATAGTGCAAGAACATTATTATTATTATTATTTTAATAAGAACCTGTGGCTATGTCATGATTTTTTTATTTCATGCACTGAATATTTAGTAAGCTTTATGGTATGTTGTGTTAGAGCATGTGTACAAAATGGAGGCATTGCTAGAACTAAAAAATAAATATATAGAGACAAAGTAATGTAAACAATGCTAATAATTTTAAGAATCAACTCATTATATTTGTCAAAACAAGGAGGTGAGGGTTTGACTCTTTAAAAAGCTGAACACAAATATTATTTGAAATCCATTCATAATTACAGTATAAACCCTGAACCCAGAGTTTTTAATGAAGATTCCCTTTATGAAAAATCAGTCTACTTTACTACTACGTATGCATTCTCATAACAGACTTATAACAAGTGTTCCACGCCCTATTTCCTTCCCTTAGGTACGCAACCATCTGTACACTGTTAAGGCTTATCATGATTTCACCCTGGACACCCACTTTGCTCGTCAGGTCAAGGAAATCGCAGACACATTTGAGAACAACCAAATCCAACAGGTGGTATATCTGTCAGAGAAGATGGTACTTGATTATTGGTTATGCTGGTGCCACTTTGGCAGAAGGGGACTACTTAAAATCATCATATGTCTCTGATGCAGTGTCCTCCCAGTCTTCTGTTTCAGCTTCAGATCAAGTCAACTTTTTCAACAAAGTTGAATTTAATACAGGCAGTAAAGAATCTGAACAAACATCTGGAAGTCGAACATACCAAAGTAACACTATGCATTCCATAACACTGAGTCATGATAGGGCTTTTTTTTAATCCTGGCAACACTACTACAACTACAGAAATGGCAAGAGAGCATGTTAAACAATCTAGTAGCTATTGACTGAAGTGGACTACCACTTCACTGTTTCCTCAATCCATCAGTCTTTCCAGACATCCTCCAACAGTGAATAAACTAGCTCTTCTAGTGAGTCAGGCCATAGAACGCTACTACAAAATTAACACTCACCCTGGACATTTAAACCAGATTTTAAGAAGTTCAACTTCCAAGCTAATGTAGACGATAATTCCTGTGAGGGTCCCACCACCAACCTTAGCTTTGGTGGAGTTTACCAGCAGTGCACACCTCTAACTTCAGATGCTGGTGAAATCTGTCAGGAGCTTGAAGCAAAAAACCCAGCAACTGACTCTTTATCCTGGCAACGGTCATATTTTAAAATACTACTATGAACTGAAATGCATGAAAGAGCATACAATAGCTATGAGTGCCATGAAAAGTGTGATTCATATTGGTTTTTCTTTACCTTTTGTCATCAAGTTTGTGAAAACTTGTACCATGTGCGGCAAGCAAAAGTTAAAACATACTGGTGCGTCACAAAGTGGGTAGCTCCAGAATTTTCTAGATACCTCTATGGCCCTTTTTTCAAAATTCATTATCCAAATTGCGATCTTGCCCTCAATTTCTTTGCTCAAAATTTTTTTTCCAGTGGCAATATGATTTTTCTAAGCAGTGACTGAGACAGCCACCAGATTTTCTGTACCTTTTGGAGGTTTCTTTAGCTGCCAGTCTACCAATGTGCTAGCGGGAAAACAGTATCGCTGCCCACCACAGTTCAGTTAACATCTAGCCATTATAAGCGATGGATGTCAGGTTCTGTATTGTGTTCAATCAGGTATTTTCATTCGAGGTGAGTTACTGCCCATTCAGCTTCCACCTTTCACAATAACTTCCAGTGATAAGTATGTTAGCCACAAACACCGTAGCTGTGATCACTGAAGGTGACCAAGCTTGGGTTAGAGTCAAAGCACATATATTTGGATGGACATGTCTAAAATGTTGCAAATATTTGATGACAATTCACAAAGTACAGGGAGAATGGTTGGAGTTGATTTTGGTATTCTATGCTTGATTGCTGTTGCATTAGCCATAGCAGCATTAGCAGTGAAAAAGGGGAGAATTTCCAGGTTCACAAGAGACAGAGGCTACGAGGAGATTCAAAATGCAGCACAATGTGAGACCAGTGTGGAGGGAGAGTCAGAGAGTCATAGCGTAATTACAGTCAAGGAAATCTGCTTTAGTTTGATTCTTAAAAGCATCTATGGACTATAATAACAATACATTCCTTTCTGACTTCTATTTTGTAAGGACAATTTACATGTTCAATTTGTCTTTTTAGTTGTTGTTTTTAAAAAGTGTTTTTTATGTTTAAAATATCTATACTGCGTATGATTCTATATTAATTACGTTCTTGCAATCTGTTTGTAACCCTGTAAATTTGGCACTGTATACAAAAGGGTTAAATTTAGTAATATAGTGCCTCTACTGCTCAGGGTTTTTGTTATGGTCAAGTTTTGATCAAGGGAATGAGTGACGGTGGGCCAGTGAACACTGTGATCCTGTTTGGCCTTCAGTGTAGTGTAATTCTACAGGCCGCAGCAGAAGACAAAGAGAGGAGAGGCAGACACACAAACTCTCACAAAACACACCTCAATACACGGACAAACTTAAATGATTTTTGACTGAACCTAAACGTTCACTAAAAAAAGGGGTAAACAAAAGACTACCCGGGTAGCGACTTACTATAGAACAAAGAGAAAGGGCAAAGGGATTCTTTATTCTTTATATTTTTACTGTTATTTTATTTTTGTACACTGATGGCCTTGAATATAATGATGCTCATTCCAATTCAGTGTGTGTTCTCACTGTTTTAAAACCCTCCTCTGGACTTAGTCAAAAACTTGGTGTTTAGTTTAACTCACTTAAATTGCTTAGATAACACCCCGCTACATGTTGTTCAATGGGTATATTACAGAGAGAAAAAAAGAGAAAGTTAAAAAGAAACAATCACAAAACCTTAAAAGCCAATTAAAATCTTAAAATATGCACAATTCAAACTATAAATTAACTGAAACTCATCACTGAAAAAACATGAAAGACAATGTAAAAAAAACAGCAAAACAAGGAAAAAAAAACTACAGCACATTACGATGAAATAAAATGCAAGAAAGAAAAACTGTCTGAAGTGAGTAACTTATTCTACATACACACAAATCAGCACTTTTAATTTAAGACGTCAAAACTGCATGGCAATGGTGACTACTACTGTGACCAACAACAAAATAGGACCAAAATGAATAAATTATGATTTGGTGAGTAGTATCACAATACTGAGTGGGAGATGTGATGCTGCTCGTGTGGCCCATAAACCTGTCAACAGATAACCGGTCATTTACTCTGACCACTTCTGAAAGGCACTTATTACTGGACACAAGGAACACCCCTCAGGACCTGCAGTTATGTGATTTACTTCACCTGTCCATGGTTTCCATCCCGTGTTTAACAGTTTTGTATCTTATATCATTTGCCATATGTTGTTTTGTGTATGGTTTTCTTTCCAACTTTTTTCTTTCAAAGGGATCGCTATCCGACAGAAAACTACATGAATCTTTCAGAGTAACAGCATTAAAAGGAAATTAAAGTAATTAAGTCATGAAGACATATCAAAACCTCACAACAAAAAGAGACTTTAGTGGGCTGCTTTGTTATATTTCACTCACAAAATATTTTCCCACTGCACAATTTTGGAAACAGCTAATGACTGTTTAAACTGATTACATATTTTGGGATTTCAGTTTAATAAAACAAGTTACTTTGTTTGATACCACACTCAGTCAATTTAGCTCAGCCACTTTTAGTGTAAAGAACAGTATTTTTTAGAGAAAAAAAAACAAGACATTAAATTGCCTTTACACACTTACTGCATACCGAAGTAGTTTATTAACACATGAGCTCATCAAGCCTCATCTCTCTACATAATCCTTCCTCTGTCTATACACATCCTCTCATGCCTCAGAAAGTCTCGTGAGAACCCTCCCCCACTCTACATCTGGGAGGCACTGGATATCAAAACAAATCCAGCGAGCGGACAAAATCTGCCCGCAATGGAAAAAGCAGCCTGAAAGCAAAATACTTCTTGCTTCAAGCTTTTACATAAGACATTTCAGCAGTGGCTGCTTGGGACAAAAGCCAAAACCAAGCTTAACCGGGTAAGTGAGCATGCTACAACCTATATATTTGTCACGATATTGCATTTGAGCTGTACAGTATGAGCCAGAAGTCAGTTTGTGTTAAAGACTATTCTAAGCCATGTTTCTAGGCACTGCAGACTTATCTTAATATCTGTTTTAGCATTTTTGGCCAGCTGCAAAGTTTGCTGGTTCAACCTCCCTTGGAACATACAAAACTGCAATATATTATGGAACATTTGTAATATTGTATTTATTGTAATAGAGGTGACCTCATGTTATCCTTATATCCCTTCTTTAGAAGAAATCATGGGTCATCAGAAACACCGTACTGTGCACCTATTATTCTGCAGTGCCATAATTCTGGCTCTGTGCCACAAGAACTCAGGATGCCATACAGGAGCCCCATCAGAATGTGAGAAAGCCCCCTTTGTCCCTGGATATAACCTAGCAGGTGAAGGCTTTGACGTGGTCCGGATGCGGCGTAACGGGGCCTATGTGATAAACGTCAAATCCCATATTGCTGACAATAACACGTGCACTTTGTGCGAGAACCGCTTCCAGGGCAGGCAGGTTCAGAAACTGCCCTCAGCGGTGTTGGACTGGCGTCCCTTTAGCCGCTGCAGCAAACAGCTATCAAGTGCTCTTCACCATTCTATCGATACACTTATCAAGAGCTCAACATCGCTCATCAATAACAACTGGGGAATGGACCTTAGTCTGGATGATCTAGGCAAAGTGATCTTGGGAGGAAGCCGTTCAGATATAGCCAAGTTTGCTCAATCTCAGCATATGATGGACAAAGCAACCTTTGCTCTTCATGAGATCAGCTGCACATACTATAGGTAAGCACAGATGGCTGTGGTTTTAAATTTCCTGTTTGTGTGGGAAAACATACTCATGACTCATTAGCTAAGCACCCACCCCAGGTTCCTGACACTTTTCTTTCTTCTTATTTTTTTTAACAAACAAGCAAAAAATAAATCAATAAATAGTTAGCAAAATACCTTCAAACATTATACATTTAAGTGTCCAAATGGCTCAATTTGCATCAAGGGGGTGGTGGGGAGGAATTCAATAACAATAATTTCTAAATAACCCGTATTTAGAATGTCTACGCTTTATCTTAATTATACCAAATTTTTTGCCTTGTTTTTAAAATAATCCTTCAGGATATTTCTTGACCTTGATGACCACAATTACTGGGCACAGAGTGGTAGAGTCATAGCTATATTTAGGTATAAATGTCTGAAACAGCTAAAACAATGAACCTTTCCTTTTCTCCCCAGTTACAGGGTTAAAGATCACCCAGAGCTCAGTGCAGAATTCTCAAAACATATACTTCGACTACCTAGACATTACGACGAAACAACTAAGTTCCAGTACCGCAGGACTATCGACACATATGGCACCCATTACATTCGTCACGTGCATCTAGGAGGACGCGTGAGACGAGTCACAGCCTTCCGAACGTGCCTCGCAACCTTAAAAGGCTTCTCAGAGTCAGATATAAAGAATTGTCTGAACATTGAGTTAAAGGTGTCTCTAGGTTTCCTGCCTGCAAATGCATCACTTTCTAATAAATGTTCCAACATCCTCAAAGAAGACATGAGTATGGGCTTCTACCAGGGATTCATGACTCATAAAATTGAGGTTTTGGGAGGTGAAAAATACTTTCCAGACCTTGTGCTTCAAAGCCCGTCTGAGGCCTACACAAGTTGGATGAACAGCTTACATGAGAACCCAGATGTCATTTCATATGCCATTTTTCCACTCCATCATCTGGTAACTGACCAAGAAATAAGTGCCAGTCTGAAGAGGGCGATCACAGAGTACATTGAAGAGAATGAGCTTTCTGTGGAGCAGAGGCAGAACCAAGATTGCACACCAGTGTCAAACCTGGACCACAACTGCTGTCCTCTCAGGGCAGGGCGTGGTACGTTAAGAGTGGCAGTAAACCGGGCTGCAGGTCTAAAGGCAGACTTCTTCACTCGTACAGACGGCTATGTGAAAGTATGGTACAATAACATGTATGAAGAGACTGAAGTACTGATCGATGACAATGACCCACAATGGAACATTAATTACAATTTTGGTTCCATTGAGTTTGGCCATGAGTTAATATTTGAGGTGTGGGACAGTGATGTATTGTATAATGATTTCGTGGGAAGATGCGTGGTCCAGCCTGAACGTGGGACTCACTCCCACAGTTGTAAACTGAAGAATGGAGTTTTTTACTTTACATACAGTGCTGTGTGTGATGCTCACCTGACAGGCCAAAATTGTGGAAGGTACTCCCCAAAGGCATAACTGAATCTACTGGATGGCATCATCATCATCATCATGTTTGAACTGCTCTTGCTTCAAATGTCACAAACTTTAGTATATCTGAGATGCACAGAGTAGACTTAAGCAACCTGTAATTAGTTTTTACAAGTCATGAGCATTTTGATACAATAATTTGCAGTGTTTTCCTCATTAATCTACATATTTAATAACAAACGTGCATGTCCATGAAGTGCACAAATGAATTCAAATTGAAAGTGTCTATTCACTGTTTTTCCCACCCCCTCAAATAGCACCTCAACTACAAAGCACTCTGTTTTTGTATTATTTGGATAAATTGTATAGAATACAAACTATTATAATTTTTCATTTTGTAATTTTAAAAATGAGATGTATATAAGTCAATTTAGACCCTCGTAGTCAAGAACCTAACTCATAATAAACACTATAAAATGCCTTTATTTGACAGGGACATGTTTATATAAATACAACAAGAACATATCTACAGTACATCAAAGACTTAAAGAAGAGACACGAATTCAACCAGCCAGTTTTGTTCTTTCAGCCTGAGCTGAAATGGGGTATATGGAAGAGGAGGTAAGCCTTACAGTACAGTATAGTAAACATCACAGGGTGGCTGGTATCGGATATTTCACCTTTCTCCACCCAGAGGTTGTGCGTGATTTATCACAAATTTATAGAAATCCATCAGTTACTGAGATGTTCATGTCAGTCCATCAGTTGACGCTCTCATACTGGTACAAACCACTCCTGTCATGTTAGTGAAGTGTTTGAAGACAGAACAGTCATGCCACAGGAATCCTCAGATGCCTCAAAGACCCAGCGACACCTTTAGCAGCTCTGCCATGTCCTCAGATATGTTGTCCTCATCACCTTCAGTGAAAAGATCATTCATAATTGGTTCTACACTTAAAAGCAGTAAAAAGAATGTGTAAATAAAAAGTTTGATATATTTTAACCCATGGCATACGCTCACCTTCATCAGTAGTCATGTCTTGTTCCAGTTTGAGTTTTTCCTGTCCTGCACGAAGCATGCACGCCTCTATGGAGTCCTTGCTAACTAGTTTGATAACCTGCACAGTCCTGCAAGAAGACATTAGTAAACTTGTGTATCTATGGCGTGAGGTCACTGTCTTTTATGCGAGCGCGCAAAAACGACACTAAATAGAGCAAGTCTGACTCAACGAGCGCACAGAATCAAGAAAACAGAGTGAAAACAGTGACAGCAGAAAATCAAGCACTGTGCTCGCTTCCTGTGCACTCCAGTTTTTCCTCACTTCAAAAATTAGAGCTCACTTCTCAAATCTGTGCACTGTGTCATGAAGCTTCGAGTAATTAACCATTTTCAGCGAGGCTTGTGTGGGCTTGCTTTATGAGGTATTTAACATGAGAGAATTGTGCGTGCATGCCTTCAAGCTTCAGATACAAGGGTGCCATCACTAGGAATCTGATACCAGGTTTTGAATCTATGACGTATTTCCTGTTAATACCGAGAAGCGAACAGCTCAAATTTTTGAAACGAAGAAAAAAACTGGAGCGCACACTGAAAACAGTGAAATAAGAGCGCAGAGCTACAGGAAGCGAGCACAGTGCTTGATTTTCTGCTCTCGCTGTCTTCGCTCGGTTTTCTTGATTCTGTGTGCTCGTTGAGTCTCACTTGCTCGATTTAGTGTCGTGTTTGCGCTCTCGCATAAAAGACAGTGATCTCACTCCATACGTATCACTCAAAACATCAGCAAGGTTTAGCTTGACAGTGCCACACTAACCGAATGGAAACAACACAAAACAAGATACATTCTTTACAATGTATACACATTCTTCTGTCAGTTAAGTCACATATCCTCAAAGGAGAGGTCTGTCAATTGGATGGACTTATGTCGCTAAAAGAAATCCAGTCTTCGGAAAACAGGTCTTTACTTCGAACCTTGTGTGAATGGAAAAATGGTCACGACTCTGGGTAATGTATGTTTCTATGTGAACACAAATTAATCTGAGCATAATTAGGAAGTTATAGCCCAGTTGTAAACTCTTATAAAAGAATATAAAACATGATGACAAATAGCAAACCAGAATCTTTGAGATGCTAATTACATAATATACGTAAAATAATGTCAGTGCATTTCCTTGCATTTAAAACTTTTGTTTGGAGTCAAAATTAAGATAACATCTAAAACAGCATGTGTGAGAAGTGCCAAGTAGTTAATCCTCCCACTATCCACCTTAAGCAGAGAGTTAAGACTGAAAGAAAAAAAAATGCACTCAAATTCCTCATACTCGTTTAAGAGAAGTCCCCTGCTAAAGATATAATTTTAAGATGTTTTCCATTAGATTTACACTGATGACTGTATTAATAACAGGAAGTGAGTAAGGTATTTGTTTGTTGCAACCCTTAGGGCCTTTTTGGATCACAGAGAAATAAGAGTCTAAAAATGAACCCTCTCCAAGGGTAATTTTGTGTTGGGCTACAGTCAGCATTGAAAAATCTACACTTTCATTCACATTGCTAACCTGGTCTGCCCCATTCTGTGACAACGATCTTCTGCTTGTTTGTCATTGAAAGGATTGCAGTCGATATCATGGAGGATCACTGTGTTTGCAGAGGTGAGGTTGATTCCCTGGCCACCAGCACGAGTTGACAGAAGGAAGACAAATATCTCAGGATCTGTGTTGTATTTGTCAATGAGGCCAATTCTAGTATAGACAGGGAGAGCATATCAGATGTCACTTGTTTAATATGACAAAAAAATAAATAAATAAATAAATAAAAATAAAAAACAACTAGCAAAGTGTGCAACATGCTAACCTTTCTGCCATAGGTGTGGAGCCATCCAGTCGAACATATGCATAACCAAGGTGTTTCAGAAATATCTCCACGATGTCCAGCATCATTGTAAACTGGCTGAAGAGTACAACCCTGTCACCCTGAGGAGACAAATACACAAATGTGCCATTAGAAACTTCTAATAAATATGTATGATTAAATCCCTTAACCATATCTCAAAATGCATCATTACCTTCTCTTTTAGCTTTGCTAATAGTTCATTGAGCAAAGAGAATTTTCCAGAGTCTAGGAGTAGTTTATTTTCCAGCTGGAATCTGCTGATGGAGCTGTACTCCTTACACAGGTTATGCAGCTCAAAATCTGACATGACCTCCATGTCTTCCTGGATCAATAAAGGATCGGCATCATAATGGGTTGGTTCCTAAAGGAAAAACAACAAAAAAGCTCCATCAAAAAGCATCACACTATGTAAGACATAAGGTATACTGTAAATATAACAAACTCTAAAGTCCCTTTCCAGACCTTCAACATGGCTTGACTCATGGCTGCAAGTTTCTCTGTGGTGTAGTACTGCCGGTGAAGAAGTGGATGATTAGCCATCTTCCTCAGCTGCATCATCACATTACAGAGCTCACGCTCTGAAAATACACAAAAGACAATAATGAATGACTAACAGATCTGTTTTTTTTTTTTTTTAAATCTATTTTTACTTAGACAGGCCAGAAAGCACCTAATCTTGCCCCCAACACCCTCTGTAGAACTAAAAAGGTACAACTACACAGAAAGATGTCACCCTAATCCAAGTGTGGACAAGTTGACAAAACAGAAAAAAGAAGAAAAACAAGCTTAATTACGCTTAAGTCATGATTTTGTTTTTAGGTCATGTGAGCATACAAGAGTTGATTACATACTTTCTCCGCTGACTGTGTTCTTCAGCCTACTGAAGAGCTTATCATAAAGCTGTTGCTGTGACTCAGTCATGGGACACATTTCAACTTTCTCCAACTTGGGAGGTAGTTGTTTCAGCACCTACGAAAATATTAGATAACGAATCATGGTATGTAACACAAAGGCTTTTAAATGCTCTCACATTGCTTGTAAGTATAGATAGCTCATTCTTTGGTAGTTATTACCTCAGTCTTAACTCGTCTTAGGATGAAAGGCTTCATGATGAGCTTGGCTTGTGCAATCCTCTCCTTATGAAAACTACTCTCCTCTTCTGATGGTTTCTAACAAACAAGACGTTTGGCAAAATAAATGAATAATGTGAATTCTACAGTTGCCTTTTCTGAACAATCGAACTAGTATAAAATAACTTTTGTCTTTTAAATTTAAGTCTCTTGTATGCTATGTAAATTAAAATATGAAGGATAAGGGATGTAAATGATAAAAAGTGCAAAATAAGTAAATGACCAATAACAATAATAAACAATAATAGTCGCTATTCATAGTCTATTTCCAGTCACATCCACCCCAAAATAATTGCATATGACATAACAGCACTGTGGCTCAGCAGTGAAAGACTCCTGTCAGAACCCTGGCCAGTGGCAGAAATCTGTGAAAATATTACGAACTATTTAAACAGCACCTTGTGTTTTATGAATATTTAAAATTTATGTTAAATCATTATTCTCCAGACAACCTATTAAAATAAATAAATCAATAAATAAAAACCTACTTCTGCTTCAAGAGAGAGATTATTTGTTCTCCAATTTGATGTGATCATGCTTGTGGTTTTTAAACAAATTCTGAATGTTTTCACACAATTTCTGGGCCACTCACTCCACATCCCTACCGTGGAGAACATCTTGGAGATCTGGGAGGTGGTGCTGGAGAACATGGAAGGCATGATGAAGTTGAGCAGAGATATTAGTTCCAGTAGATTGTTCTGGAGGGGAGTGCCAGTCAGCAGTATTCTGTGTTCAGCCTACAGACAGATCAAAATTAATGCTACTAAGTGATTTCTAAATGAAATTGAACAATCTGATGGAAATTGTCAGTATAATTTTAAAAAGGGATTCATTTTTGAGCAAATTATCTTAAATGCATTTTACACACACACACACACACACACTTTAACCCCAAACATTTCAAATCCATATTTTTAATTTATTTCAAAGAGGCATCTTAAGTAATTTTGGCCTGATTTTTCACCCATTTACTTCGAGTGAGCTAATAAAAATCTTTTCAGGGAAATGTGAGTGTTTACGTGGAAAGTGAAGGAAACTCAACTGTTAAACCAGTTTCTACACCCCTGGTTATATTTATAAACTTCTAATTTTACTTAATTTTTATATGACAGTTCTTTATATACACATTTGTATACACATTGTATGTGTGTAAGTAATAACCGAAAAGGAATATTCTTAATTGAAGAAAATCAGTCCTTCAGAAACCCTACACAGACTCGCAACCCCTACATTGGAAACTCTGCTCTATTATATAAAATCAAAGTGCACCCACATTAATGGCCATGAGATGGCGGTATCGTAGCGAATTCATGTTCTTCAGCATGTGACCCTCATCAAACACAGCATACTTCAGATTTAGTTTGCGGAAGAGACTGCGGTCGTTTTCGTTCCCAATTGTTAGATTATATCTATCAAAGAAAATAACAAAAATCATATTATACATACCTCATCATACAAGTTAGGGCAAAGGTACTATATATGCCAACATTGTAATAAATCATCAAAATGCAAGTGTCTGGCTTGATACATAAAAGCTAAAGATGTAATAAAAATTGATGCTTTGCATCACATCTGTCGCTAAACTTACGTAGAGACAATGACATTAAACTCCACTTGTTTGTTGAGAATGTCATATCGGAGATATTTACGGTCTTCCACGGAGCCTGAAATAACACATTACAACGAGAATATACTTCACAAATTATGAAGATTATCAATATAAAAATGACACCAGCTAACATTGCATACCAGCAGACATTTAAAATGACACCAAATTACTCACCGTAGTAAATAATCACCTTTAGACTTGGGCACCACTGCCCTAACTCTCGCACCCAGTTATCTAAAAGGATAAAAAAATATATATATATATATATATATTAATTTTATATATATAAATATAAATATTATAAATATATATTAATTACACACACACAGTGGTGTGAAAAAGTGTTTGCCCCCTAAACCTAATAACTGGTTGGGCCACACTTAGCAGCAACAACTGCAATCAATCATTTGCAGTAACTTGCAATGAGTCTTTCACAGTGCTGTGGAGGAATTTTGGCCCACTCATCTTTGCAGAATTGTTGTAATACAGCCAAATTGGAGGGGTTTCGAGGATGAACCAACTTTTTAAGGTCATGCCACAGCATCTCAATAGGATTCAGGTCAGGACAATTGACTAGGCCACTCCAAAGTCTTCACATTGTTTTTCTTCAGCCATTAAGAGGTGGACTTGATGGTGTGTTTATAATCATTGTCCTCTTGCAGAACGCAAGTTTGTTTCAGCTTGAGGTCACAAACAGATGGCCGGACATTCTCCTTCAGGATTTTTTGGTAGAGAGTGGAATTCATGGTTCCATTTATCACAGCAAGTCTTCCAGGTCCTGAAGCAGCAAAACAGCCCCAGACCAACACACTACCACCACCATAATTTACAGTAGGTATGATGTTCTTTTTCTGAAATACAGTGTTATTTTACACCAGATGTAATGGGACACATGCCTTCCAAAAGTTCAACTTTTGTCTCATCATTCCACAGAGTATTTTCCTAAAAGTCTTGGGGATCATCCCTATGTTTTCTGGCAAAATTGAGACAAGCCTGAATATTCTTTTTGCACAGCAGTGGTTTTCATCTTGGCACTCTGCTATGCAGGCCATTTTTGCCCAGTCTCTTTCTTAAGGTGGAGTCATGAACACTGACCTTAACTGAGACAAGTGAGGCCTGCAATACTTTGAAAGTTGTGTTTTTTTTTTTGTGATTTCTTGGATGCTTTGCTGCTGCACTCTTGGGGTAATTTTGGTCAGCTGGACTCTCCTGGGAAGGTTCACCGCTGTTCCACATTTTCACCATTTGTGAATAATGGCTCTCACTGTGGTTTCCTGGAGTCCTAAAACTTTAGAAATGGCTTTATAACCTTTTCCAGACTGAGGGGAGGGACAAACTTTTCCACACAGAGCTATGTAGGTTTAAAACCTTCATTTTGTGTTTGTGTTGTCTTTGACTTATATTTAAATTTGTTTGATGATCTGAAATATTTAAGAGTGACAAACATACAAAAAATAAGAAATCATAGTGCTTCATGTCTTACCCACTGTTGAAGAAGGAACAGTGATAAGATGAGGGCCCTTAATACCCTTCTGATAGAGATAAGCAAGAAACGCAATTGCCTGTATTGTCTTCCCCAAACCCTGAAAGCAAAGAAAATGCATGAGTCTAGACATATGTTAACTGAACACTATTATCAATGCATACAGACAGACACGCTTACCATCTCATCAGCCAAGATCCCACTAAGTTTGTGCTGGTGAAGGAGAATAAGCCATTTCAAGCCAATCAATTGGTATGGCTGTAATCTAAATCTAAATGAAAGCAAAAGTGATTAGTTATTTTTAATTCTATTACTCTTTGACATAAACAACATAATTCATTTAAATATTATTCATAAAGGTTACTGGCATGAGAAAAATACTTGGAAAAAAAAAAATATTTCCACAATATTCCCCAGGAAATGTTTCTCACTTGTTGTTGAGGATGGATGGTTGCTTCATAGAGCCCATGCCATTCTCAATGACCTGGGTGACATCTTTAGCCATCTTAATGGCTATGCTCTCACACCTGCCCATGAGCTGTTTCAGCACCTGTCTCTCTTTCAGCACCATCTTACAGCTTTGGACCAGCTCCATAGAGAGGCTGTTATCCTTACAAAACTGCTCATTCTGGGGACGGGGTACAGGTGCACACAGAAAACAGAAAACACAGAAAAGCATATCAGTTGGCAAGACTAAGAAGAAAATTGACAACACTTTATTGAACATCTTAGGTTCTAACAAAACCTTGGAAAATTACATCTTATAAAGCACAATGCTCTCTTTGAAAGGGAAAACAGTCAAACACTGTTACTAAAATCAAGTTATATGTTATAGAAATGTAATTTCTCATTTTTATGCATAGAGTACCTCACAGGTAGAAATGCTGAAAAATAGAGAGTTCTTACCACATCTTTCCAACTGTTAAATGGTCTTAATAAGATTATTTTCTGGGCTTTCTTCAGTGAACAACCGGATATCAAAGTCAGTTCATCTAAAGAAGCCTCTTGAAGAAACTGCAGTATCTGGTCCTTGATATGATCATTAAAGGTATTATCTTCACCTTCTGAGTCAAAATCAGACGACACACTATCAGCTTCACTGTCGAGTTCTTCTTCACCCTCTGAGTCACTGTTTTGCTCTTTTTTGCTCTCATTTGCCTTTTCTTTCTTGTCTCTCTGACTGATCATTTTGGTTTTGGAAGATCTTGATGTAGTGGAGGTATTTTTTATTTCTGAATGAGGTTTGCTTGTTACAGCAGAGAGCCATCTTGAAACACTAGAATTTAGTTTTTGCTTCCTCCCAGCATTGTCTTCTTGGTTGCTCTTTGCTGGCTTCAAGTAATCTGAGGTTTTAGATTTTGTGTCCTTTGCTCCTTTAGGGTTGAAGTCTTCAACAGTGGAACAGAAACAAAAGAGAATAAACAATGACCTCATTTCAAAACTCAATTTGACAATACTAATAAGGGAAATACATACAGTAAAAATATTTCTGTGCAACTTGTTTGTTGAGATGTCAAAGACTTTAAACAGCAGTCCAAAAAGACTTTTAAAGATAATTATAAAATGGCATCAATGTGATTGTGCAATCATCCAACATATAAATTCTAAAAACAGAGAGGTCAGATAGGTTTTCGGAGATGCACATTTTCTGAAAGAGGATCTCAGTTAAACAATATTTCATTATTAATTATTTCCATATTGCTGCCCCTCAAAGAAATCCTCGCTATGCCATTTTCCTAATTTTCAATTTACTAATTTTGTATGAACCTGCTCTCTATACTATGACAGTATGTCATCACAAAAAAGCTCAGAAACAATACAATTTCACACAAAAATATATTTACATTAACATGCATTAAAAGATTAAAACATTTTAGCTTAAGTAAAAACATGCTCAAGGGCATACTTTGTTGTTCTGTAGACAGCGACAGTATGTATCTACATTTAAATGGCTTCAAAAGCCTAAAAACAATTACATTGTTGATAAGAATATAACAGAACCTAATCCTCTTACATACACTGAGGACATTTCCTATTGGCTCAGCTCTCTCTGAATACATAGAATCATCCACTCAAAGGAGGCTGCACCACAGCACACGTTTTAGCAATGATCTTCCGGACTCATTGCAATTACAAATCTCAGTAGAGCTCTCTAAATCTCAAAATCCCCAAAATTTATGAACTGCCTCTTTAAGATCAGATTGATGTTAAATTCTATATAACCCAGCATGTCCTTAAAATGGTGATAAAAATCAACAAAGTGTCACCATATACACACCAACCTATGAACTGATATCCAAAATATTTACTAAAAATATTCCTCATTCCATTGTATTCCACATCAAACCATTCTGCATTGCTTTGCTTAGCTAACAATTTAATTATGCAGACATTTTAAAAATACATAAAATATCCTCCTAACTATAACTGTGTATAATTATCCTTGCCAGAAATCATTTAACCACACTGACCTGATTCAGAAGAAAACATCATTAGTGACCCCAAGGCATTTTCAAGATCCCACTCATGCTCCTTCAGGACATCCCTCAGCACCTGTTCAAACACAATTTAGACATGTGCATGATACCAATGCAATGAAATGCAATTCAATGAAGTGCAAGCACTACTGTTTCCCAAATACAATATTAATCAGCATCAACACACCTCACTTTCAAATTCAGGTATTTTCTTTTTCATTTTGCGCACCAGGGCTTCCTGATGATCTCTGCTTGGCTCCTGACTTTCCTCTTCAGTCACCGACTCAGAATTTGATTCCTATATAAAAAGATAACCATAAGTCACCATATAATATGTTGCTGATATTAAGAATTTTATGAAATGCAAAAAATTATCCAAAATGATTCACAATTTTCAGACACTTATTTGGATGTACCTCATATTGATCATCATCTGCTCCTGACCCATTCACTTCAGAAGAATCTATATTCAGAAAACACATATTAAAAACTTCAGTATTACATGTGTACAATTTCACTTTATGTAATATTATTACTGTTAAAATAGTGCATTTTTGTAGTGTTCAGAATTTATTTTATACAGCATATGAACACACTGTATAATCAATACCCAACACTGCATTTCATATTTGTTTATTGATCAAGTTGAATATACAAGTAGGACAATTAAAGGGTTTGTTAATTAGCAATGTTTTCTGATCATATGGACACAAATGGTAAATATTTGATGTAGACATATACCTTTGTCTCCATAAGCCAACAAACAACTCGCTACAGCTCCCTCTAGTGTGCTGGTGCGCTCAATCACCTGTTGGAATACAAACAAAAGCTTAATAAAAAGTTAAGATGTAGTAATTAACATGAATACAAAATAAGTTTTATTTATTTTGACATATCTTCATCTGAACCTACTTTGTCTATTAATACATATAAAGCTGTAAAACAAAAATCAACTATTTAAATGATGTTGACAGGAAATAAAAGAATATATAAAAGTATAATAAGAGTGATAAGAGTTTGTCAAAGCTGTCAAATTTGAATGCCATAAAACACTAAAATAATCCAACTGTTACTTCTCTCTTGCCACAATGGTCTGTGGCCAGCAGTTACAAATAAAGTCGTACTTACATCTAGTAGTTCACTTCTGCTCTTATGCGTAAACATTTCCTGGAGCTTGGCTAATTTCTCCTCCAAATCCAGATCCATTTGTACTTTACACTCTTTTCTCTTCTTCGCTGATGGTTGTAAATCAGGCGCCCTGTATATTTTAACAGTGAAAACATTAAATCCATAATTGGAGACTAAACCAGTGCACAAACAGTTCCAAACTCAAATTCTTGGGTGGCCTAAGAACTGCCATTATATTTGCTTAAAACTTACCTGACTTTCCTAACCACCTCCTCATCAGAGGAAACATCTTCCCGTGCATGCCAAGGAATTTTGCCTGGTGCTCTTCTGCCATCTGGTTTAACCTGGCACTCTGCTGAGACAAGAGCAAAATATTTCACTAACCAAGATCATCTCAACCATCATCAGTGGTCCCTACACTTGACCACCTCCTGCCCCCCGTTTTTTTTTTTTTTTTAATGTGACTGAGATGTTTAAAACTCCAGCAGTGCTGCTGAGTCTGATCCACTGATACAATCAAAGCACACACTTGCACACGACAACCACTTAAATGGTGAGAATTATCCTGATCATTGAAGAACAGTGATAGATTACGGAGCCCCTAAAGGGACTGGGGGAAAAATAATTTAAAAATACTTGATTTTGTGTTCCCCCGCAAATACTTTGTGGGCTCCGTAGTACTGTGATTGCTGTTGATTATGTGCTTGCTGTGCGTGTCAGGTGAACTATGGAGCAGCTCGTTGAATTTTACTTTGATCTTGGACTGAAATATAAAGACATAGCATCTCTTCTCAGCAGAAAACGTGGATATGTTATTGGGGAGCGCCAACTGAAACGTTTGTTGCTGTGTTGTTAATTGCTATGAAATGAGGATGAGAAAAGGTTACAAGTACAGTACAGAGATAAAGATAATGAACACAGTTTCCAAACAGTGGGAGAGAATGGAGAGTGAACACCTGAAAAAATGTGTAGCTATTAGTAGTGTATTGGAGTAGTGTGTGTACGTGCGTAAAAGTGAGTTCAGGCAGAAAATAGTATCCTGTTTTTACTGCAGCTTTAAAAAAGAAAAAAAAAACAGAATTCCCAGATAAAACGAAATGCAAGGTGTAGCGACCGGCTCTAGCTCCACGGCCGTGTCTGGAGTCAACGCGCTGAGCCACGTCTCTAAAAATCAGTCCGTAACGTGTTTTTGCGAGGAAACGCAAAATCAATAGTCCCCCCCTGTCCCCTAAGGGGCTCCGTAACAGAGATTTAACAATGTGTAAACAAGTCTATAACTCTAGTGTACAGTATGTGGAGCTGTTAAAATGGACAAAGAGTGTAGAAGAGTGCGTGTCGCATTTTGGGAAGACCTTGGGAACATGCTAGGACGAAATGGGAAGTTAAGTCATTGTAAAAGCGTTGGCACACTATTTTAGTAGTTAAACTAGTCTTAAACAGAAAACATGCCGTCCTATTTGAATATTCGATATTTGAATATCGTGCCAACGACTGTACGACAAGGGCCTTCAAAACCGTTATCCTCACACGAAGGAAAACGTTAATGAGGCCACTACGAAGCAAACACGAGGAGCTCTGCCCATAAACGGTCAGGTTAACTACGGTTTTACAAGACAAACCTTAGAGGAATCTATTTTGTGCTGAGTCTGATAAAGAAAATGAGGTTTGTATGGATGACTTGACGGAGGAGGTGGCTAACTGACTGCTAACTCGCGGCCATTATTATCATCACCCACTCCGCTACACTGAACCGTTAATTTCAGTGACGTTTTCGCAGACTAACCATGTGTACCGGTGCTCGAATAAGCCTTTAGTGTTAAGTCTTACCGCTGTAATTCTCTTTATTCGAGCTGGGCTTACTCTGTGGTGTTCTCGGCTCATGTTTGTGAAAAACATCAGCCGGTGAAGAGACACTTTCGCCAGGTTTGTCTTTGTGGAAACGGAACCTATCTAGATTGAACAAGCTCATGTCTCTCGCTTTTATTCCCCGGTTTAATGTCAGCGCTGTCCTCCACCGCAGAGTAGAAGCTTCCACAGAGAAGTAACGTTAACGTAGCGAGCTGATGTCTTTAAAAAATTGGTAAATATTTTTACGTTAAGAGATTTCTAACTATACACAACACGTGTCACTTCTTCCATGTCTACATAATACAAATAACCTCCTTACTCAGGCTAACACGGTAGGGCTTTCCCAATGCCGGCGAACTGTACTATCATTAGCTAACATTGAACCAAAGACTCGACTGAAGCTTATTCCCGCCACAAGCGAGTCCTCGTCATTACTTCGTCACACATTGTGAACCAATAAGAACACACTCTCGGTAAGAAACTGACTTCAGTTCAGCGTACACTCAAATAGTCCACCGGGGTTGCCAGATCGAGCATTTTTAAAAGGAATTGCATCGTAGTATCTGCTGAATCCATCCATCCATCCATTATCTGTAACCGCTTATCCAATTTAGGGTCGCGGGGGGTCCAGAGCCTACCTGGAATCATTGGGCGCAAGGCGGGAATACACCCTGGAGGGGACGCCAGTCCTTCACAGGGCAACACGGATACACACACATTCACTCACACCTACGGACACTTTCGAGTCGCCAATCCACCTGCAACGTGTGTTTTTGGACTGTGGGAGGAAACCGGAGCACCCGGAAACCCACGCGGACACGGGGAGAACACACCAAACTCCTCACAGACAGTCACCCGGAGCGGGAATCGGACCCACAACCTCCAGGTCCCTGGGGCTGTGTGACTGCGACACTACCTGCTTGGCATATTATATTTACATAATTATTCAGTATTAAATCTAAAACATTTAGCATTTAGAAACAAATCCTCATTTAGCATTCCCTCCAGCAACAGAGGTATAGGTCTATCGTATTTAATAATTAATCAACACCATGGAATTTCGGCTCTAAAACAACAATATTATAAAATGTATTTTTAGGAGTGGGGGATCCTCCTCGGAATCATTTGTGTGCAAGAAAGAAGCAAATACTGGACAGGCTGCCAGTCATCACATGGGCTCAAAACACTCACACCTCTGGACACTCCACCAACCAGCATGTGTTCTGGACTGTGGGAAACCTAACAGACAAAGGGAGAACACAGCAAGTTCCTCACAAACACTGATGTTTGAATTCACAACTTCAGAATCCTGGAGCTGTGTGATACCTGAGATGTTGCGCCACTGTGCCTTCAGCCTTTATAATTACAAAGCAGAAATCAGCTGAATTTTCCTTAATTCACTGCATAATGATGACAATTAAAATAATTAATTATTATTACTTTTGCTTGCCCGTCTGTTTTTGTTCTGCAACATTTTTGCTTTTCACTCATTTTCCATTCACCTCCATGTTTCCACTGCCAAGGTCTGATCAAACACCTAATCAACATTCTTTAAACGAAACACACACACACACACACACACACACACACACACACACACAAATAAATAAATATAATAAAACACACAGTTCAACTTTTCAACTTATAGGATCAAGTTCTCAGAATTACAGTCCACACACGCTCCCAAATGAAGCCCTAAAATCACACTGTCCAATAGGTGGCATACTTACATAAGAAAGTAATAATTGTGGCACATTGTCATTTCCTTCCTGTTCAAGAGAGGGCACTATAGAGTATGTTTCAAAGTTTAATGGAACCTCAGTAACTTGAATGAGAGATATGTAGCCAAAGACTAAATTCTTTATTAATCTGGTTGGCAGACTCTGTTGCATTTACGTTTGAATAACTGAAATATCAGGCCCAATAATACTGATTGTACTGATTATATTAAATAGTGCAGAATTTACTGGCATGCAAATGTGATAATGAGCCAAAATTAGATTTGGTCAAATATAATATTTTTTGCTAGATTTGGAATATTTTTTGTTGCTCTTAATTATGATTATGCACATTGTCACTACCGTTTTTGTCTATACAACCATTATTATGAAAAAGAAAATAATCACAATGTTCTGAGGTACTCAAAAACTTTTAACGCACAACACAGTCAGTGTTAAGGGATGTTATATTCCAATACTTTGAACCATATTTATGAATGACATACATTTCAGCCAATGAGTTATCTCTAAATATTACCTCAACAAAATACCTTAGAATAAACCTGCAGTGAGAACTCAAGTTCTCATAAACCCTTTTTTCAATTAAGCAGGATCAAAAGGTGACATTGAGGAGCACACAAATTCCTGATTTCTGTTTTACAGTTTATTAATAAAATGTAACATGTTTTGGAGTAAACTGAATGTGAAAGGCCAAAGGCCCACAATCACTCACTTAAACATACACACATTGCTCAGTGACAAACTTAATATTCCTGCCAAAATAAGCAAAACTACAGAACAACGATAAAATCAATTGGATAAAATAGGGCTTCTCCTTGGTTAAATATTGTTGTTGTCCAATTAAAAGCAAAAAATGTACCTTCATTTTCATCAATTAAATTTTTTTTTCGTCTTTTGAACATAGCATCTGTCCTTCATGTGGTGTGAAATTTTATTATTTATGCACCACTAGAAATGCTCTTATATTACTTGGTAAAAAAATCTTTTTACATTAATTTCCATTGAAAGGTTTTCCCTTCTTCTGTAAACTTATTTTGGTAGATACATGATTTTAATTGGACAGCAGCGATATGTGATTAGTGATGAAACATAAACAGGGAATGCAGTAATTGTGTTTGCAAAATGACTTTAAGTACATGTTGACATGTGCCCCTCAGCATGTTATGTTGCCAGGACTAGCATTTTGATCATCTATAGGGGTAACATCCATAGCTCATGTTACTGACTAATCACACACGAAAATCTACTGTCCAAACAGCCAGATGAAACTTGTTAACCAGGCAAAAAAGCATGTCTGTCTGTGTTTGCAGCTCCCACCCCAACATCAACATTGCAAGTGTTTCTTTACTTTATTGGAATTTTGCCTCTTTTTCTGTGACGCAGTGAAGGTTTGGAAAATTTGCACAAACCCGCTGTGCTACAAGATTATGGCTAGAAAGTTTGACCAAGTGGCCAAACAACTGTATCTTTTGCAAGAGAAGGTGTCATTTTTTAATAGACTTGCAGTAGGTCTTACAGTGCCCAAAGATGCTGGATGCATAGACCAACAGGTCATTCAGGTACATGGCACTGTGCTCTCACAGCCGGTCGGCCAATATACACCCCATCAGCAGCTCAAATGCATTGTGTAATCCAAAAGGCTTGATGCTGAATTGTCATAGTTAAATCCCTATCACAAATGCCAGCTTCTCCTTAGCCTCTATAGCTAACTGAACTTGTCAGTAGCTGCTATGGAGAGTCAGGGATTTGAACTAGGACATGCCCACAAACCATCAGTTGCATCATTGATGTAAGGCAGTTGGTAGGAAGTATGGGGTCATTATCACTGTGTTCAGCTGTCAATAGTCAACACAAAACCATAAATTACAGTACTTCCTCTTCACCACCATCAACAGACCTGCCCACAGGCTAGTCACTGGCTAACGCAAACCTGCAGCCATCATCTGTTTTCTTCTACTGCCTCCTTTGGCAACAACAAATCAAGTCGCCCCTCTTATGCATGCACATCCTAGATTTGGTCTTAAGTGTGGGGATAAGCTCTATGAAACAATCTTTTTAGCACCAGTGCTAGCACAATTAGCATTTTCTTTCCCTTGTCTGGATACAGAGAGCTCTACAAGGTATGGGTGGTGAAAATGCTTGGTATCCTCACTCACCTTTTGGCATCCTCACCATTTTCTTAAAGAAGGGAAAGGGGCGAAAGAGCCCGTACGACCCCACCAGAATATAAAACGGCCAGTACAACCACAATATGCTAGCAGGTGGCCTGAGGTATTTGTTTATCAGACTTAGCAACATTATTTAAGGGAGATAAGACTTTTCATTTCCCTAATGGTTTATATAACTGAGATCATTTAGACTGTACTGAATGAAAAGCAGATTTAGAAACATGGACGGCTTTAAAAATGTAAAAATGGTTGTATTTCACATAAAATAATTACTTTGTTTGAAACAAAGTGAAGTAAACTATCAATGTGCATCAGAAAATCTAGATCTACAAAAGTCAAAAACTTTAATAGCAACAATTCTCTTTCTGATTTGTCCACACTGGGCGCTAGCTACTAACTTAATTTTACCCAGAGATTATGAAGCAAGGAAGTCATCAAATCCATGTCATTCCATCTGCAAATGATATGTTGATAAATATTTGTTCTTCGTATGTAGCCTGGGAAATCTTTTGACACCAGTTTTGGCAATAGTGAATTCCCTTACCCATAGGGCCAAATGGCAAAGGAGCCAAGATAAGAAAGTACATCCAGCACAGCGTACAGTCTTGAATAGTGTTAACTGGCCCATGCTGCCGCCATTCAGTCTCCCCTTGCTTGTCTCTATGGAGACCCCTATAACTTACACCAGTGCCATGCAGACAATGGCCACTGTGACACTGAGTTTGATCAGAGTTCTGACCTCTCACAGTGGGGTTTCCAAATCATGGCTCCCTCTAAAGTATTCCTGCATTTTTATTGCATAGATAAACTTCATTATAAAGGTAATCTGGGCATGGGCCAAGACTGATCTAATACATTGTGTTAGAGTAAATTTCTTAAGTATTATTCAAAGTCTGTTCATTATTGAAAAGTTCACTCAGTGTAAAGGGCAGCACAAGTATATAAAAACATAGAGTTACATAAATACATCTATAACTTTGCTGTGTTTATGGATAAGAAACCCCCAACATAAAAAGGTAATGTACAGAAATTGCCATCGCCAGTATTGTATCTCCAATACTGAAATTTTAAAGGAAAGAGATATAACTTTCTTAAGGCATAACGGAAATTAGTTTTCAATTCATTTTGGACCTTTTCTACTGGTCCACTTTTCACAGTGTAAATAGCACCTAGTCATTTCAAATATCCACAAAAAAAGTAAAACATTTACATTTTGTTTCTGAATGTGACTGTATGTAGGGTGGATGTTCCAGTTAATGAAAAAAAGACACTTGGCCAGTAAGGTCAATAGGCCTCTGTTCAGAAAGTCTGTGTTTTTTTTTTGTTTTTTTTTTTATTACAGTTTTGTTTACAGGACACAAAACAAAATTTTTATTCTTTTTTAGACTTGCTTTGGAATCTGTAGAGTCTAGTCTCGAGGCTGACCTGCTATCCCTGTCACCGAGTCTGTCACTATCCAGTCTCCATGGCTCCCCACTTGTCCGAGACCCGACGGCGGCGAGGACTACCTTATCACCGTGGCAACATGTCTGGGATCTGACCCATACCCCCCCAATTCTGTAAAACACAATGCTGCCCCCACCCTGCAGCAAGATCATCAAAAAATTAATTGCCATTGTGCCATTCTATATCCATCATACATTATCTAACAGCTGTCAAAGCAAGGTTAAAAGTGGCAAGACAGATAATAAGAACAAATGAATGATGTTGATATATTAGAATTGTTTTATGATTAAATGTAGGCATGATGGATGCTTGAGATACATGCATTAAAGTCATGAAGATTATGTGGAAACAAAAGCAAGAATAATAAAGTAAAAAAATAATCTGTTAAGGATTATTATTTTTATATTTTTGGTTAGTTTTCATTAAACAAAATGTGCAATAATCTTTGTACAATCCAATAACAACACTGTGGTATGTTTAATGTCAGCAAAAAAAAAAAAAAAAAAATCAGAGATCTTTTACATGATGTGCAATTGTGCACTTAATTTAATTTTTTGGAAATTTTAACCAGGGTGCCAAAACTGTTGTTTTGTCCTTTTACCAAAATAATAGCTATGCATTTTCTCTGATATGATTAATGAGATTAGAACATTAAAAGCAAGCAATTTTTAGACTAGTCCTCAATATACATTTTTGGAACTAATCCTATAGGTTCCAAGTTCTTCACTTTTGGACACTCATCAGCACAGCCCTTATCTTTTATATACAAACATTCTTTTATGCCAAACCCAAAACAATGGATTGGTATCAAAAAGCTATGATTTTGCCTCATCAAACCCGTGAATCAGGTTCCAGTCAACAATCCCACTTTTGTTTTGACAAAAATTATCAGTTTGTGGTTGGATAAAAGAAAATGTATAGCATCTTTGTTAACTGACTCTCAACCACTCTATACCAGTTGTCTAAGAACAATATCGCTAGAATCAGATTTGCCCATTTGAAATATGATTTACAAAACATAAAACGTAATCTATACATAAATACACATATTCTTTTCTAGGAAAGTTTACTACAGCTCACTATAGCATGTAAACAAAAGGGAATTTAGCCACTGTGCCACCTCATATTTATGCCTCAGTGAAAACAAAGAAGTCATGCATGGCCAGTGGAGAGTTTCTGTACATGTCTGAAATGGAAATAAATTAGGGATACCTTTAGTGGTCAGTCTTCCTAAAGCCATTAACACATTTTTGTAGTTTGTCACTGTGAACCATCCATAGATATGAACTAAAGCTCCTAGAACTTGTGGTGATAAATCTGCAGTCTCATAAGGCATCAGTGAAATTTCACTAGAGTTAATGGAGTTCATGGCAGTATACGTTTTTACACCGCAAACCTGTGGGGTTATTTCAAGTTTGTTGAAATTCGTTACATACATTTGCCTCCTAGACCCACAGCATTGCTGATTTTGCCATTGTGATCTGAGGCAGGGCTTTGTACAGCAGTACATCCATTCATTGTCTGAAACTGCTTTTCCAATTCAGGGACGCAGTGGGTCTGGAGCCTACCCGGAATCACTCGGCGCAAGACGGGAACACACCCTGGATGGGGTGCCAATCTTTCACAGGATAACACACACTCACACCTACGGACACTTTTGAGTCACCAATCCACCTACCAATGTGTGTTTTTGGACCATTGGAGGAAATTTGAGCACGCAGAGGAAACCCATGCAGACACAAGGAGAAAACACCAAACTCCTCACACACAGTCACCGGGAGGAAACCCATGCAGACACAGGGAGAACACACCAAACTCCTCACACAAAGTCACCCGGAGGAAACCCACACAGACACAAGGAGAACACACCACACTCTTCACAGACAGTCACCCGGAGGAAACCCACGCAGACACAGGGAGAACACACCACACTCCTCACAGACAGTCACCCGGAGGCACAGGGAGAACACACCACACTCCTCACAGACAGTCACCCAGAGGAAACCCATGCAGACACAGGGAAAACACACCAAACTCCTCACACACAGTCACCCAGAGCAGGACTTGAACCCACAACCTCCAGGTCCTTGGAGCTGTGTAACTGCGACACTACCTGCTGTGCCACCGTGCTGCCCTACAGTAGTACAGTAGAGCCAAAATGTTCTGTAGCTATGTACAGCCACCTTGTACACAGTCAACTGTGAAGTTTGTGCTTTTGCCTTATTTTATTTTTTTATACTGATTGGTGAGATAGCTGGTATTATACCTAAGCCCTACTAAATGGACTGTTCATCATCCATCTTTCAGCCCGGCCTATTTTGCAGAATGACGCAAAGTAGAATGACGTGTATCTAGTGTGTCCTTGTCAAGCAGGAGATTGCTCAGCTGTAAACAAACAATGCTGACCTTTTTAACAGAGCTGCACGGTGTCTAAATTAGCATAGAATAAGGTTTTGTGAGAGTGTAATGCATCTTTAGCAATAGTATATTAAAGTGTAATAATGGGCATGATACACGTGATACACATCATAAAATTGTTGTTAAAAAATAAATTACATTTTTTTTAAAGTAAATTTTGTAAAAACAATTCCAAAAAAATAAAATATACTTGAAATCATGATTCTGTCACTGTTTGTTCAGAAGTTGTTTTTTGTTTGTTTGTTTGTTTTCTTATACTCTGTATTTTCAGTGTATATTTGTACAGGATGATCAAATTTTAGAAACAATGGAGAACCATGGCCTAACAGGTTGTGCCCTTCCAATACAGTTTGTGTATAAAATTGGATCACCTTACTTTTAAAACACACTGTAGCTATATGTAAAGCACATCTTAAATTAAAATCTCTACATAAAATATGTAAAAACAAACTCTGGGTTTTTGCATTGGATAACAGATCGTGCATTTGTTGCGAGAGTGGGTGGGTGGGGTATGGTGTTCATGTGATGAGACATCATGTCGCCCTGTCAGGACAGTGACTTCCATGAGAACATCTCTCTACTCTGTGCATGACAATGGCAAGTAAGTTTGTGTATGTGTGTGTAGAATAAATGACAGTGGAGTCTCCCTTCACTCCAGCAAGGGGTCGTACCCTGGCGGGCAGAGGCCCGGGGTGGTGATGGTGCTGCTGGGGATTTTAATTAAATCAGTCAACAATGAGCAAAGCATGGCAGAGAGTAGGGAGGAGTGGGAGGGTAAGGGGTGTACTGGGGTTACTGAGGGGGGGATCTGACCATCTCCAGGGGTAAAGGCAGTGTGGGAAGAGAATGTGCACCTCCTTGCTGGGTCTCCTCTTTGTGTCATACCGCTGCTTATATACTGTGGGAATTCCCAAGGAATGAGAGATGGGAAAGAGATTCTCAAGATCTCAGTCTAAAACTAACATGCCAATACTGAGAAATCACGGTCGTTATGATGATTATTAATCTTAGTCATATGATCAGGAACAACATACAGAAAATAGACTCAGTTGACTGAGCTAGCATTAGCATATTGAGCAAGACAAGCATTAGTAAAATTAGCATTTTGACTTATAGATATAAGCTGTGTTTGATATTAATTACCATTTAATGTTAAGTAATTAGAATACAGAATTCAAATACTTGATATCCACCTCATAAAATGCAAATAATCATATTACAGTCATTTTCTAGGTGCATAGCACCTCATAGTACAGGCTTGTAACTGTGTCCCTCACTCACTCACAACATATTTACACATAACTCTATTGAACTGTCAAATGTGTGTGTAAGTGTGGAGTTGAGATGTGCTCACTCACTGCCCTTTGTGAATTGCACTCATTCATATACCTGGCTGCAGTGGACGCTGACTGACCCTCTAACAGTACAATCAGCACTTTATCAGTTTATCATCTAACAGTTCATAACTGGGAAGGTAATATTAAATCACTCTCTCTCTTTTTGACTGATCAGATCTTTTTTCTGGATGTGCTAGAAATATCTTTTAAACATCCTACATATATTAGAATGCTATTTCTAGGTGTTCAAAGATTGTAATTGTATTATTTACACCATCACATACACAAACCCCAGAAATATTGGGACATTTTGTGAAATGCATTTTAAACATGAATTTATGATTCCGCTATCTGCATGTGGAAAGTTGAATTACCAGTCCTTGTAGGATAAGGCTGGACACCAGTATTGAATGAGCATGACTTTGAAGCCCTCAGATCGCCACATGAGCTTGAGACTATTTCAAAAAGCTCTGTAAAATGTTATCATCTAGTAGTCTGCCACTGCATCAAGAAATGCAAATAGAAACTCTATTAGTCATATATCAATTCTATACAGAGCTGTAAATGCTGGTCTTAAGGGCTGTAGAAACATGTTCAGTGGCCAGAGTCATCCAGGTGTTCATGTGATGAGACATCATGTCACCCTGTCAGGACACTGACTTCCAGAAAGAAAGAAAATATATATATGTATATATATATACATATATGTAAATGTAGAAATTTAGAAAAGGAGTATTACACTGTATTTCAGTCTTTGCAAGCACTTAGCTCACCACTTAACATATTTATCAGCCATTTCTTTAACAGCACTGTTTGCTCTTTTGGTCTTAGAAGTTGATTAGCATATATGATTTATTTAGAAATAATGATTATTAAACATACCAAACACTTTACTGTCTGCTTTATATTAAATAAAGGACACCCCATTTTAATTCAAGGCTTAACAGTTTATTTTAATTTAAAAAAATGTCATTGCAAGGGTTCACTTCATGATAAAATGTCCTAACAGCTAAGATTGCAAAGTGTGTAGATCTTTCACCATTTATCTTACATAATACAGAGAAAATAAATTCAAGAAATATGGAGAAATGTGTAGGTCAAGTTCAGACATTAGAGTTTTTAAATTTTTTCCTTTTATTTTTCATTGTTAAATTATATGCTCCAATGTTTCGCAGGTTCCAAAAGGTTTGTGATGGGCATTTTAAAACAAGGAACATATTACGCAAAATAAAACCACAAAAAAGCAAAAGACGCAATCCTGTTTGTGTATAAAAGGAGCATCAAAGTGAACCAAGCATGTGTTGAGGGTCATGACTTTACGTAAAGGAGAAAAAAGTATGAGTGAATAATCTGCTGCTAAAAACATTTCTTTATTAGTGATTACAAGGATTTTAGATTTTTCACACAAGAATACATGATGTTATCAAAAGACCCACAGCTGAATGCCCTTGACCTTCAGTTTTTCAACCACTGCTTAAAGGGCTCTGGAACTGTTTGACACACTATTGTCTATAAACAGTCTCTCTTTCCAGTTAAGAAGGTACTGCACAGCAGAAGCTGTGCTTCATTAAATATCCTTAAACAACTTATCTGGGCTCTAGCTAATCAGATATGGATTGAATGGCAATTGTCCTGTGAACAATAAAAAGGAAACAGTGCTGAATGTTACCAGCATAAAATTCAAACGTAAAAAAAAAGTTATTGCTCACATCATGAAATAGAATTGGAAATGTTAATGTCTTATTCATCCTTATCCAGACTGTGGATCAGCCTTAATTTACTGTTGAGCAGACAGTCCTGACAGGATCAGGGATAAATGAGAACTGCAGACAGACAGACACGTGAGATGTGTTAAGTCTTGTCTTTAGACTCCAGAGACACTGGGGTGTGAGTGGAGAGTGGAGCACACCCCCCCCCACCCCGCACCCCACCCACTGTTGTAGGCTGGTGGGGTGGGCCGGAGCTGGGACATGGTCTGCGGGGGGGTGGTGACAGCCAAAGTGGACGAGTCTCAGTCCACCCTGGGGGGCGATGTCTGACACGACCTCTCCCAGCATGGTCACAGCAGGGGAGCAACCAGGCCATCGCCAGAGCGGTCGCCATGGCTCCCAGACCCTCGATCAGTCATTGTCCCACCACTCTCTCATTCATGCTGTTCTCACTGCCAGAGAGGACCATGCCTGATAATAGTTCATCAAGTGATTGATTTATCTTTGTAAAACACACAATGGATGTTTGATGTACATCAGAGTCACCCAGTGGCTTCCTTATCAAACAATTAAATACAGTGCAGCTATGTTATCATTATTAAGGAAAACTGTTAAAGAAATCAGCCTTTATATTTTTGTAATTTTTTGTAATTGGAAATGGAAATACGACAAAAGTGCAGAACCTGTACTGCATATTGATCATATTCATTCATCAACAAGAATGAAGTTAATATCAAACTACAGAAGCAGGTAATTACATATCAATTTATTTTTTTGTTTTCTTGTATGAAGCTTTTATTTTGAAGGTACATTTGACAACAGGTATGTTTTTTGAAGGTCACCAAGACCATAGACTATGAGGACAGCTTTTGTATGTAGTGTTTATAACTGGAATGGGTTCCGGAACAAGAAAGTTTTGTTCCCAGCTGGAACCCAAGAGTTCTGTTGGTGTGTCCAATTAAAGAAGCTCAAGAAAGAGCACAGAGATTAAAGAGTTACTATGCAGCGACCCTTTTCTATTTTGGTATAATCCATAATAATACCCTTCATGTTCTTGGCATAGTATGAGATATTGGCACCTGTGTTTCTGATCTTCAGCACTCTACCTGCGGCCTCATAGTGAATATCTCACTATAGCACTATTTCTAGTGTATTATTTCTAAATTAACCTATGTCAGAAACCTTGGATATCTAAGATTTCTGGATTGCCTCAGATCCTGAGTGAGTTGTTCCTGGGTCTGTGTCCTGCAGCTAGATTTTGACAGCTCTGTGGTGGTGCCGTTGTTCTGAGGTGTGAGTTTCTGTCCAGACCAGAAAGAGGAAGTAGTGCAGATCCCATTCTCTCCTTTATCCCTGGTCTGACACACTGTCACACTGTCAAGGAAAGAGAGAGAGAGAGAGAGAGAGAGAGAGAGAGAGAGAGAGAGAGAGAGAGAAACACTTGATGGACATGACAGGAGTGTTGGTGTGTAACTTAGCTAGACTTTCTCTTGGCCCTCCTTCTCTCTCTCTCTCTCTCTCTCTCTCTCTCTCTCTCTCACCACTGGTTCTCTTGTACACCGGAGCATGAATCATATCCCTTGACCTTTGCTATCTCTTTCCACCTTCAACCTGAGTATCCACAAGGTGCATTCTGTGTCTTCCCAAGCATATCCGTCTTTTCTGAGACTCGTTCTCTCTCCATCAAGCAGGAACCATTGCTGTTACAAAGCCGTCACTGTGTCCCTGGCTCTCTCTCTCTCTCTCTCTCTCTCTCTCTCTCTCTCTCTCTCTCTCTCTCTCACCACTGTTTCTCTTGTACACCAGAGCATGAATCATAGGAGGAGCCACTTATCTTCAAACCCCACCCCCCACATCTTTGCCCCCACACCACCATTCACCTCATCTCCCTCTCCTCCAGCTCTCCAAGCACAAAGGCCACAGCTCTTAACGGCACACAATGATGCAGACCTGAAAGGTTACTTACTTTGCTGCACACACACCCACCCCCCCCTAACAGCCACCATCCCACCCGCTTCCCCCTCCTCCACAAACCCCCCTCAAACGTCTCTCTGGCTGTCAGCCCCTTTCCTTCCGCAGTGCCCATGAAAAGATTGTCTAATGGCCGCTTGTTAGCCACTCCACTGGCTGCACTGATCCACGTTATCTGCTCCATCGGTTGTTCCCTGAGATGTCTGCGGCAGTGTCAGGGAGATGCCGACCGGGGTCATGTTTTTATTCGTCCAATCGGCCCCCCGATCCGATAAGACAATTTGTCAGAAGGAAATCAGAGCCAGGGGTTCAGGGGGAAGCTAGAAGAGGCCCCCAGGACAGGAGAGCCCTCAGTGCCTCACCTTTCATCCTTCCTCACTCCTCTATTCTATAGCTCCTCACTGATCGCTTTACATTTTAAGTAATTTAGGTTCACAGAGTTCAAAAGTATAGGCTGTCCATCTCTGAGGTCGTCCCCACTCTTCTGCCATTGTCTCCTCACTCATTATGATGCAAGAGAGTTTTTCAGTAAATAGCTACATGAGCTGCAGAGATTCAAAGATTTGAAAGACATTTCAAACCCACCCAAGTATGGCTTACAAAGCAACAGTGTGTGTGTACTTCGCCTGGTAATTTTATTCCTGGTCATTTCAGTACATTACTATTGGTTTATCCTTCATGACATTATGCCACCACGGAAACAGCGGGTGGAAGTTTCTAATAATGTCCAAAACAAAACGTAAGACAAACAAAAACTGTTCAGAACAAAGTTCTGACATATAGTCCTCACTCTGCTTTCCTGGAAGGCTGAATGCTTCCTCTCAGTCAAATTAAAACAACAACTGCATATTTTCAGGCTGCATCACTTTCACACAGCATCACTGGAAAGCCCAACATGCTCAGAGGGAATCATTAACTTCCAGTTCTGTGGCATCTGCTATCACAGAAACATGAATTGAAAAAGAGATGCCACTTATCTCCAACCTAAAATCTTTCTAACTCCATATTTGCCACCCAAAATTCTCCTCAGCTTTCAGTCCTCCAGCTCTCCAAGCTGGCTGGGTCTTTAACACAATGCTATTAAGCATTCTTCTGATTCATGTAAAATAATTACAGCATGACAAACCTGCTCCAACTGTAATTAATATAAGAACAATATTAGTGACTTGGCTATGTGTCAAGCCTAGTAGCGAATACCCCTGCCATCCATTAAGCAGACTGGGGTTCAATACTCCACTCCAGCAACCACACTTGGCCACACTAGAAAGGCTGGATCAGGCTTTGGCACAGATTCTGTTCAGCAGGTCACAGTAGGTCACAGATTCGGCAGGTTTTCTTCATTGAAAAAAAAAATCAACTTGAGCAGCTAAGCTCTGTTCAGCATGTGGCACGGTTCTTAATTTAACCAATCAGGAGATGGGGGTGGTAAAAATGCTGAAGTTGCTATTATATTGTTGCTGTCCAATGAAAAAACAATAGTGACTTTACAGGAAAATGAAAAAAAAAAAACATCTTAACTTTAAATGGAAGTCAATGTAAAATATTTTATTCCAAGTAATTTAGAAGCATTTCTATTGATGCATTCATCATGAAATCTTTTTGTTTTTCATTGAACAGAAACAATATGGTAGGAAGGGAAGATAATGATAAGGACATCAGTTATGAGAATGTTCATATTTACATTTACAATGTAATAGTGCTATGAGCATTGTTCTGAAATGTAACATTAGCCAGTGCCTGTTTTGACACAGTTTTTTCAATGAAGCAATTTTATTTCTTGTTTTTAGTCAAATTCTAAAAGTAGCTTCTTAGTTAAAGTTCCCATTCCATCTTAAATGCTACATATGTGCTGGTGATAATCTCAAATAACATTTTCTCCCCCAAAGAACATCATATATACCTACAGACCTAGTGGACTTTCACGCTTACATCTCATTTGCTAATTCAAATGCTAATTTCTGTCTTCTGCCTATGTTTGTTACATAGTGTGATGTTGAACTACCCACCAATAATCTCTGCTCATTAAAATCTCCTCTTCCCTTTTCCCATTTTTTTTGTAGAATCCACTCTGGCATCTGAATGCAGATAAACCAGTCTAAGAACTTCAGCAAAATGCAATCACTGTTGATCTGAGAACATTCTGAGTTACAAATCAACCCTCTGGGGTCTACAGATGCACCTGTGCGTCTAATTCAGATTTTCTCTACATTGTTGTTGATATGATTTTGATAATACTGTGAAGAAATCTAATAGAAATCTTCAGAGTCTGCCCATTTGATTCAATCTCATCCAAAGGCTATGAAAACACATCATCTGCCTCTTACCAAGTGCACTTGGTGGATTTTTGTGTCCATCTACAATTTATTTCAAAACTGACCAATGAACACTCATGGACAAGGTATGTTTTTTTAACCAAATATGAAGAATTTCTAACATGCCTTTAAAGTTGAAAATATTTATTTAGAAGCAAATCTAAACTGTACAGAATCTTATATATAACTTACAGCTAAGCTTTGGCTGTTACAACCTGCTGAGACACATTGTGTTGTGTTTTGTTGAGTGGGGGTGTAGGGCTGCTCCCCTCTCTCTGATTCGTATGCCTCCCCAGTGGTCAGTTTCCTCCTCTACACCTAATTCAATTTTGCCATGTCCACACAGTCAGCAGGGACTTCAGAATTTCACCATGTACTCAGTGAGAAGGCTCTTAATAATCGGCGGTTATTGCTTGGGATCGAATTTGCAGTGAGGGGGCACGTCTTTAGTGATGTGATTTTAGTCACCTTAACCTAATCTATTCCTCAAGTCTTTCTTTCACAGCTGCACCTTTCATTTCAGCTCAAAGCGATGGCATTTTAATTTTCATTCTTGTATGAACAGTTATTCAGTTAGACACTGGCCTTTTTCTCGCCTTCTACACAGATACAGGTTGGTACTGGTCATTGGAAATGACATTATTTCTTCCCTAGGGAGTACTGGGAGAGTGTTTTTGGCCGAGATTGTGTTATTGCAGATATGTTCCTGCTTCTTTGAGCCTTTGTTTAGATAAGATGGAGCTAGCGCTAACTGTGTTTTGTTCTTTATTTGGAAATACTGAGTCCTGCCACTTCTATCTGCAGTTGGGTTGTTGATCATTTCTTGCTTAGAGGAGAGATGCAGTTGTTTTCTGCATTATTTTGTGTAAGGGCCTCGGGTTTTGACTGGTTGAATTGGCTTGTGAAATCAATACAAATATTTTTTTGACAGGGAAAACTTATTATAAGCCAGATTTCTTTGGCCTTTCAGCTTCTGCAATGTTTGTAATAGGCTTAAAAGTATTCCTGTCACAGAAATATATGATGTTGGGAAGTGGACTGAAGTGCCACACATTTTCTTGTGCATTTGTGCTACAAAAGTTTCTAGAAAGTTGTCCAATCTAGTACTTTAACTAGATCCAGTAAATGAATAAATCATTAATTGCATGGCATTGCTGTCTAACAGCTCCAGGGTTCTGGGGATTTGGGAAGAGCTAATGATGCAGTGAGTGGTTTGGGCACTCATGTGATGGGCTCAATGAGTAACCGTAGATGTTAAAAGTAGCTGGTTGCTGATTGGATCATAAACAGCCACATCAACCTTAGGGTGTAGTTGTAGGATTGAAACTACAGAAATTGTGTGGCTGCTGGTAGAACGAGAGTGGGGTGGGCCCTATGTGAAGCTCTAATGGATTGGCATAGGATATATCACATCTTATCTTGTGTATGATTATAATTAATAATAAGTTTAATTAGATTATACTGACCCCCTCCAGGGTGTATTCCTTGCGCCCAATGATTCCAGGTAGGCTCTGGACCCACCGTGACCCTGAATTGGATAAGCAGTTACAGATAATGGATGGATGGATAGATTATGCTGTCAAATATACAGTCCCGTCATAGTTCTGCAAAATGTGTGATATAAAAAGGTAAAGTGATTCTATTCATCTATGACATTGACAATTCTTAAAAAATAAACAATTAACCATATCATAATAAAATAATTTTCAAAATTTTAAGCATTTTTATACCCTCTCTTGTAATACAGGCTGAAATTCAGTTGCTATATGGTGCAATGACTGAAGTGGCAACTGCAAAACTTTGTCATTAATTAATTAATTAACTGTAATGTTATTAATTTATTGAAAGTAACAAAACATTATGGTGAACTGTTTTAAAATGGACACAAATGTAGTTATTTCATGTCATTACTGAATTAAATGTTTCATAACATAATATTCCTGGATCTCTGTAGGGCTTCACCATGTTAAAACCAATGTAACACTCATTACCTATTGCTTTAGTTTGTCAAATATCCAGTTTTCTGATAGAGATGGTTTGAGTGCAAGGCTGTAAGGTAGGGTGAGGAGGGGGTTTGAGGAGGGGGTTTGAGGAGGGGGGGGGCTGGGTGGTTGAAGACAGACTTAACAAGCTTAATGAAACATGTCAGTGTGTTATTTTACGCCCCATGCCTCAGTCATGGCCAGTCAAAGCCCCCCTACAGAGGAAGGCCTATTGTTATGATGCTGGACTAGATCTGGTCCCAGGGGTCCTAGCACTCTTCATCTCCATCCGTCACTGCCATCACCAACAGGCTTCACACACGTACACACAAACATACCTCTTGACACTGATGACACCACGTTGTCCCCTTCCGCCTACATGTGACCCTCACGCAAACATGTTGAAGTGGACATAAGACATTCTGCTCTATTCATCAACCAATCATTTAAAGAGAGGTCTGCAGGCAGGGTCTTCTGTCAGGTGGTCAGTGAGGGCGTCTGACTCTCCATACAGAGGGACAGGAGGGGGGCCACAACCCAAGGGTCAAAGATCCCGACCTGAGTTTTCACACACTGGCAGAGGCTGTAATTAACTGACTGATTGACAAGGAGTTGATGGCAATGAGCAAAGCCTGAGGACACAAGTCACATCGCTGTCAGAAACTCAACTTTTCAAAATGATGTGAACACCTCGTCATGAATGGAGTAGAAATGGTGTGAAATGTATTCTAAAATGTCTTAATAATAATAATAATAATAATAAAACAAGATATGCTCATTGCAATGCTCCATGGACCACCAGGAAAGGATCTAATGCTTACAATTAATGATCTAATCAGTTCATTTTAAAGAAGGTGTTTTGTTAACTGTGAGCAAGTGAGTTACTATCCAGTTCCATGAGGTGCTTTGTGTTTGTACATGTTTGACAATTCCACTCCCTGGATTCATACAAAGTGTACAAAATATAGTCTTTGTGAATGTACCAGTTCTTTTGTAATGTGTACCCAAAAGAATCCTAAACTTAATGCTATACCTAGCCCTAGCACTAAGCCTAAACCACATGAAAGTTTTTGTAACCTCACTGCAGTGTGGATGCAGATGTCAAGCAGCTGAAATTGTATTTTTCACAAGGGCCTCCTAGAGAATGGTGAATTACTATCACTCCTCTTGTAAGTACCACAAGTGAGTATAAAAGCCTTCATCATTTCATCATGTTCACCCTAAGGTAAGTGTTGAAAATATGGTATAATCCAGCCTTCGCATAACACTAAGCTCCAAAAGGTAAGAAATGGCAGGAAATTCTTTACCCAGCAGAGGTGACCTACCATTATCTCATAAGAAATACAAACCGGATTCCAAAAATGTTGGGACACTAAACAAATTGTGAATAAAAACTGAATGCAATGATGTGGAGATGGCAAATGTCAATATTTTATTCATAATAGAACATAGATGACAGATCAAAAGTTTAATCTGAGTAAATGTAACATTCTAAAGGAAAAATATGTTGATTCAAAATTTCACAGTGTCAACAAATCCCAAAAAAGTTGGGACAAGTAGCAATAAGTGGCTGGAAAAAGGAAATTCAGCATATAACGAACAGCTAGAAGACCAATTAACACTAATTAGGTCAATTGACAACATGATTGGGTATAAAAAGAGCTTCTCAGAGTGTCAGTGTCTCTCTGAAGCCAAGATGGTAAGAGGATCACCAATTCCACCATTGTTGCGCAGAAAGATAGTGCAGCAATACCAGAATGGTGTTACCCAGCGTAAAATAGCAAAGACTTTTAAGTTATCATCATCAACCGTGCATAACATCATCAAAAGATTCAGAGAATCTGGAACATTTGCTGTGCATAAGGGTCAAGGCCGTAACACTCTACTGGAAGCTCGTGATCTCCGGGCCCTTAAATGTCACTGCACCTCAAACAGGAATGCCACTGTCAAGGAAATAACAGAATGGGCTCAGGAATACTTCCAGAAAGCATTGTCAGTGAACACAATCCATCGTGCCATCCGCCGTTGCCAGCTGAAACTCTACAGTGCAAAGAGGAAGCCATTTCTAAGCAAGCTCCACAAGCTCAGACGTTTGCACTGGCCAGGGTTTTTTTAAAATGGAGTGTGGCAAAATGGAAGACTGTTCTGTGGTCAGATGAGTTACAATTTGAAGTTCTTTATGGAACACTGGGAGGCCATGTCATCCGGACCAGAGAGGACAAGGATAACCCAAGTTGTTATCAACGCTCCGTTCAGAAGCCTGCATCACTGATGGTATGGGGTTGCATGAGTGCTTGTGGCATGGGCAGAGAACTATGTTCAGGTTCTAGAACAACATATTCTCCCATTTAGACGTCATCTCTTTCAGGAAAGACCCTGCATTTTTCAACAAGATAATGCCAGACTACATTCTGCAGCAATCACAACATCATGGCTACGTAGGAGAAGGATCCGGGTACTGAAATGGCAGCCTGCAGTCCAGATCTTTCACCTATAGAGAACATTCGGCGCATCATAAAGAGGAAGGTGCGACAAAGAAGGCCCAAGACGACTGAACAGTTAGAGGCCTGTATTAGACAAGAATGGGAGAGCATTCCTATTTCTAAACTTGATAAACGGGTCTCCTCTGTCCCCAGACGTCTGTTGAGTGTTGTAAGAAGGGGGGGATGCCACACAGTGGTAAAAAATGGCCTTGTTCCAACTCGTTGGGGATTTGTTGAAGCCATGAAATTTAGAAACAACATATTTTTCCCTTAAAATGATACATTCTCTCAGTTTAAACTTTTGATCTGTGATTTGTGTTCTATTCTAAATAAAATATTAGATTTTGGCACCTCCACATCATTGCATTCAATTTTTATTCACAATTTGTTTAGTGTCCCAACTTTTTTGGAATCCGGTTTGTACAACACTCTGGCTTTATTCCTTATTTGAGTATATATCATTTACACAATGTGGTCTGATTAATTCCATCATTATAAACTCCATAAAACAAGTTTAGTATCACAAATATCAAGTAAAAAAGAGGCATATAATTTTTGCAACAAATTTTCACTGAAAAAAGCAATATTGTTGATCATCTGGATTCAGCTCATAACGCTTTTGTTATGCCACATATATTATATCTTATAGTAAATGTTGATACTATATGAAGCATTAGGCCTGAGTGTGTATAGCTTTGTTTTTCTGGGAAAACAAAAATCCATTTTTATAAAAACAAACTGGCAGACAAAATTGATGTCAAACACACACAACTTAACCTTCATTCAATATGCACAGATATACTAATATACAATTAGTCCCCACCTCTAACTTCACCTACACCCACCGCCTCCCACCCCACCACTTGCCTGCAGTTCAGAAGTTGACAGGCTTTGTTGTGATGTAAGAAAACCTTGCCCACCTGAAAATGTTCCAAGGTAGAAAACGTCAGCTGTGGCACTGACTGCTTGACTATTGCTTTATTTGTCTTCTAGCTACTAATAAAAAAATAACACCACATGGACATGGCAACAAGGTAAAACTCACTAGAGGGGTCCTTTAACTTTAACTTTCCTTACAAGATAGGAGAGTTTCTTCCTTGCCTTTCAATGTGTTACCATTTTGGAGATACGCGGTTTTATTCCAACAGCGATAATTCATAGTCTTTTGCAGAAGTTAAACAGGCTGGACATTAACCAATGAAGGCTGTGTAGGCATCAATACTCTCCTCATGGGACCCTGAAAGGCAGGCCTTTTTACTCATCTATACATCTAAGATTTGAGGGCGGGACTAACTTGGCCTAAAAGGTAACAGAGCTCCGACGCAGAGAGCATGTTCACCTTTGAAGCATGCACTTAAAAGTGGAAAATCTGAAGAATTAAATGGTGTCTTCCCCCCCCTTGCTGCTGAGAGGGACATTTTCTCCTGCGGGACAAAAGCGCTGGGATCACATTGCAGCAGCGCATTCACCGGCCCACTTTGTTTTCAAATGGTTTTGTTAGTTGTGACACTGCAGTCATCCAACACCTTCAAAGAATCTGAACTGTAAAAAGCTCTTGTTCTCCAGCGGCTAACCCAGAAACACACTCGGGGGGCCCTGCTGATTGTGCAATGCCTCCCCTCTGGCGATCCACTTTTAGCGCCCCATGCCTCCAGGGCCTGGCCTGTGTTTAAGCTGCTTAACACGGCTACATCAACACAGCAGAGACTGCTTTCGCATGTTCCACTCAGCCCTGTTCTTGACCTTATCACTAGCTCAACAAGCAGAGTGATGGACAAATATGCTGCAAACGTAGCCGGCTGCATGGCCCACATTTATTTTATTTCAGTAGATGACTAATTGTTTGGTGGACAAACACTTCAGGAAAGGAATCAGAAAAACACATTAGTGAGATTAGGTACTGGTTCTGGAGGATTTGTTTTGAATCAAAGGTATTTAATGGAGCTCCAACATACAAGAGAACTTAGCTCTACAACTCCTCAGCCCAATGTGGGGGCACCTTCTTATTGCCTCTAAGCGACTCTTGGCAACAGAACATCAGATGTCTTGTTTTGTGCACAGTTGAACTGTCTGTCCCCAATGAGTACAGCTTACAGTAGCTAAGTTCTCTAATCATGAGGAGTGTTCACACATTTGGACATATACTGTAAACACCTTGATTTACTATTTTAATCTTTAACCTCTTAGGGGCTCTTATGTGGACCTTAGCTTCAAATTCTCACTTTTAATACTACATAACTTACATATTAGTTTTTAGGGGTTACATATTTCATAATAAACACCCCCAAAATAGTTCTGGAGTGATATACATACATAAGCTGAAATACATACGTATTTTTTTCCTTTTAACCCCAGTTTTTCTCCAATAGGTGGTTTTCTGTCGCTTGACACAAAATCCAGAAAGAGGGCAAGGAGTCTGTATTGCACTAGTCTAGATTACCAGAAATTTATAAACAGAAATTCACAACTTATGTTGGAAGTGATGTGTATGTTATGGAGACTGGTTTTAGCTGCTCAGCTGCTATTGATACAATATAAGAATGTCTTCTTTTCCAGGTTGTCTTTTACTGGACAATACTAATGAAATCATATAAGTTTATTGTTTAGCAGTTGGATCAAATGCAGTATCAAAGTATTCCACAATGACGGCTGTGTGGTTGTCTTTTAGTGTCCTGTGGATTAACAGAGCAACAAAAACATTCAGGGCTGTTGTGCCTCTCGAGGTTATGATTCTTTATTTAAAGGAACACTATGTGATATTTTTACATTACAATTACAGCTTCAAAATTGCTGTGAAGCTTCACTGGCCTGTGACACGAAAAAGTGTCACAGGCCAGTCTCTATCATTGCTACTCAGGGTTCAGCACTGCAGAAACAGCACTAGGTAACTTTCGGAGGAGGGTAGGAAACCACATCCCCTCCTCACTGATGGAAGAACATTGTTGTGAAATTAGATTACCCTAGGGGGAGCAAAGGAGCAAAACTCCCAAATCTTACCTAGTGTTCCTTTAATATAAGATTAGGTTTTTAAGTCATCAGCAGTGAAAACCCATCACTCACAGTATTAAGCTTTCCACCTTAAATAGTGCTGTAGGTACATAATGGCGCCTGCTGCACCATTTAAGGTGAAATGGGAAACTGGGAATGGAAATCATAAGTTTACTTCAGCCTCATGCAGCTGTGCGAAGATTTTATTTTTCAATCGGTGGTGTGGCTGTGCGCTGGTGATAGATTTAAAAGAAAATTTACAAGAAACACCACTAAATTTAAGCAAGAAGCTTCCGAATAGGAAGCTGCATTCAGTCTCATTCTGACCTTAAGCCGTTTTGCTGCAAGTCGTTTTTTCAGTCAAATTCTTGCCTTTTTCTCCCTCATGGACAACAGCTTTTCATACTTCACACAAGCTCCTCGTGGTTTATCAGCTGAAATGATTTTGAACAAATGTAGCTGATGCAAACCACATGCATTAAGAGAGCATGATAGAGCGCCCTGTTTATAAAATCACTTCCTGCCCTCCATCTGCAGTTCATGCAGTGACATGACTTCATTTACAAACAACCTATTAAATCATTGCCAAATCCACCTATTATCTAGGACTCCCAACATGGGATGGTGAGGCCAGGCACATGTTTCGTTCATGATATGTGGAGTTAAAGGGAACATCTATGACTGTGGGCAATCGCACTTCTCTCTGGTTGAGGGGTAAAGTGACTATTGTTTATATGTGGATAAGTTTAACAAGTATGTACATTTTTATTCACTGTTTGAATTACCACAGAAACTTATTTGTAGCTCATTTGTTTAGTTTTGTAGCAATTTCTGTAACACACATAGCCGTCTCCCAAATTTGGAAACATTTCCACCTTAAGTGATCCGAAACTGCAAAAATAAGTCAATATTTTCCACCTGTGGAGCAGGAATAGAGCAATATCCTCATTTCAGTTTATGCTTTTCAATGTTTGGATTTCTCTTTATTGTCTAAAAAATAAGTGTAATTTTGATTACAATCGTGAACTAAGCCTTTAACTCCTGCATGTTTTCAAAGTGCTGTTAACAGAACATCAATCAACACACTTGGAGAAGAACACTGTCTGATGCTAATGTCATGACTAATGTCATGCTGAGAGATGGAAGGAAAGGTAGGGGCATCCTACCCACTTTAATAGTGAATCTATGAACTGAAAAAATAAGGCTTTATAGGTCCTTTGTATTTTTCATATTGAATCTTAAAGTTTAAAGTTCAGTATGAGAAAGACCACTTAAATTACAAATGATGCACTTGACCACCTTAATATAGGGGGGAAATATTATTTGGCCTGTCAGAAAAGGGTTCAGGGAGGCCTGAAAGAGATTTTCCATGCTGGTGTAGGAAGGTGCCCATCCCTACATACGAACAGACAGATAGATAGAGGGACAAACAGACAGACAGACATAGGGACAGAGGGAGGCTTTAGCAGGGGCTCGAGGAAAGCAGCAGAAAGACTATCCGCTGCATTAACCTTCGTCAGGCCCACGAGAGCTCTTTCTGCACTCCTCTTTCAGCAGGACCCAGGGGAGAGTAACCGTGAGCTCGGCCCATTCTCCGGGAGAACTTTGATTCGCGATTAGGTTCCTGAGGGCCGTGAGGGGGCGGGGGGAACCAGCCCCGTGCGGGACAATGGCTGGCCCTGGCCTGGATACAGGCCCCTTTTGTTAGCCGTGCCATTTTGTTTCTCGCCCCTGTCTCTCTGGCAGAGCACAGCATTCGCATCACATGCTCTTCCCCAAAGTGCACACTTTTAGAGTGGGGCGGTAGGAGTTGTGTGTGTGTGTGTGTGTGTGTGTGTTGGGGGGTTAGCTGTAGACTGAGTGTCTGAGCATCAGGGGGTAAGAGGGAGCAAAGAGCAGTAGCACATCTTTACCCGCCGAGCTCCAGAAATGTTGGATTAGTGCGTTTGGCACCGTCTAAAGACAGCTACAAGTGGTTTTGCCACATTGCACTGTCAAACAATGCTGAGGCACCTTGTTGGCACACTCTATTTTATTTTACTAAGGGTGTTCCAGAAAGGGCTCTTTGGATCGATGCCACACGGACAGTACCAATGTTTTTTTAAGAACCTTACAAGTGTCAGTTTGAAGAAGCTTTATTAAGTTTAAAGTGTGTACACAGACAGTGTTTAAAACAAGCAAAGTGGCAAAAAATGCTATATTTAGTGCATACACCCTTTTCATTTTAAAAGAAGAATTAGATTAATTTTCAAGGCAGTCACGCAATAATTTAAGGAACAAACCCAGTGTATTTATTTACATTTTTGTTACTCCCTTGTCTTCTTTTCTGTCTATTTCCTTTTCATTTCAAATCAGTATCTTGACAACTACAAATACATTCAGACCCATAGCAGTGAGTTAACTCCTCACAGTGGAAATATAAACAGAATGCCTTACAGTTTTTTCAGCTCTGCAGTGAGAGTGGAGCTTGATTTCTCCTGTCTCTCAAAACTTTAAGAAACTAAAGGGGTCTAAAGGCGTTTTCTCAGTGTTTGCAAATCTTCTTAAATTTGCCCTTAAATACACTTGGTTCCCATGTTTCATATCAAAATCACCAGAGAAGTCTTCATGAGGCCACATTTGAAAAAAAAAAGAGATCATGTGACCCTAAAGCTGAAAATTCAAAATCAGATTTTTTAAATGTTCAAAGTACGATTTTAAGTGTCCATTGGTCAGTTTCACAAAATAATTTAGACAGACACATGAGGCAAATGAGGTAGGAGGCAGATGACATCGATCTTGTGAATCATAACCTCATAAAAGAAGGATGCAAGTCACATACGAACTCGTGCATATTCAGGTAATGTGTTGACTGTATTCCTACACTGTATTATCAAAAACATTAATAAACACATCCTTGCAAAAACTATTTGATGAGCAGACCCATTCACTGATTCCAGGGTGTAAAATACTGTTAATCTTTTTTTGACTGTTTAGTGACCTACCATGTTTTACTGTAATGAGTTCCATTTTCTGTATGTCTGCCTCCTTAGTCCATATTAGAGTATTGTGGATTTTTTTTTTTGATTTTTTTTATATACTTATGGAAGCCCATTTCTACCACATAAAATAATTTTTAAAAAGGCATGTATTTTATTTTTCATTAATATGTAAGTTGCTATGTCAATATTTCAAGATACTATCTCATTGTTTTGAGACAGTATCTCACTTTAGATAATAAGTCAATATATTGAGATAATATACAATCACAATATATTGACTTAGTATCTCACAATATTGAGATAGCAAATTGCATATTAATGAAAAATAAAAACTGGTGCCTTTTTTGTATTATTTTATGTGGCAGAAACAGGCTTCCATATATACTTGATTATCCGGTTCATTATAATAACTTGTGCTAAGTGGCAGTTCTGGCTTGAAATGTTAAAGATTAAAAGTAAAATAATTTCAGTTTGTAACAATGTGTAAAACTGTAACAATTCAAAAATCGTGGGATCTAAATAAGGCATTATGAGGACACCAGCCTCTTCCTGGTGCCGGGACCGGACGACTTAAGTTCACTTCAGTTTACCCGACATTTGTCTGGCATTTGAAGGGAAATCTGCTGCATCTGCGGAGATAGGGCCCAGAAAAGAATGGAGTGTTTAAGGCATTTCGGATTTCGTTTCACAATGTCTGGGATCTTAGCTTTCACAGACTGCTGAATAAAAATGAGAAAGAGTTCAGTTTAACCTACAGAGCAGGAGTGTGTCCAGGAAAGAAAAGATGGGGAGGGGGGGTTAAAAGAAAGAAACAAAGAGGGGGAGAGGAGAGGGAAAAGAGAGAAAGATAGAGGGTGAAAAGAGAGAGGAAGACAGGAGAAGAGAGAGAGGAAGTGTGTGTGTGGGGGGGGGGGGCAGGACAAGAGAGTGTGAGATCAGGAGGAGGGCAGAAAGAGGGAGAGAGAGAAACAGGGAAACACAGAGAGAGAAAGAGAGAGAGAGAGACTCTGACTGTAAGTGATTGACAGGTGCAGTGAGGCAGCACTGATCTGTGAAGGACCCCTCTGGAGATGGAGGATGTGGATTGAGCTCAATGATGTGACAACAAGAGATGTAGAAATTAACCTGAGAGGAGAGGAAGATAAGCAGGGTGCGGGAAACTCTTAAAAACTTCTTAGATCTTCTCATTAATGCATAAAATAAAACAGAGAGAGAGAGAGAGAGAGAGAGAGAGAGAGAGAGAGAGAGAGAGAGAGATCTTAGAATTATGTTAGAATTATGCTCTAGTTCCTTTGCTAAATCAAACAGATTTCTTCCATCACAAAGTTTTGACATGGAAGAAAATCAAATAAAAAGGAGGAAAAAAAGGAAAAACAGGGAAAATGCTGGAAAAGAAAATGAGAGATTAAAATGAAGAAAAGAAGAAAAGATGAAAACAACAGACAAAAAGAAAAAAACAAGTAAAGAAAGTAAAAAATAAATTAAGTAGGAGACAAATAAAGACAAATTGATAAAAAAGAATGAATGAAAGATGAAAGAATAGTAGAAATATGGTAAGAAAATATTAAAAAAAATAAAAAGGATGAAAGTCAGAAGTGCAGTGTGAATGAGAGTGGACGGGGTGAAAGGTTTTTACACTGCTGGAGCCAAGTGGAGAAAATAACTTCAGTGCTCCTTTGTATTATCAAGTGATTCAACTTAACAGAGTTCATTCACACCTTTAAATAGCTCTTTTATACAATGTGAGCTAAAAAAGTTATATAAAAACAGATATAGTTTCACTGCTGAAACTGAGCCCTCTGAGCTCAATAAAATCATATGTGGGGAGCGAGAGAGAGAGAGAGAGAGAGAGAGAGGTGGCTGGCTTGTTAACTAATTACTCAAATTTCTGTGAAGGTATGTGGTAAGGAAGCAATGCTGTGTGTATGTGTGTGTATGTGTGTGTGTGTGTGTGTGTGTGTGTGTGTGTGTGTTTTGTGGTTTCCTCTTATTTAGAGGGTTTTGTATGTTAAGAACAGCCACAGGCACTGACCACCCCCCACCCCGACCCCCTTTCTTGCGACTCTTCAGTGGACTCTAGTTACTGTTGTAGTCCTCTCATATGGCTGACTCATCATTCAGCTCATAGTCTTATTTCTTCCAATTTGTGACAAAAACTGTATCAGTTTCTTTGATATTATAAATCAGACTTGAATATGTGTTTATAATCATGCATTCCTGAAACAGGTTAGTAACTCACTCACATACATACTCACTTTTAACTAAATTCTCCACAAGGGGTGATATTTAATGCTTTGCATCAATGCCACTATGGCCTTGTTCACACTACAAAGTGGGTCAATGAATCTGTTTCATGAATCCGAATTTTAGATTGAGTGTCCAAATTGCAAGTTTCAAGTGACCAGATTTGATCTGTATGTTCAGACTGTAGTCACATCTGTACACCTAGCCACTATTGTTATAATCTTGGGCAATTTCCAGTCACAGTACTGAATCATTTAGGTGCAGACAACACAGACAGCGAAGGAGCATTGACATACAACATTCATTCGTTCATTCATTCATTATCTGTAACCGCTTATCCAGTTCAGGTTCACGGTGGGTCCAGAGCCTACCTGGAATCATTGGGTGCAAGGCGGGAATACACCCTGGAGGGGGCGCCAGTCCTTCACAGGGCAACGCAGACACAAACACACACACTTTTGAGTCGCCAATCAACCTACCAACGTGTGTTTTTGGACTGTGGGAGGAAACTGAAGCACCCAGAGGATACCCATGTGGACACGGGAAAACACACCAACTCACAGACAGTCACCCGGAGCGGGAATCGAACACACAACCTCCAGGCTCCTGGAGCTGTGTGACTGCGACACTACCTGCTGCGCCATCATGCCGCCACATACAACAGAATATTGTTTTTAAATAAATTTATACAAAATACAAATTTATACAGAGTTAAATGCGGGTGTGGCACGGTGGCGCAGCAGGTAGTGTCGCAGTCACACAGCTCCGGGTGACTGTCTGTGAGGAGTTGGTGTGTTCTCCCCGTGTCCGCGTGGGTTTCCTCCGGGTGCTCCTGTTTCCTCCCACAGTCCAAAAACACACGTTGGTAGGTGGATTGGCGACTCAAAAGTGTCCGTAGGTGTGAGTGAATGTGTGTGTGTCTGTGTTGCCCTGTGAAGGACTGGCGCCCCCTCTAGGGTGTATTCCCGCCTTGCGCCCAATGATTCCAGGTAGGCTCTGGACCCACCGCGACCCTGAATTGGATAAGCGCTTACAGATAATGAATGAATGAAGAGTTAAATCTGACCAAGTAATTTGATTTGATTTATATCCCTGATATAGAGCATAGCAGCACTGAGATTTTCAAATCTACATACATCATTCCCAAAGAGTGTGTTCTTTAACTTTTTAATAAACAGAATCACACAAGGGAGTGCTTTCACTGGGGTTCTACAGCATCAGCAGCTACTCTGGCCTTTGGCTGAGGTTTAAACTGTTATACAGATTAATGTACATAATACAGTGGCTGACAGGTGGTAATGTAGACCTACACACACTAGCAATCTAGTGCACAAGACAATGTTTAGTGTTGCTTGGCAACAGTCCAGTTGCAGTCCTGCTGCAGGGCTATTTGTTGGAGTGGAGCAAAATAAATTGTTCAATAACAAAGAAATAATAATCTGCTCTAGCTTAATTTTGGAAACAAATAAATGTTTGTAGAACTGTTGTATAAATCAATAACTCACTTGAGGGCGTGGTAGTACACAAGATATCAGCATGACATATTATTGTCTGTTCTCAGCCTGCAGCTTCCTGCCTACAACCAAATAAGATTGTCATGCAGCATCTGAAACAAAATTATTTAGGGGGACTTCCAAAATTTCATTGTTTAAGAATTAAGTAAAACAATTCAGGGTGGTTTAATGTGAAAGCTCCATTTTAGGGAAATTAGTGAATCTGAATTGTTGTATTAATGGTGATAGGAACCAGACATCTGAACTGATTCATAATTCTAAACTCTACCTCACCTAAAACTGTTACATTAAATGTCCCAGAGCTTCACAACTCAGTGATGAGGAGCTTTACTTTTAGCAGGTGCTTGGAATTGACCAGGTGACCGTGCCGGTGCTCCAGAACATCCTAATGCACTGGGGTTGTGGGTTCACACCCCACCTCAGGTCATTGTCTGTGAGGACTAATATTTTATTATTTTCTGCATCTATGCAGTTTCTCTCTGAGTCCATAGGTGTGAGTGTATGAGTTACTGATGAGCATGATGCTATGTGATGGACTGGTGCCCTGTCCAGGTGGTTCCTGCCTCACGCCCAGTGATTCAGGGTAGGCTCTGGACCCACCACCACCCTGAACAAGATGAAGCAGCTATAGAAAATAAATGAATTAATTTCTCTATGTTCTCAAGCCTATACTTGTACTATGACTGATTTACTGGTGCTATGTATACAGTAAAATCATGTACAAAATCATTTTTAGAATCTTTTATTTATCATCCTGGAGTACAACCATTTAACCGGGAAGGGAACTCTTTCACAGCGCAGTTTAATGAAGGAAGTTCAATAGCAGTGACTCAGCTTGCAGTAATTGATGCCGCCACATAGTACCTAATAACTAGGTGTTTATGCAACTGGCCACGAGTGTTTGTCTCCCAACACACGTGACTCCTCTGTGTATTGTAGTGACCTGGGGCCAGTGTCTCCTATGCTAATTTCAACCTTTACCAATGTAATGGAAACCTCCCAAATGACCTCAGAGCAGTGCCATCAACATCTACCTAAATGCTGCCATCTCAGAACTTTTAAATACACTGGTTTTACTGTGTTTTGCTAATTAGGAATCAACTTACATTAGGTACACTGAAACTTAGATGCACCGTACAAACTTTGTTGCTTTGTTGTAAAATCAGTTGTTACAGCTTTGTCCTCTCAATACAAATGTTTACTTAAAAAAAATTGTCAGTGACAAATAAACATCAGCTCTCACTGAAGCAATTAGGCCCCCACATTCATTAGTTCTTTTATATTGATCATGAGCATCTAAAATGACAGAAGGTGATATTTCTGAGATCTGAGATAATCTACTGGCAGAGGAGAGTCTAAATGAGTTTAAACGAGTTTCAAACACTAGAGATCAATATATAATTAATATTAAAATATATTAATGGGACACATACCAATGGTGCAAGACCTGGTAAACCACTACAAGCCTCCCCATCAGATAAACAGTTCTGCAAGAAAAAAAAAAGAAAAGAAAAGTAGAACTAAGGCAAATCTTTGATTAATGCTGTCTTCGAGCCTTGGGTCATTTTCTGTAGTTAATGTTATCAGCTTGTTTGATAAATTAAACAATTAATTATCTTCACTAATCATTTGTATAAAAAATATGTGAAGGTATGGTTCTTGCACAATATTATATAGGAATTTCATGTATCTTCTATTTCCTTTCATGGCCTGACGCTGTTCGATTGTACTTTTCTGCACTCAGTTGTGAGATATAACAATCTTAGATGCAGTGTCATGCTTTTCTGCCGAGGCTTCAGCTCCAGCAGTTAAACAGCATGTTATCATATAATAACTTAATAGGCTAAATTGCTCTGCATAAAAAGGTCATTGAACTCAGTCAAACTCCTCAAATTGCTGTTTAGGGGTTGGGGGCTGGGGTGGGACAGGTGAACCTTGGGGGAAATTGAAAGTGGGCTCAGACATGTACCCCTAATTGGGAGAGAGGGGAGGAGGGTGGGTGTGTAGAGGGATGGGAGGGGGGCACTGTTGTCTCTGTGCTGGGAGGAAAGTGATACCCTTGTCTTTCTCAGCCTGCCCCACTCCCCTCTGCTCCACCCACGAGATACCTGAGAGTGGGGGTCTCAAGGGAACTGCACCAGGGGAGGCTTTCAGCAGTCCTGAAAGGGAGACAGAATAAACCAGGAGAGAGAGAGAGAGAGAGAGAGAGAGAGAGAGAGAGAGAGAGAGAGGGGAGAGAACTCCTGACAATATACAGTATCCCTCCCCAGAGTGGGGCTAGCAGGTGAAATATTATCTGCCCAGTCACTGTACAATGAGGGCAGGAGTCTTTAATAGGCGCAGGGCCTTCACAGGTGAGTGGGTGGGACAGGCACTTCTCTCCAATCCTGTCGGAGTTAAATGAGTTCAAGGCTCTGAGCAGTGAGAGCTCAGAGCCTGTGAGCGTCTGCAGCATCTGTGTTTTCCTGAGAAGAGAGAAATACAGGAATCACTGGAATAGAGTGGGGAAAAACGTGAAATGTTGCTTCTCTTTTTATCCCACACTGATCCACTAAATAAGTGAGAAACATATGTATAAACACTCATCAGACATCAGCATCTGGAGATCATCTGACTTATAATCTAACATTGCTATGTAACATCCTAAAACTGGAGACTGTTCCAAAACACCCACAGAAACCAGCAAGCTTAGTCAAGTGTCGTGGACTAGAAATGTAATAATGTTGAAGTCTAATAGCAATTTGAAGTGGCATCACTGTAGTTTGCAGGATTGATAGCCAGATAATTGAATGTATATAGCATTTTTAATATTTCACCTGCTAAGCAACCTCATAATTCCAAGGATCAAGTGACACTGGGGGTAAAATGTGCATAGTACAAGACGTATCAGGTTTGGAACTTTTTTTGTTTATCACAGGGTGTGATGGCGCCAGTTCCTGAAAGTGTTTTCATTTTTCTCATAGAGTAAATCAGCATTCTGTAAACATGAGATGGTGAATGCACAGTACTTTTCAGTTCATTTTCAGTTCAGTTGATGTCACTGCTGCACAGTCAAGGTAGAATGTTAACTTCAAGTATGAAACATTAATTTTGTGGAACTATAGATGTTTTTAAGTGGGAAGCACTTCATTGACCTGGCTTGTAACTCACATCCTTTCTCACTGAATTCAGTGCATTGCATCAGTGATATTATGTGAAAATGTTAAGTATCATAGTAGGGAAAGGCATTAATGCCATTTAAAATACTAGTTAGACAGACAGAAGACACCCAGATAAGAGAATATGTGTCGTGATCAATATTTAAGCCTTGAAATGTGTTTGTGTGCTTTCTCTATGACAGAGTCAAGGAGTATTTTCATTGTTAATGAGTACAAAATGTTTGCAAGCTTGAGGTTCAGGTCTGTAACTGACTAATTACTACTTTTGTTGGTCTTTGTTAACACCTACCTTTTGTTAGACTTATTTTAACAAAATAAGAACTTATGGATAGCATTGAATATAAATCGGGAACCACATTTCATTCTTTAAACTAGCGTACAGGAGCTATAATTTTGAAAACAAACTTCTTTGCAGCTCAGCTAGCAGTAGAGTACTCTCAATATATCAATACAGCACTTTAGCTATAGCTTCACCTACAACAACAGCCTGCACTGACTTGCTGACTCTACACCATCAGAGACCTCTACATCTACTTCAAAACTACCATCTCCCTTTTCTATTATTTGACAGGCATCTACAGTTTATTTTACAAATTACACTTTTTTTATATGTCGTATGTTAAAGTGGAATTTTCAGAGTAGAATAGAATTCTGGGTAGTAACCTTTTACAAAATCTGACTGCAGATCATGGATGTTAGGGTTCAGATTTCACAGCAAAATATAAAAATATATTCTAATTTAAGAAACATTGTAATTTACTGTAAAATTACAGAAGCCATATAGAGAGAATGATATATGTTTTTTTCCTAACACTGCTAAGATAAATAATTTTAAATAAGTTTCCCTTTTTAATCTTTTGCATGGTAGTGCATGTGGGTGTATATTGTCATTTAATCCTTCTTTTTTCTCTGCTGTCCTTGTCACTGGTCCTTTTCAACACAAAGTGGCGCCCATGTCTGAGGTGTTAGTCTGGGAAAAGCATCTCCACAAGGAGTGACCCTCGGCTCCTCAGCTACATGACCAGTGCTCAGCACTCACACCTATGAAGGGGTGCAGCGTGCCGGATGTAACCCCAGCCTCGGGGAAGCCACCAAAAAAGTAAATACCCCTACAGTCAAGGTGTTTCCTATACATATACACACACATCCATATCCTCACAAAGAATGTAACTGATGCTCAGAGGCCATTGAGCACCATTATAATTGGCCTCCCCATTGTGTGCCTTGTGAATGGGATGGTTATCCAAGAAGCCTCATGTTGGTCTAGGTACATTTGCTTTGAACATTTCACAGACACAAAAGGGTAGCCGGAGAATGCACAAAGATGAGAGGAGTTGGTCGTGCCCTTTCAGTTTTCTTTTGACACCGTGAAGAAAGACAAGTGGACAATGAGGTCTAATAAGGCGTTCATTCTCCTTTATCACATTGTATCCTTAAGCCGGAGGCTAATATTTACAGTACAATAAAAGGCTTTGTTGGTCAAAGTCTTGAATCATAATAGTTTTTTCATAGCTGCCTTTAACAGAATGATTTCTACATTGATGCAGCCTTTGCACAATTCCTGTTTTCTATCACTTGTTAAGAGGGCTTTATTGTTCGCTCACACAAGCAGAGAGAATCCTCACGCCTGGTCTTGGGCCAGTTATGAACGTTGTGTGATTTCAAAGAAAAACATGAGTTATGCATGGTGAATAATAAGGACAGGCACAGAGTTATCTGTCCTGCACTGATATGCATCACTGGGGGGATGCAGACTGCCGTTCACAGGAGCTTATGCATTATTCATTGCATTTATTCATCGTCTCGCATGACATTTTCTATTATTTTGGAGACTTGCTCTGATAATGATCTGTCTAAAAAGGCACCCGAGCTTCTTCTTTTTTTCAACCTCTGTGGTGCACCCACAGGTGTGTGTAGGGAGGGGGCAGTGAGGTTCCTCATGCTGCCTGCCATTAAAATTTTATACAGCCTCCTAAAGTTGAGATCCAAATAGTCATTTCGCAGCTGGTGCACCATGGTTACAGACTGGATGTGTGGATATCTCAGAGTAAGATGGAGATAGACGTCTTGTCTCTTCTGTGGTCCCTGTTATACTCTGTGTGTTTTCTCCTCTCACTCTCCCTTTCTCTCTCTCTCTCTCTCTCTCTCTCTCTCTGCTTGTTGCACCATCTCACAGCAGATGGAAAGTACGGCCTAGTTTTAGCTTTTGTTCCCCTAAGTCCCCAGAGAGTCCGAGCCCTTTTTTCGGCCTCCTACTCTCCTTATCTCATATGAACTTCAGGGATGTTGCTTTGCAACTAGACAAACGAGAAGAGTGATTGTACAATTGCGTCCACATTCCCTGACTAAAGAGTGCAAATTCTGACACTTCCGCCCAACATAACAGAATTAAGTTAAACAAAACATTAAGGTTAATTTTTAATTTTTAAAAAATTAAGGTTACAAGTGTGTATTCTGTAATGAATTGTTAATGTAAAGATCCAACTGTTGAAAATATACATTTATATGTCAAGGAAGAAAATAAAACATACACTAGTCAAAAATTCAGAGGGCACATGTTAAATTGTCTTAATAGTACTAAAAGTATGTCCTGTATACAGTAGCAAACACTTTTGCTTAGCCCCATGTTTAAACAATAATATAAAGAAAAATATATTTATGAAAAGAGTCATGCAGTTTTCTGACTTAGAAACTTTTAGCCATGCAGGTAACCATTGTTGCTTTCAGTACACAGTGAGCATGGAACGACTAGACACATCTAATTATAGAACCAACCTAGCCTGACCTACGTTTGTGCATATAAAAACACTTTCATTCACCCAGATTCCATATAACTATATACTTTTAGTCATCAAGTGTGATTTTAAGCTGGCAATTTCATCCTTTTGTCCACATGACCAAAAAAAGAGACTCTTGGAGAGACATTTTAAGGGTTTGCTGACTGTTGTTATCACCTGTATGTGTAGGTGTAACGTTTCGCGCATGCGCAGTGCAGACAGTCGGTTTGTTTATGTTATTCTCCAACGCCCCACGCTGAATATTTAATGAGAGTGAAACCTCAGCGCGCGCCAGCCTCGCAGCTGTTATTACTACTCCGCTATTACAACACACAGAGCACGTGGAGGGCAACGAGGACCATTTGTTTCGGTTAAAACACGGAAATAAGACCCAGAGGTGTCTGAACCGTTTAAAATAATAATAATAATAATAATAATAATACTACTACTACTACTAATAATAATAATAATAATAAACAAGTATAACCTAGTTTGAAATAATTCCGCAAATATTACGTATAATATTTTTTTATCAAACAATAATCTGAAAAAAATAACAGTAGGTTAAAATAAAGTGTGTTATTGTGAAATAAATAAAGAGTATAAAGTATCAAAATAAAAAAGTAACATAAATTGAAACGAAGCGGGAATAATTATTGTGATTTTTTGTGATTTGTTGAATCTAAAGAATAAATCACATTAAATATACACAGATATGTTTAGTGAATTTCGTAGGGAATACTTGTTTTGGAAAGTTTAAAAATAGACTAATTTTAAGCGAACATACACAAAAAGCTTCAAATCAACAGACTGCGTTGGTAAGGTCTTGAAATAACGTACTGTGGATCTTCAGTCTGTTTTCTGCGTGAGGTGTAGCGGGACGGTGTTGTGGATTTTGTGGTGCGGAAATGTGAGCTGATCAGTGGTTGGAGGGTCGCAGTTCTGAGCGTCGTGCAGATGGCCGCGCTCCTGCATTAGATAAAGGTATATGGATAAAAGCTGTAAATAATTGAAGATGGAGAGCGGTTTCATGATATTGTCTTTTATTCTCCATGTTAATCTGGAGAGGGATCGCCGAGCCAGAGCGCAGATGATTGGCTGAGAGGAGGGACACAGCGCTGTACTCATCAATAATTTGTGGCCTTTTCCAGTGAAGGCTTTTGGAAACATGAGACGGGAAAAAAACTTTGGAAAATTACACGGCAGGTAGAAAAAACAAAACAAAAACAAAACAGGAACAAGTGAAATTGTGTCAACAGTTTGAAAATAAACTGAGAGGGGACAAAACAACTAACCTAGCGAAATAACAGCAGGAACAACGTCATAATAATACAATATAGAAAATTAAAATAAAAAGAACCCCTTTTTGTCCCAAAATCCACGCAAATTTATTCTGGTCTTACCATCGCTGTGAGAATTAAATGTAAATTAATAGACGTTCACTCAGAAAACTTCAATAAAATAAAAATAAAATAATAGTGCATAAAGATTGCCGTTTGGTTACTGGGGATGTGTTTATGGTTAGGTGTTGGTGCAGGTAGCAGATTCATAGTGTTAGAGGACTTAAGTGATTCAGATGTCATTGGAAGTCCTCACAAGTATAGTGAGACTAACGTGTTTGTGTGTGCTTGTGTGACAGAGAGAAGGCGCGTGTGTGGCTCGCTCTCGCTGTTCGGGTCCTGAGGGAGCGCTGCGCGAGCGGCGTGTTCGGGCGGCTCGCGCGCTCGCCAGCTGCCAGCGCGTGCTGAGGCGAGGACACCCAACACCCCGCACGCCCGCCACGGACACACACACCCACACACACACGTTACAGGCGTACAGTTTGTGATATTCTCTTTTTTGCCTAGAATAAAAGTCTTGTTTGATTTACATATCAGGTCATCTTACGCAATCAGTATTCGAAAAAAAATGGGAACTAAAAGTGAGTATAGCCTACATTATGATACAACAAACTTTAATGAACATAACAATAAAAACTGCTATATTAAATCGGACTAATGAACAAATTATTTACATATAAATGCAAATACAAATATGAGCGTATTTTCTTGTACCATTTCTCTAAACTATACATTTCTAATCGTTCGCTTTTAGTTATTAGTTATTTAGTTTTAAATTATTAATCTAATTTTAATTAATACTATTGTTTTCAAGGTGTATATAAACGAATTAACCCACAGGTTTTATGTAACGCTTACAGCATCTTTATTCTGATTTAAAGCTAATGTTGAAAGAATTTTCAACTCCTCGCAAAAGTCTCTGTTTTAGGCATTCTTTCAAACTAGTTTCTTTAGCTTTGGGAGGTAAAGAACTACCAGGATTCAGATGCATAAAAAATGCAGAATTTAGTTTTTCTATTTTTAATCCCTCAATTCCACCTATGTAGTCAGAATACAATTATATCTGTCGTATAATGCCTATTAAATTTTTCATATTTGCATATCAACTTTATATGTCTTTTATGTAACTTTTGTGGAATGAAATGTCTCAGTTCATCAGAATCAACACTGAGCCCACCACAGTAACACTGATACAGACCTAGTAATCTATTCAGATTTTGAGATATTTTGAGATATAAATCATATTAAAAAATGAGGAACGATAATTTTTTTGTGTATATTTTATTCCAAAGTCAAAACATAAATTGTGTGGCAAATTCTCTAATTTCCAACATAAAATAACAAAAATACATGTAAGACAAAAGGGAATAAATAAATCACGTAAGCAGAAGCCAAAAACAAACAACTTTGCAATGAAATCCAGTATTCAAAAGCAACGAATTTACAAAACATCTAATGGCTCCTATTAAATATCTTCATCAAATTGGCATTACTAGGCTACAGTAAAAACAAAAACAACAAAATCGTCCCATTACAAAAAGCATGTTCCTCAAGCCTATGGCCTGTGTTTAAAGTGCAAGTAAACTTTAGAAGTCGCAGAATCTTTAGAGAGCTCAGAAACAAATCATCATCATCATCATCATCATCATCAGTAATCATATTCTGTGGAACTGTCGGTTTTATGGAAGACAGACAGTATTTGTATGACATTAGAGCCCAATGGCACTGCTGCGCGATGGCGTGTGGGGTTTGTATTTTTTGGATATTTTTTGTCAGTGTCTTGGAAAGTCATAAAATATATTTTCTGTTGGCGAAAGAGTCTTTGATAAAACAATTACTTAAAAAAGGTAAAAAGTGTAAAACAGTCACGCGGATAGTTGAAGCGGCTTCGTTGAAACTGAACGAAGCGAGCGGCGTTTTGTTGTTTGCCACCCGTATTCCGGCCGCCATGTTGAGGCGCAGTCATCTGGACACAGGGCCGATTCACAGAGCGAAGGGCGGCGCTTGTTTCAATACGGGTGGAAACAAAAACGGCGCGTTTTCTCAAACTCTGAACCCTACGTTTGACACGAAAAATACATGACAGTCTCTTTCTATTTTGAGCTTTCACTTTTTAGCATCGGCTGCAGCTCTACAGACCAACCTCTGTTTGGGCAGAGCATCCCCATGCTAGCGAGCATCTTAAGTTAGCCAGAGAGTAGTGTCGTGAGACAAGTCTCATTAATGTGGGGTATCCCGTTCCATAGACAAAACAGTATAATTTTCAAGGAATTTCTACTAAATGCAGAGTCTGTCTGAATACTTAGGCTTATCTCACTTTGAAGAACATGTTTAATAGAACTCCAAGGGGTTCTGTATTGTTACGAGTTAAACATTTGTTGGTTCTCTTTAGAATTATTTTTGGTGGGAGTGCATCTAGCGTTGCTAAATCCCCATCTTGTGTTTGTTTTTATAACAGTAATACGAGCTGCCTCATCAACACGTAACTCTCGAGTCAGTTGGCTGACATAGCCCTCTATTGCCCAGGCTCTCACCTACATGAAACGTCTTAAATATTTATCTTAAGTAAACTGAGTAAGCGATACATTTAACGCTGTAAATTTAACGATGTACATTTTGTAACTGTCAGGAAATTACAGTCGTGTACGCTACAGAATTGTCGGTGTCTGTTCAAATAACGTGTTGATTTTCTAGGTGAATATTAATACGCAGCCAAACATAGAACAGATTTCTGCGCATGTTAATGAGCTTTTACTGTTTCTGAAACGTTGAAATGAGGCCTGTGCAAGTTATGGCCCATTTACCTGTTTCCCCGTTAAACTCAGCACATAAATAAAAATATACTAAATTTTGCAGAATAATGCTCTCCGTAGGCAAAGCGCTTATTTTCACTTATAAAATCAACAAAAACATGTTATATTCCAGGGGCTATTGCCCAACAGGATTTCTCCGGTAACCAAAGGAAACATGTCCAATAGAACATAAGCTTAATAATATCCCTATTTGACAGTTCTCAACTTTGTAGCTTAAGTTATGTGGCCAACTGAGAAATGAGAAATCCTGCTTTGTGGGACAGCCCCCAGAAGTGTTCAAACTTTTCAGAGTATTGAAACTTGGGTTCTCAGTTTACATTTACGGATTGTTTCAGTTCTCACTGACATCTACGCAGCTCACTTAAGTTTTAAGCGAAAGTCCTAAGGCCATAATTCATTCTTAATCTGCTTTTTTTTCTTTTTTCTTTTTTTTTTTTTTTTTTGCTGAATGCCCACTTGCAGCTGGACATTACATTGTTTTTTTTCAGTGTCTTGATTTTTGGAGTCTCTTGCTTTTCTTCAGAAAGCTCCGTGTCCGAGTGCCCGCAGCTCGCTGAGCTCGTCTTCGCTGGGCAGTTCCGCGTGCGCTTCGTCTGAGTCGCTGAAGTGAGAGCGCGGGGACAGCTCTCCGTCGCTACGGCCTGCGCGCGCCTCCTCTTCGTGCCCACGCGTCCCGGGAATCGGCGAGGCGCCGGGCGCGCGCAGCAGGTCCGCGAGCGCGCTGATGTAGATCTGCGCCATCTGCAGAGTCTCGTACTTGGAGAGCTTCTTGTCGTTGTCCAGCGCCGGGATGACGCTCCGCAGCTCGTCAAAAGCATGGTTGAGGCCGTGCATGCGCCGACGCTCCCGCGCATTCGCCGCGATTCGCCGCTGTTTCTGCACCGTCGCGCTGCTGCCTCCACTACTGTGGCTACTGCTTGCTTTTGGCCGCGGGTGGGCGGCGCGTGGCGCGGTTGCGGGTGTGCGCACGGGCGCGGGGTCGAGCCAGACGCGCGCCTCGGCGGCGTACGGGAGCGCGCATGCATCTGTGTCCGACCCGTCCGGGTTCATTCCGACCCCTGCACTCAAACGAGTCCCAAAAGTCCAACGCTCGTGCGTGTCTGGCTGGAGTTTGTGGCGTATGTGCGTATGCACGCGTGTGAGAGAGAGGGGCGCGTGCGTCTCTTTTTCTCGCACCTGCCGCTCGCGCTTTACTGGATTTCTTTGCTGGTGTCTCAAGGCGCGCGGCCGGTTTAAAAGCGGCACGCGCCTGCGAGCCCCCCTCCTCGAGTCGGTCGCGTGGCGCTTTGACCAATAAGAGCGCGCGGGGTTGGCGCGTGTGGGCGGCCAATCAGAAGGCGAGAGGCGAGCTCGAGTAAAGAAAGTGCGTTTGTAAAAAAGAAACGGTTTAAGCAAAACACCAAGGGGTGTATCACACGCGCGCGCAAAGGAATGCGTGCAAAGGTGTGTGTGTGTGTGTGTGTGTGTGTGTGTAAAAGAGAGGAGGGGAAAAAAAGAGTGTGTGTCACTTTAGGGTGTGTAAGTCTGCAGAAACAACTTTTTTTTCTAAACAGATTTAAAAAACATTAATCTGCCCTTTGTACACGTTCAAATTTGAAGAAAAGTCTTTCTAAAAATGATTCTACATAAAACAAAAGAGAAATCATTTACCTTTATTTCATTTTAACTTTTAATATGTATACAAAAATAAAAAAATACCCACCACAAAACAGCAAAAATATAAAATAATTTTATTAAAATTATTTAATGATGCATTAAAAAACAAAATGGAATATTTATATCTATATAAATATAAATGAATATATATATTTACTTCACCATGAAGATATATGCTCACCAAGAACAACACACAATGATGTATTCTAATGGTAAACAAAACTGAATATGGTGTAGTTGTGAGGGTAGAGAGTGGAGGTCAGTGTGGTGTCGTTGTGAGGGTGGAGCAGTGGAGGTGAGTGTGGTATAGTTGTCAGTGTGGAACAGTGGAGGTAAATATGGTGTAGTTGTGAGGGTGGAGAAGTGGAGGTGAGTTTGGTGTAGTTGTGAACATGGAGCAGTGAACATTAATTTGGTGTAGTTGTGAGGGTGGAGCAGTGGAGGTCAGTGTGGTGTAGTTGTGAGTGTGGAACTGTGAAGGTTAGTGTAGTGTAGTTGTGAGGGTGGATCAGTGGAGGTCAGTGTGGTGTAGTTGTGAGGGTGGAGCAATGGAGGTGAATATGGTGTAGTTGTGATGGTGCAGCAGTGGAGGCCAGTGTGGTGTAGTTGTGAGGGTGGAGCAGTGAAGGTGAATGTGGTGTAGTTTTGAGGGTGGAGCAGTGGATGTGAGTGTGGTGTAGTTTTGAGTGTGGAACTGTGAATGTGAGTGTGGTGTAGTTGTGAAGATGGAGCAGTGAAGGTGAACATGGTGTAGTTGTGAGGGTGGAGCAGTGGATGTCAGTGTGGTGTAGTTGTGAGGGTGGAGCAGTGGCAGTGAGTATGGTGTAGTTGTGAAGGTGGAACTGTGCAGGTGAATATGGTGTAGTTGTGAGGGTAGAGAGTGGAGGTGAGTGTGGTGTCGTTGTGAGGGTGGAGCAGTGGAGGTGAGTGTGGTGTAGTTGTCAGAGTGGAACAGTGGAGGTAAATATGGTGTAGTTGTGAGGGTGGAGCAGTGGAGGTGAGTTTGGTGGAGTTGTGAACATGGAGCAGTGAACGTTAATTTGGTGTAGTTGTGAGGGTGGAGCAGTGGATGTCAGTGTGGTGTAGTTGTGAGGGTGGAGCAGTGGCAGTGAGTATGGTGTAGTTGTGAAGGTGGAACTGTGCAGGTGAATATGGTGTAGTTGTGAGGGTAGAGAGTGGAGGTGAGTGTGGTGTCGTTGTGAGGGTGGAGCAGTGGAGGTGAGTGTGGTGTAGTTGTCAGAGTGGAACAGTGGAGGTAAATATGGTGTAGTTGTGAGGGTGGAGCAGTGGAGGTGAGTTTGGTGGAGTTGTGAACATGGAGCAGTGAACGTTAATTTGGTGTAGTTGTGAGGGTGGAGCAGTGGATGTCAGTGTGGTGTAGTTGTGAGGGTGGAGCAGTGGCAGTGAGTATGGTGTAGTTGTGAAGGTGGAACTGTGGAGGTGAATATGGTGTAGTTGTGAGGGTAGAGAGTGGAGGTGAGTGTGGTGTCGTTGTGAGGGTGGAGCAGTGGAGGTGAGTGTGGTGTAGTTGTCAGGGTGGAACAGTGGAGGTAAATATGGTGTAGTTGTGAGAGTGGAGCAGTGGAGGCCAGTGTGGTGTAGTTGTGAGAGTGGAGCAGTGGAGGCCAGTGTGGTGTAGTTGTGAGGGTGGAGCAGTGGAGGTGAGTGTGGTGTAGTTGTCAGGGTGGAACAGTGGAGGTAAATATGGTGTAGTTGTGAGAGTGGAGCAGTGGAGGCCAGTGTGGTGTAGTTGTGAGAGTGGAGCAGTGGAGGCCAGTGTGGTGTAGTTGTGAGGGTGGAGCAGTGGAGGCCAGTGTGGTGTAGTTGTGAGGATGGAGCATTGGAGGTCAGTGTGGTGTAGTTGCGAGTGTGGAACTGTGAAGGTTAGTGTAGTGTAGTTGTGAGGGTGGAGCGATGGAGGCCAGTGTGGTGTAGTTGTGAGGGTGGAGCAGTGAAGGTGAATGTTGTGTAGTTGTGAGGGTGGAGCAGTGGAGGTCAGTGTGATGTAGTTGTGAGAGTGCAACAGTTGCGGTGAGTGTGGTGTAGTTGTGAGGTTGGAGCAGTGGAGGTCAGTGTGGTGTAGTTGTGAGAGTGGAGCAGTGGAGGTCAGTGTGGTGTAGTTGTCAGGGTGGAACTGTGGAGGTGAATGTGGTGTAGTTGTGAGGGTGGAGCAGTGGATGTCAGTGTGGTGTAGTTGTGAGGGTGGAGCAGTGGAGGCCAGTGTGGTGTAGTTGTGAGGGTGGAGCAGTGGAGGCCAGTGTGGTGTAGTTGTGAGGGTGGAGCAGTGGCAGTGAGTGTAGTGTAGTTGTGAGGGTGGAGCAGTGGAGGTCATTGTGGTGTAGTTGTGAGAGTGGAGCAGTGGAGGCCAGTGTGGTGTAGTTGTGAGAGTGGAGCAGTGGAGGCCAGTGTGGTGTAGTTGTGAGAGTGGAGCAGTGGAGGCCAGTGTGGTGTAGTTGTGAGAGTGGAGCAGTGGAGGCCAGTGTGGTGTAGTTGTGAGAGTGGAGCAGTGGAGGCCAGTGTGGTGTAGTTGTGAGGGTGGAACAGTGGAGGTCAGTGTGGTGTAGTTGTGAGAGTGGAGCAGTGGAGGCCAGTGTGGTGTAGTTGTGAGGGTGGAACAGTGGAGGCCAGTGTGGTGTAGTTGTGAGAGTGGAGCAGTGGAGGCCAGTGCGGTGTAGTTGTGAGAGTGGAGCAGTGGAGGCCAGTGTGGTGTAGTTGTGAGGGTGGAGCAGTGGAGGCCAGTGTGGTGTAGTTGTGAGGGTGGAACAGTGTAGTTGTGAGGGTGGAGCAGTGGAGGCCAGTGTGGTGTAGTTGTGAGAGTGGAGCAGTGGAGGCCAGTGTGGTGTAGTTGTGAGAGTGGAGCAGTGGAGGCCAGTGTGGTGTAGTTGTGAGGGTGGAGCAGTGGAGGCCAGTGCGGTGTAGTTGTGAGGGTGGAGCAGTGGAGGCCAGTGCGGTGTAGTTATGAGAGTGGAGCAGTGGCAGTGAGTGTGGTGTAGTTGTGAGGGTGGAGCAGTGGAGGCCAGTGTGGTGTAGTTGTGAGGGTGGAGCAGTGGAGGCCAGTGTGGTGTAGTTGTGAGAGTGGAGCAGTGGAGGCCAGTGCGGTGTAGTTGTGAGAGTGGAGCAGTGGCAGTGAGTGCGGTGTAGTTGTGAGGGTGGAGCAGTGGAGGCCAGTGTGGTGTAGTTGTGAGGGTGGAGCAGTGGAGGCCAGTGTGGTGTAGTTGTGAGAGTGGAGCAGTGGAGGCCAGTGTGGTGTAGTTGTGAGGGTGGAGCAGTGGAGGCCAGTGTGGTGTAGTTGTGAGGGTGGAGCAGTGGAGGCCAGTGTGGTGTAGTTGTGAGAGTGGAGCAGTGGAGGCCAGTGTGGTGTAGTTGTGAGAGTGGAGCAGTGGAGGCCAGTGTGGTGTAGTTGTGAGAGTGGAGCAGTGGAGGCCAGTGTGGTGTAGTTGTGAGAGTGGAGCAGTGGAGGCCAGTGCGGTGTAGTTGTGAGAGTGGAGCAGTGGCAGTGAGTGCGGTGTAGTTGTGAGGGTGGAGCAGTGGAGGCCAGTGTGGTGTAGTTGTGAGGGTGGAGCAGTGGAGGCCAGTGTGGTGTAGTTGTGAGAGTGGAGCAGTGGAGGCCAGTGTGGTGTAGTTGTGAGGGTGGAGCAGTGGAGGCCAGTGTGGTGTAGTTGTGAGGGTGGAGCAGTGGAGGCCAGTGTGGTGTAGTTGTGAGAGTGGAGCAGTGGAGGCCAGTGTGGTGTAGTTGTGAGGGTGGAGCAGTGGAGGCCAGTGTGGTGTAGTTGTGAGTGTGGAGCAGTGGAGGCCAGTGTGGTGTAGTTGTGAGGGTGGAGCAGTGGAGGCCAGTGTGGTGTAGTTGTGAGAGTGGAGCAGTGGAGGCCAGTGCGGTGTAGTTGTGAGAGTGGAGCAGTGGCAGTGAGTGCGGTGTAGTTGTGAGGGTGGAGCAGTGGAGGCCAGTGTGGTGTAGTTGTGAGGGTGGAGCAGTGGAGGCCAGTGTGGTGTAGTTGTGAGGGTGGAGCAGTGGAGGCCAGTGTGGTGTAGTTGTGAGGGTGGAGCAGTGGAGGCCAGTGTGGTGTAGTTGTGAGGGTGGAACAGTGGAGGCCAGTGTGGTGTAGTTGTGAGGGTGGAACAGTGTTATAGCAACGTGGCGCCTGAGCGCAGCCTCTCCTGAGCCTCCTGCAGTCAGAGACTGCGCGCCGCAGTTTTGTCCTAAAGCAAACAACAGGTTGGATATTGTTGCTGTCCTTTATTAAAGTGTCCCGGACACAAAGGCCACTCTCTGTTCGTTTGGACACGCCCCCTGAGCTTTCAGAAAACGACACACAGCGAATCACCGCGGGGTTCAGAACACTGCCGCTGCCCTCCTGTCTCCTAGGAAACACACGGAGCGTCAGAGAGGGCACATGACGTTAACAAACAAACAAATGTAATAATAATAATAATAATATGGTAATAATTATAGATATATTCATACATTAGATGCTTTCAGTAGTCTGTGTTTATATAACAGCTTACCGCACTGAACTGGACTGAAACGTCTCTGCTTGTGTGACTGTGGCAAGAGAACAGAGCAGAGAATACACTCAGCCCTTCGAGGCTCAGAGGCGACATCCAGTGGACACTTGGAGCTCTTACTGTGGTGCAGAAAGTCATATGGGAAATTGTTCATATCCTTGGTTCAGGAACACGCTTTGCTGATCTTCTAGATAAAATGACTAACTCACTTTCTACAGAGAACACCTACATTTGCTAAATTTTATGTATTTATTTATTTATTATACATTTCAAACAGAAATTGTGTACTGAATGTAAAAAGAAAATAACATATTTAAGACTGTTTCTGTAAAGGTCGTTTCAACTGGAAAAGTTCTCAAAATACCTGGGAAATCTATAGTTATCCTATCAATGACAAAACAATTTTTCATCAACATAAATAAAAAAAACTATGTTTGTTACACTGATTGTGAGAGTGGTGTTTTCTTTTTCTTTTTAAGCACACTCCACATATATTCATATCTGCACACCGCTCCAAGAACTTGGCCTTTTGAAGCGTGTAGGCCGAGACTGGTGGGGCTGAACATGTAGCAGCCTTGGCCCTTCTCTACTCACTGAAGCATGATGTGATGTGCTGCTGTGCTATTCTGTGTGTCTCTGAGGGCATGACGTCTGGTGCACACGGTCAATGATCAGCCAAAACCCAACACTGTGTCCCTGGTACCTGCGGTGTATTTAAAACTCATCACACAGAAATCTGAGAACCTGAGGCGCACAGTCAAATAGCAATGAAATGTAACAACACAGAGGATCTTATAACACATACTACTGACTTATTTGAGTAAAATTGCCAACGTAGTGTCTAAACTAAGTCCTCTGATTTAGCAAAGACAAGCAAACCCACTGTAGAAAACATGTTTATTAGACAAATTATACACAGAAAGCTTTGCCACTTGTAACAGAGGCCTCAGTTTGTTCCATTTGAATAATATGCAACACATACAACAAAATAGGCCTATATTAAATACTGTACATTATAATCAGTCGAAAATGATCAAGTAAATCCTGTACATACTATGTAAGAAATTAAAAAATGTTACAGGCTCAGCAAGTTGTACATGCTTCGTTTTGTATGGAACATAACTTGCCTTCATAAATCCAGAACTCAACATGAAATGAAGCCAAAATCAGAACGCCTCACCATCCGTGAAACTGTGGAGAACTCAATTAGTGCAATGGTGTCTAACGCAATGCTTGGCTTTTTAATGTTAAACTCTATATCTTCTCTTTAATCCAACCGAAAAATTATCTCCATGTAAAATATACATTTTAACGTCTCTTCATTTATACTAAATAAAAATCTTGAAATTGATACTAAATAAAAATTGCTCCTATTGTCATTCAGTAGCCATAGCTTAAGAAAAGTACATCTAGAATGCTGTCGTCAAAAACACTGTTGCTGTTCTCTACACACGACGTTTGGCGAATTAGTCTGAGGATAACAAAACTGAAAGCTCATTCTAAACAACTAACATTAGTAATATTAATACAGTGTTAGTGAAAACTGTCTGGATGATTTTTTTTTGTATTTTTCTTTTTAAACTCTTCAAAATGTGTCTTTTTGAACCTGTCATCACACTTTGATGGCCTTGTTTTAACAATTAGCACTTAAAAAAAAAGTTAGATAAATATTACCCCTTAACATTTATGAAACAAAATAGAAAGTTATTTCAAACAATTCCTCCAAAAGAGGCCGTTGCGTCTGCTGTTTTGGGAACGGCCGGCTGTAGGTTGGAGGAAAGCATGGTGAAGGATTAAAAAAAGCCCTCCGTCTAAGGCTTGTGACGAGAATCCCTCTGAGAGTTTGAAAGCTCTTTCACTCTTTGACCTCCAAAACCTGTGGCCCCTATTAGCCATAAGCTGGTGGTCCACGCAATGAGGCTATTGTACAAAACATAGTTGGTCAAAACTCAGGCGTACAGCTGCGAAAGAGGAAAATCAAAAAGCTTTCCATGAGTCAGTGATGCAAACCAGAATAAGATGATGGCACTGAAGCAATTTTAGAACTTAGAGAAGTAAATAAAAATAAATTTCAAGAAAGAAAACAACAGACAGCACTGATCTTTTTTTTTCTTGTTTAAACTCTCTGACCAGACACATTCCACGCATTTTAAGATTTGTTATATTTAAAATAAAGTCAATAAAACACATTTAGAAGCCTTAGCTGCATCCTCTCCATCTGCACTTGGACTTGGTCAATGTGTTTTGTGTTTATTTATTTATTTTTTTTTGTTTTCAATAAGTCTTTCTTTTCTACAGAGTGTCCCATTTGTCAAAGACGGATCCCGGTCGGTGCAGTGGCACAGGTCACAGCTCACTGTTAGAATACATCATTATCCAAATCCCAGCCCAGCGTGAACTGAGAAGGGCTTGGGGAGATTTTATTGCGGGTCTGTAGGTCACTCTGCAAAGTGCAGTGTTTTATTTATTTTTTTCTCTCTCTCGTTTTGTCCAGAAATGAAACAAACAAACAAACAAACCAAAAAAATAAATGTAAACATCCCATGTCTGTAAAGTTCACAGTAGTCTCTTTTTTCCACACTCTCTCCACAAACTCAAACCTCAACTGTGGAAAACCAAACAGAAAGTGAAAGGTAAAGTCGTATTTGTTCACAATGAGAGCTCTCCAGCCGACCACAACGACAAGAATGAAACCAAACACCGTCCTCATCCTTGATGGGGAGGTAAATTCAGGCAGGACCAGTGCCCCGACCCTTTCCACCAGCTGGAAAAAAAGCAACAAATAAAAAAAACAAAGCAAAAAGAAGGGCAGGGACAGCCGAAAAGAAGACTGGTATTTACATTTCCGTATTCTCTTTTATATGTTTTAGTTTTTTTAAATATTTTATTTATTTTTTTTAATCTCCGTTCTTCTGGCGCTCCTGGTGTCTTATATGGAGGTGCCCCTGTCGGGGTCATTGCCGTAGCTGAAGCTGGGCGCTGGTGTTGGCTGGTAAGGGATGCTGGACATGGTCTTGATGGGACTGCGGAAAAAGCCGCCGTTGGGTGCCCGCTGGCGAAAGGGCCCGGCACCTCTCTGATCCGGCACGCCCCCGAAGGCGAAACCGGCGGCCGCTTTGGCTGACAGGCTGCGGCTCAGCGTCTGGATCTGCTCGGGGATGAAGGTGGTGGTGGTGATGTGGGTGTTGCGGAAGTCGCTGATCTGCTCCAGCGCTTGGCGGGCAGCCGGCATTGAGTCCATGTCCAGGGGTGTCAGGTCGATGGAAGAGGCCGAGAACTGCTTGTGGGGGCTCTCGTCCTCGGTGCACAGGCTATTGACACGCCGGTGGAGGTGCTCCAGGTCAATCTCCTTGTCGTCCTGTTTCGGAGAGGGGAGTGGGGTTGGAGAGGTAGGAAGTGGGGCAGGATTGGGAGTCAGAGTAGGAAATAAGGAGAAAGAGAGAGAGAGAGAGAGAGAGAGAGAGAGAGAGAGAGAGAGAGAGAGAAAGAGAAAGGGACAGAGAAAAGGAGGAGGGGTGAGGGTTGTTACAGGACAGAAGAGGTATAGAAGAGGTACAGGGGCATAAAGTGAGGAGAGCAGGGAAAGTGTGCGATTGTAAGAGAAGAAACACAGGAGGGTGGGTTAGAGTGGCATGGAGGCAGCGTGGTTAGACAACGGAGAAAAGAGATGCAGGATGGATTATGCAGGAATGGAGCAAACAAAGGTCACAGGTACGAGGGGTTACAAGGTTCGAGTTGAGGAGGAAATTGCAATAATTGAGGCGTGAATTGCAATAAATGGAGTTAAGCAGTAAAACGAAGTTCAGGTGAGGTTGGCGATTGCATTGTGAGTGACATGAACAAATGTGGATGGGGAATAAGAGGCACAAAAAGGACAAATGCTGAACTATAATGAGGAAATTATGGGGCATGGCAAGAAATTATCCTGATTCACAGCTGGATCCTTAAAGACTGGGCATATTGCAGACCACTTCAAGCACAACAAAACCCTAAACCCTCCTTCACTTACAGTTCTGGGAAACCTTTGTACAGTTGTATGCAAAATGTGGGCACCTCTGGTCACAATACATGGTGAAATGTTGTACACATCCTCTGCAGGGAACACACTTTCTCACTCTTTACAGGGGTAAACACTACGTAAGATTTTGTATTTGTGCTCCTGGACCCCCCTGAAGATACAGAGTGTAATTCATTTATACTGGTTTCCTACTCTCCTCCAAAAGGTACATAGTGCAGTTTCTGCAGTGTTGAGCCTGGAGTAGCAACAGCACAAGCCCTATTCTTTCTACTAGAGGTCACTGGAGCATCACAATGATTTTGAAGCTGTTAATTGAAGTTAGTTTAAGGTAGAAATACGACCTAGTGTTCCTTTAATGCATTTTGTTACAGTTTATTTGCTGAAACGGACATATTAGGTACAGAGAATAAAACATAACATGTGGCACATTCAAGTCAGTGCACATTTAATATTTTATATTTCTCTTATCTGTTAAAGCTCACAAATAAAAAATAAATTTAACGTGTGAAATCTTGCATTTGTGCATTGGAGAGGATATGTCCACTTAGGAGATCAACAAAGCATGTTGTGTGACCAGTGCTATCAACACGTTTGCATACATCCAGCAGAACAGACTAATATTATGTGAAGGTTCTTTAAATTGAAAATGACTGTCACACTCACACATCCTCTTTACCAAAAGAACTGATAAAGCAGCCAAAATATTATTTATAGCAGTGGTTCACAAACCGGCACTCGTAGGCCACCACACAGTAACCGGTCCAGGTTTATGCTCTGTCTCTATGTGCTGGACACTGGAGCTGATGAAAAATGGACCATCAGGGGGGTCCCTGAGGGCTGGCTTGGGAACCAAAAATGCATCTCCTATCACAGTACTTCTACATCTTGCTTCTGGTGACTCACAGAACCACACAGTTTTAAGCACAGATGAGGATCTAGGTCAGGTGTGTTAAAGGAATACTGGAAACTGGTGGTGTGTTGTTAGGAGCAGGATTAAGAAATATTGTTCCTTAAAAAGAACCCATCTTTTTTTAAAACGGCACACTACAGTATTAAAATATTTGTTAATAATATATTTTACTGTTGTGTTGGTTGGAAAGGAATACAAACCCAGGCATGATCAACTTCGTCCAAACGGAATGAATGTGTTGCGCTGGCAATAGGTTAAGATGCTTCCTTGCTTTAATTGGTTCAAACAAGTTCTTGTTTGGATCAGTACAGAATTGTCGTGTAAGGTAACACTGTTGTCTACTATTGTTCAGCAGACGTATTAAATATTCACACTCACAGGATGCTGGCCTGTCTTGGAGGGGCAGAAGTGGGCCCAGAGGGCAAAGTGGCTTCCTGTTTGGGGGTGTTTCAAGTTCAATCCTGGGATTTTGTCCAGTGGCAGCAGGCGGCAGGTCCCTGAATACAGGAAGGGGGAAGTGGTGGTGGGGGTGGGGGGGGGGGGGGGGGTGGGTGTGGCGGCCTGGCTAGGGTTGGGACTCCACTTTAAGCCTCCTAACTCAGAGAGGCATGAGGAGAAGGAAGGGGCTTGTGGGTAGCTGATACGGGCAGTGTTGGAAAGACGTATATTGTACAGTTGTGAATGAAGTGAGTTAGAAAGTTCCAAGGAGCCATTACACTTTGAAGGACTAGTTTGGCATTGGATCTACTCTCTATATATCTCTCAGATATAGCCAGGTCATAGAAACCACATAAACTTTACGTTAAATATATTTGCAGTTTATAAAATGCTAATTAGACATATACACTGATCAGCCGTAATATTATGACCCCTTCCTTGTTTTTACACTCACTGTCCATTCTCTCAGCTCCACTTACTGATAAAGGAGCAATTTGTAGTGCTGCAATTACAGAGTGTATCGCATCGTTTGCTCCTCCCCTTTCACCCTGTTCTTCAGGATCACCACAGAGCAGGTATTACTTGAGAAGTGGATCATTCTCAGCGCTGTAGTGACACTGACATGGTGGTGGCATGTTAGTGTACATTTGTAATAGTGGATCAGAGCTATAATAGCTGGAGTTTTTAAACTCCACAGTTAGAGGCAGTAGCTCATCTGCTGTTGCATGGCTTGTGTTGGTCATCCTCTAGTTCATCAGTAGACACAGGACGCTGTCGGTTGGATATTTTTGGTTGGTGGGCTATTTTCAGTCCAGGACTATGCAAGTGTAATATATTCATTCATTCTTTGTCTGTAACCGCTTATCCAGTTCAGGGTCGCGTTGGGTCCAGAGCCTACCTGTAATCATTGGGCGCAAGGCGGGAATACACCCTGGAGGGGGTGTGTAACATATTATCATTATTAACACACACTAATACACCACCAACACATCAGTATCACTGCAGTGCTGAGAAAGATTCACTACCCAAATCACACCTGCTTTGTCGTGGTCCAGACCATTGAAAAACATGGTGGAGGGGGGTAAAGAAAGTATGCAGAGCGACAGGCAAAAGACAGGTTAAATTTGTAGACTTACAATATACCCACTATATGGTCAGTGGAGCTGAGAGAATGGACTGTGAATGTAGAAACAAGGAGGTAGTCATAATGTTGTGGCTGATATTTGCTGATGGCCTAGATTTGGGGTAAGAGGGAAAGTGTTCTTTAGATTTTTCACCAAACTATCCCTTTAAGTGTGAGCATATAAGGAGTGACTAGGGACTGGAGTGCATTGAAGTCTTCTCTAATATAGATACATTGTGAAAGAAAAAAAAGACTGTCCTTTTAAAGAAAATGCAATTTTACAGAATTAGATCTACACCTTACAATTCATGTTTTTCAGCAAGGAAATTATTTCTTTCAGACTTTATTTCAAGGATTATGGGGAAAGGGTCTACTGTTTAGTGTTATAAAATAGCATTCACATCTGTTTCTACAGTGTTATTAGGTGTACGCAAGAGAAATCAATGCTTCCTACTTAGCACTGAATATGTTTATACAACTGTAAGCTGTGACTCAAGGCTGTTTTGTTTTAGAGCTCCAATAAGTTTCCATTCCAGCCAGTCAAACACCTGCACTATGGGTAGTTCTTTTGAAAAAAAAAAAAAAAAAACGGGTTTCAGTTAATAATCCATTTCCTTAGATTTTGCAGATATCAAAGGCCATTGTATATATATATAAAACTGGATATAACTTCATTGTCTGAATTCAATCAACTCAATATATCTAAACCCTCAAAAGATTACACAGCAGTGGCCTGTTTCGACCTTTGAAACATAATGTATAACGGACCTCCAATAAATGTGTTTTCCAGTGTATTGATTTTTAGTCACTGTTGGCTTTCTCTGACAGAAACCATAGCCATTTCCTGAGATCAGATTAGTCCCCCGCACAGTCGACTATGCACTGTTCGGCAAACTTAATGGTTTGAGAACTTTTAAAACTTATTTATCGCCACTGTCCAAAGACAAACCTGTACCTCCAAAATAGTCATTTTATAGGAGAAGGAAAAAACCTTCACAACTTTCAACTGAAGTCAGTGTAAATATATTTTATTCTAAATCATTTTGGAGCATTTCTATTAGTTCAGTCATCATGACAATTCTGAAGGACAGCATCAAGAACACTGAAGGACAGCTGCTGTGTCCAAATGATGTAGCAACCTTAAAAATCAACAAAAATAGAGATACACGTTTTTCTTTGGACAGTGATGATATGTGACATTTTTCCAGAGTGACTTCTGTTGTTTCAACCATGTGGCAAATGTACACTAATGTAGTTTTAGAAGTCTGGTCCAAGCCCACTACTGTGGTGTTGGAAATGGAACCCTCATTTGCTGCATAGAGGTCAGTGGCTAAACTTTACCCACAGCATTTCTGCAGTGCTGTATCTCTCTGAGGTGTAAGACAAACTACCTACATGTGCCGGAGGCTCGCTGAGTGCGGAGAGAGGCCCGCTCAGTGTTGGCAGAAGACGGTTCGTGATGGAATGGCAAACGTGTGGCGGAGGGTGGAGTCCAGGGGTGTGGCGCAGCATGCGGGCGAGAGGTGATTAGATGATGGCCTGAGCGTGAGTGTGATGTCACTCTGTGGCTCGTGGCACGGCTCATCCTGCCGGACGGACGGCCCGTCGGCCTGCGTCTGCGCAGCCATGAACAGCCCACGAGCCACAGGAGGACGGCGGGATGGAGAAACACACAAGCAGGCGGACAGGCGGACGGATGGAGCAGGCAAATGAAGGACGAGAGAGAGGTTGTTTGAGAGAGGTGGGGGAATGAATAGAGAAAGACAAAACAAACAAACAGTCAGCACACAGACTTGGCTTTTTTTTTTTTTTTTTTTTTTTTTTTTTTTCTTTTCTACGTCCGAGCCAGATACCTGGAAAGGTGAGATGGTAAAAATGGCATTTTTTCATTTCTCTCCCTCGCCCGCTTTAACCCTTCAACACAGAGTACTTATCTACAAAACAAAACAAAATTAAAAAACAAAAACAAATAAAGGAATGCTGTAGTTTCAGCCAGAGACTCCTTTTCTTTTCTTCTTCTGACAGAAATCACACATTTCTTGAGATCAAAATAATGGTCAACACAGAGGATTGTGTGGTGTTCAGCAAACTCCAATTTGAAAAAGAGAATGAGAGTTCAATGCAAAACTTCACTCTATTGTTTCAGCAAAAGCCTTTGACAAAAATGCAAGAGTGGACTTTTTTGGACTTTAACCCCATCAACTGTAGGCTTATTGTTGTATGTGTAAACATACATTGGGTAAGAACCCTGAAACTATATTTCCTTGTTTTGTTTGTTTAATATATAAGTCATGAGAGTGAGGAACTGAATTGTGGGCTTACATACAGGCTCTTGCAGTTGAAGGGGTTTAAAAGGAGACCATGATCACAGTCATGGTCTAAAGATGCTTGGAAGTAATGCTGGACTCCACATAATCGCAACAGCAATGACACAGCAGACATCCGAGGTGGACGGACAGTTTCTGTTCTTTCCTTTCTTTTTTTTCCTCAGGCACATGAAGAGGATACAGCTTGGCCAATGGCATGGCTTGCTCATCACACCGTGCATTCTCTGGCTCTCTGGATTCAAATGGCAGCCTCTCTGCAAATTACTAGTAGACAGTGCCCTCTGAAAAACATTCAGAGGGAATTTCTACCTGGCTAACATGGGGCAGAAGGTGATTTGTCGACTTGTCAATCTGAATCAGTTTGCACCGAGAGAGAGAGAGAGAGAGAGAAGGGCAGCCAAGAGATCACAGAGAAGCAGAGAGAGAGGAAACAGGGACAGGCTAACACCATGACATATGCAGTGTATGTGTGTGTGTTTGATTATGTTTGTTTGTTTGTGTGTGTGTGTGTGTGTGCACGCACATGTTAAGAGACAGAGACACAAACACATATTCATTCTATTGTTTTGGTGTGCTCTCGATGTTAGCTAGGCAGGAAATAAAGAAAGCAGTCAGGTTAAGAATGTATGGAAACCCATTGCCGCCATGTAAAAGAGAAAAAAAATGCTTCGTTGTTTCTGGAAACTGCAGTTTAATATGTGACTTATACACTCAAAAATTGTAAATCCTATATTAATATGATGAGTTATTAGTAACTTTCCTCCATTTCTCAAATTACTGACATATTTTTCTTGGTGAAAATCAAATGAATTTAACATAATGATAATAATAAGTCAATACTTATTTAACAAAGGAATTTACTTTTAAATGTAATATGCAAAAAAACAAAACAAACAAAAAACACACTGCTATCAGAAAAGAAACAAAACATTGTTCTCTGTTTCTTTTTGCACTGACCAGCATAGCACTAAAATGACCTCCTTTGTTCTAAAATGACGGCCCATTTTATAATCTCCACTGACCATACAGGCACACTTTGTACTTCTACAACTGCAGTAGTCTATCCAGCTCTGCAAATTTTATTAGCCACCATTTCACCCTGTTATTCAATGGTCAGGCCCACCACAGGGCAGGTATGATTGGGGTGATGGACGTCTCGGAGCTGCAGTGAAACTGATGTGATGGTGATGTATTAAGGTGTGCTGCGGTGGTAGGAGTGGATCAGACACAGCAGTGAATATGTGGTTTTAATGCCCTCAGTGGCACTGCTGGAGAAAAGTCCACCAAAGAGTCCGCTGAAGAAAGACTAGAGGATGACCAAATAAATACTGCAGCCACAGATGAGCTACTGTATCTGACTTTACATCTACAAGGTAGACTAATATTGCAGGTGGGTCTTAAATAGTCGGCAGTGAGTGGACAAACACAGCAGCATCATATAATGAAAGGGGTTAACAAAGTGTGCAAAAACAACAGATGGACTATAGTTTGTAATTGTGAAACTACAAAGTGCATCTTTATGTGAAGGAGCTGATAAAATGGACAATGAACTAAGAAACAAGGTCATTTTAATATTATGGCTGATTGCTGATTGGGGTATATTTTTACACAGCAGGAATGGGCTTTCATCGGAATGTGTTTAGTTGCAAGGGCACACCACTTAGAAACTAAGGTGTTACACCATGCCCATGAATGATAAAAACAACCGAGGTATATGATGGAACATGAGAGTTTAAAAAAATGATGAAATAAGTCTAAGTGAGTATTTGAAAATTTACCTATGTCCTTAGGATGATGACAATGTGTTAGAAGTGGGCTTTCATCTCAGCTTTTATCTTTTGCACTCTGCCAGTCAGTTCACTACTAATATTAAAACTGATTGATCACTCGACTGTGGTGTGCTCAGCTCTGTGTGTGTGTGTGTTTGCCTGTCAGTGAGCCCTGACAAGCTTCAAGTCTGATGGAACCTTCTGGAAGAGCGCACCGAAGAAAGGAGCCACCCCAACGTGATCTCACCGCAGGAGCCAAGAGGAGGTTCAAGTGTGACAGCTGACCTTCTGAAAGCCACTTTACAAATCCTCACCGGAAATCCACCTTAGTTTCACCTTATGTTGATAATCATATCAAGAACGCCTATTAATTACCTTTCAAGAGCCATATGCTTATGTGTACACTGAGTAATAACTACAGCATGCAGGTCCCTTTCTGCACAATCTTTACTCTACATATGTTACCTAGAAACTTTAAATGCACACAGCATAGCCTGTACATGATCTGTAAACATAAGAGAGTGAGACTAATATGAATATTTCAGTAAGATGTCCCTCCTCCAGGAATCAAGGAGACATAACTGTCCCTCTCCAGCTGGTACACTGTCTGTAAAAGGCCACTAGCAACAAATATACTACAGGAAACATGGCACGGCCATCTGCTATATTATACAGCATAAGTGATCGTTTCCATAGTGTCATATATCGTAGCGTCCTATACACATTTAAAAACCTCAGTTCTGAAAGAGTTGGTGCAGTATGTGAAATGCTGATGAAGCAGAAATTGTGATTAAACTGTGATTAGTAAAATTCAGTTCCATCTGTATTAATGGGAACGCCTATGATTCTGAGCAGCTGCTGCTCCCTCTGGTTTGTTTATATTCAGAAGCTCAGAGTCTATTAACAGTATATTTGAGGAATAAATCATGACTCTTGTTTGTATGCGTCTGAAGTTTAACTTGTCTCTAAGTTTTTATTCACTGTTTATAACTGCAGGTGTTTATTTGTGAAGCACTTTCAGTCTGTGTTTACTTCCATGCAGTTAGCGCGCTCCTGAATTAAGAATCAGTTCCACCTTAGGTCATCTGAAACAGCAAAAATAAGTCAATATCACCCACAGGAATAAAGAAACATCCTCATGCATTTGGACGTTTGGGGTCTCTTTTTGCTGTCTAAGCAACTCCAGATGCCATTTCTCTGCCATGGGCAGAGAGAGAGAAAGCCTAGCCTATCGGATGGAAACCCTTTGTTTTTTTGTTTACCCGTTTACTGACAATGAGGCTTCAGAAAAACGTTAGACTGGTTTCCAGCATCCAAACAGACTGGAGATTTTAAGATAAATTTTTTTTGTAACTTATTTATAATAATCACGAACATTGCATTTAATTGGAAACTATTTCTTAAACACTATTTTGTGTGGCACTGTACAAAGTTTAATTAATGACAAATATGTGATTATTCCAAACGTAATGCCTGCAACACTCCTAGAGATGTTGAGAAAGAAATATTTTTGCCACTCTTATAGAACCTTTGCTTTTACTGTACCTAATTAATAATGAGACTGAAGACACAAACTGATCTCAATTTGAAAATCATTCATTCATTCTGTTCAGGGTCATGGTGAGTCCAGTCCCCATCCAAAATCACAGTTGGAGGAAACCTATGCCGATATTTTGCCATTCTTTCATTACATAACTCCGCAACTGGCCTTTGTTACTGTATTTTACCCTTCACAATGCAGCACATATTTTCAGCAAAATACAGGTCGGCTATTCTGTGAATACCCAGCCACGCTGTTGTAAAATATTCAGAAGGTGGCACGGCACGGTCTTGCTGAAATATCTATCTGTCTACTAGAAGCATACACCCTCAAACCAGACCTTCGCTTCTAAACTTTATGCTGGTTACAATCTGAGCGGGCCTTTTTTTCCTGTGGCCTGGAGAACAACCTGTACATTTTTCCATAAACCATATAAAAGGGTCAGATCTCCTAAAATCACAAAGCAGGTTCACAATGTGCAATCTCAAGCCCAGGAAAGGTGGCAGCATTTCTGGGCGTTGCTGCCTTTTGACTCCTCATGTGCAAATAACAGTCTAACAGTCAGTGTATTCTTGAATGTAGTGATATCCAGGACCCAGACATCTTGTTTTTTAATACAGTGCCATCTGAGGGTTTGAAAGACATGGGTATTGAGTTTTTATGTTATTTTGAAATGGTGAGAATTAAGTGTTTTATTTTATTTTATTTTATTTTATTTTATATTTTGCAATGTTCCTATTCAATCTCCAGACTTCAGACATTACTGGTTTTATTTGCAGGATGAAGTGAAATCACCAGACTCATTGTATTCTCTTTATATTTACATTTGACTTACTTTCTCAACAATTTACCCATTGGCATTTGTATGTATTTTCTTTATTGCACCAAAAATGTAATGTTATTACTTTTACTCAGACTAATATTATAAAAAGAAATTTGTTTGTAAAAAAAAAAAAGATACAAATCTGGACCTAAACGGAATGTACTCTTGCGTTGGTCAAATTCATTATCAGCAACACTTTAGCTTCTCTAACTGCTGCGTGCCTGCCGAGTGGTCAGTGGGTCACGGGCCTGAGGCCAGGGCCATAGCAGAAATGGCGGGGGGCTGTTGCTATGGCCATCGCCGTGTGTGCTGGGGTGGTGCACAGCCTGCTGCTTCTACTGGCAGATGAAAGCTGTTTGGAAGGTAGGTGGGAGGTCGTCTCAAGGCTGGACACAAACGCTGCTCACTGATCAAAAAGCAATCTTTTGGAGGGTGGGAGGTGTTTTTTTTTCCCTTTTTTACACACCTTTGTTTTTCGTCTGAAACTGTGAACAAAGACGTGTTTGCATGCACTGCCTGTGGTGTGTGAGGTTTCTAAGATCAGGTTCATTTTGATTCAGAGAGACGAGCTGGGGAAAGCGTATGGGAAGGGACCGGGACTTGATGGACGTGAGTGGACTGTATTCCATAAAGTAGGTTATAGAGGCCGTGTTAACTGGAAGTGTCAAACGTCTGCAATTTGACACCTGAGAGGATGATGAGGAGCCATTAGGGTTAAATCATTCCTTCAGATAGCAGCCTTTCAGGTGTAGTGGGCTTTTAATGGATGAAGCCTCTCCCCTTGTCTGGTACACTGCATCAATGGCAACTAATTGGCCTGCATTTGATGTTTTAAGTGGACAGGGAAACAAAATGGGTTCTGTCATTTAGAGCATCCTAACGTTCCCATTCAGAGTGATGCAGTTTATCTTAATGGCAGAACCTGAGCTGCCAAGAAGCAGAATTACATTCAATTTGTTGTTGCCAATTAATTTTCTCAAGCGTTAACAAGCAACACATCAAAATGGCATCACTATCAGAATGAAGTATTAAGACGGGTCTTCCAGCCATTGCTCAATTTTATTCAATAACTGAACTGTTTTCGTTTAATAAAAATGATCAAGATTAGATTATTAGGGAAGATGTGAACACATTGATTTATTTTGTGTTTTTTATGTCTAGTATATCTTTGGAAAGTGCCTGTTTAAGGCTTTGAAAAGTCTGTGTTTATGTCTCTGTCTTGAGGAGAATGTGCCCTCAGAAGGTTTTGTGTGCTCTTTGTTACCCTGGTTGTTTCAGACTTTTTGCCCCTTCCACTGTTTGCCTTTAATAGGGATACTGGATGAATATTTGTCAGAAGCAAGATTATATACTTCACGACGTCACTAAACAATTCAGCAATTCAAAAATAGATTGATGTGTTTAACTCAAAACAGCTCTAAAATAGATATTGATTTTTGACGCATTAGTGCAATTCAATCTTTATTTCCCTCTCTTTTTTTTTTTTTGCCCCTCACCAGCCAACTCAGTTGTGATGAAGCCTCCCGCCCCAGGATTCTCACCTCCTTGGAGGGCACTCTGGAGCCCTTCCGCCTCGTCCACCAGGTCTCCACAGTGGCGATGAGGCAGGACAGAACCACGCCGGCTGCCAGCACGAAGAACACGCCAGCAAAGCTGTGGATGTCCAAGGCACTGCCGCTTTTCTTGGTGCCCACGGCCGAGTACAGGTCACACGGGCTGTCCCTGGGCCACCACTTCAGCTTCAGTATGTCCATATCACCGTTCTGCTGCAGTTCCAAGATCCTGAACATAGAATATGGGAAATGCACATTGTCCAGAGGGTTCCAAAGTACATTTCAACAGGGGAAGTCTGTGACTAAACAGTCACATGTTCTGCATTGATTAAAAGAGAGTAAATTCAATTAGGCCAATGATTTTTCATCATAATATAATTTTGATATTGAACTTTATAATAATAATTGTGACAATCATAGTTACAAATAAAATGGATTGGTCAGATTTCTTGATTCAACAGTTAGAGATGTAATGATATGATTGAAGAAAAAAAAGAGAAAAAATGACAACTACCTAATTACAACAATCGATATTATCACATTATTGTGACTCTCCAACAGTCACCAGGAGATTCTCCACCATCCTATAATCCAGTGTTTCATCTGTTGCTGCAGTGACACTCCGTTTGCCAACACTAGAGGGCAGTACTTCCTCATAAATAAAAGTAGATGCCAGCATTCTGTTCTATGCGTCAGTCTTAAAACAAGCATGTCTTAATGTAGAGGGCAGATTTGCAATAACAGGAGCTCAGCGACTAAATATGAACGATGAGTAGCGCACAACACTGGGGTTTCAGAAGTGCTCTTCTCACTGATTGACTGTTTTGCATTGCAGAGTTGTCTCTCTGGCCTCACTGCCTCCAGTGGCCAGTGACACCACGTGAACACTCCCTTAGGAAGAGAGCAGAGAGCTGCCAAGTGTCTGTATTCAGGCCCACTCTGCAGCTGCGCACATACGCACACACATTCAAGCTCAACATATAAAAAAAAAAAAGATTTTCATGTAGCTGTTAGCTACAGCAGAAGCTGTAGTCTGAAGGGTGCTCTCTAATTTGTAAGGAGCACTGTATAGTAATATTAATTCAATCACAACAAGTTAGAAAGAGCAGCTGAAGTATACCATCGATGGTGACACTGGACCTCTTCAGCACATGGAAAACAGGCCAACATTTCAGCTTTTTCTTTATTATATAGAAAGCAAACCAAGCAAATATCAATAACAGCTCATTCTCAGCATTTCCAGTGTAGTGACGTGTAAACTGGGAGGCCGATTTCCACAACGTAGCTTCATTTTTTGTGAATTTATTGTAGAAAAAAATACAAGGTTTCCGCTTAAGTTGCTGATTAGAGCTCTGTGCAGGATGTCAGTGATGTGTAATGGAGCACGCTGCGCAAGAACACTTTCCTAACCTGCATGTCTCCACCAAAAACCACATGTACGTTTTATGACATCCATCCCAACTTACACTGAACACATCTCTGACCTTTTAAGATCCCCTTATTAAAAGCTTTAAATTTCATATTATATAAGCAGTGCATTTTTATGCTTGGTGTCCATTTACATGGATAGATGGATAGGGTTGAATGTATAGCAACCTATTTATAGCAATATAAACAAGCAATTAACTCCTATTTATTACACAAATCCCACAACGCCTTTTTATGAGACAGACAAAGTGAAGCAAAATTACTGAGGTGATATGGGATCTTTGTGTTTTAAAAAAGTAGCACATGAAGCAACATATGGTTACCGACCAATTATTAAAAACATGTATCTTCCAAAATAGTAACTTTACAGGAGATGGATAAACTTTCAGGTTATTTTGGAGCCTTTCGATTGGTCCAATCATCTTGACATTTTCACACAGTGTGAAGGACAGCTGCTGTGTTCAAATGTAGTGAACTAAAAATCCACAGAAATGGAGATATGTGTTTTTAATGGGACTGCAGTGATATTCTGTTTCATTTTCCACATCACCTCTCCAGATGGGATTTCAGATGGGAAGCAAAGCACACCAACTTTGTGCTAAAGAATCTGTGCTGGTTTTCATGATGAAAAGCACTGGGACACTGAGGTGAAATGGATTATTTTATATATGTTTATTTACTTATCAAATTTGGCCTGCAAATTAAACTCAAATCTAAAGTGTGGGGTGTTCTGCTACATAGACAGCTGTTTCAGTTGGCAGCGTTCTAACTGTCGCCTGTCCTCATGAGGCAGATTATTGAGATGCTCTAGTTAGAGAACGATTTGTTCCCGCCCACCACACGCAACCGGTGTTTTATAATTTTACCTCAGCGACTAGCATTGCCTCGGCGTTTCAGCGCGTTGGATTCTAATCTTCCCATTTTTGTCGTGATTTTAATTATTTTTGCTCTGGGAGAAGACCGAAATATACAGGAACTGTTCTGGCATTGCATTATGAGATTGCCTTCGCGGCTAAGGAAGGGTTCGATGCTGCCTTTTTACGATATCTTAGTAGACCTCAGAATGAGGTGTCTAAGAACTGGGACAGCCTACCTGTTGGGAGCGATGACGTAAAATGCTCTCTAGTTAGACAGCTCACTAGGTTTTGAGACAGACCAGTGGTTGGTGTAGCATAGTGGATAACACTGCTGCTCTCCATACAGCAGACAGTGGCTCAAGTCTCCTGTCAGGCAGGTACACATTTTTGCTAATACGTTTAAATGGGTAAAGAACCTTAAGATCGAGTGATGGATTTTAATCCTTTAAAAGGTTCTTCCCACTCACACATCTCTTAAACAAACATGGTTCTTTATGAACCCAAACTGCCTACTATGGCATTGCTCAAAGAATCCTTTGTGGCACCTTTTTTGTGTAACAGAGTATTACTTAATATTTCTTCTTTCCAGCATATAAACTAAAACATTTACAGCATGAAGTCAGTATTCAATTCTCCTTGAAATCCCATCTGGAGAGGTAACGTGGAGGTCAGGTGCTATGACTCACAGTCTTTCATCAATATTGAGTGTTGTGTTTTTGATTGTGCTAACATGGTTGACACTGCTGACACAACCGGGGGTGGTGGTGGGGCTTTGCTGTGATTCCAGATTTAAAGATCACTTACGGAATGTGCCAAGAACACTTAGCCATGCAACACTGCACACATGCGTTTGAGAAAATATCAGTGGCGGAGGTCACTTCAGTTCAAGAGAGAGAACTAATAAATCCCAACACTCTATCAAGCAAGAGGAAGTGAATGACAACACATACAATGCATGTTATATAACGATGGCCCATAACATTAAAACCACATGCTTAATATTGTGTAGGTCCCCCTTGTTCCAACAGAACAACTCTGATTCATTGAGGCATGGACTGCAAAAGACCTCTGAAGGTGTCCTGTGGTATCTACCGCTAAGATGTTAGCAGCGGATCATTTAAAAAAACTACCCCAACTCCTCCCTGCCCTTCATTTTCAGGACAATGCTGTACAAGTAAACTGCACTCTCCAACTGTAGAGGGAGACAAAGCAAAAACTACAAAGCTTACCTAGTGTTGCTTTAAGCCCTGTAAGCTGGAAGTTGGAGCCTCCATGGACCAGCCTTTCCAGAACATCCCACACTCTTTTCTCAAACAATTCCTGAACAATTTTTGCCGTGTTGCAGGGCTCTTATTATTCTGTTGGAAAAGCCACTTCCTTTATGGAATTTTACAACAATGTTTAGGTAGGTGGTACTTATCAAAGCCACATCCACATGAATGCCAGGACAGGAGATTCCCAGCAGCACACTGCCCAGAGCATCACACTGCCCCTGCTGGTAGACTTCTTTACACAGAGCATCCTTGTGCCAATTACTTCCTCAGGTAAATCTACAGGATGTAAAAGTAAAGGTGATTCATCAGACCAGAACACACAGTTCCATGGTCCCGTTCAGATGCTGTCTAGGGCACAGCATGGGCACATGGACCTGTCTGCAGCTTCGTAGCTCCAAGCTGTGATACACTGCATGTTCTGACACCTTTCATTCATTGCAGCATTAACGGCAGTATGTTTCGGCAGTATGTTTTATATTATCTCTTCTATGCAACTGGAACTAACGGGCTAGCCCTTGCACCACACACACATACCTTGAGTGACCATGACAGTTAAATGGTGGTCCCTCCTTGGACCACTTTTGGTAGACATTATCCACTGCATACCTAGAACATCCCACAAGATTCGGAGATGCACTGAGCAAAATATGGTTTTCACAATCTGACACATCAACTTCAAGAACTTGCTGTTCACCTTCCACACTTTCTGTTGTGGCTGGTATCTATCCAATACATACACCTTTGCATTGGTGTTTATTCATATTCGATTTTCTCGATTGTCATTCTTATCCACATTCCAACACTGGTTTTTACTCTGTGTAATATTGCTCTGGTAAATGGTTTACTGCTGGGGGTGTGGGCTTGGTGTTCCAGGGCTCAGTGTGTCAGCTCAGTTATTTCTTATGACAGGAAGTAACCTTCCACCTGCAGAAGGTCACTTCATATACAGTGCTGTCAGAGAGGCAGGACTGACACGCTTTCAAAAGAATCAGCCTCTGAGCGTAATAGAAAAAGCCCATTATACACATCTGAACACACAACACCATTCCATAAGAGATGTGCTGCTTTAGCACCATGCTAATCAGCTAATTATAAGAATTATAACAGGACAAAAAAGGACAGAACAAGCTGCACAGAAAGTCCTTTAGAAAGAGTGTCTCATTCGGTGTTGCAATTTCTCGCATTATGTGCTTCTAATTGTTCTGTGTTTTTATCTGAGATCTAAGTGTTCACAGCATGTAATATTCTTGTTCTGTTGCTGTTGAACTGAATGGCGCAGATGAATAATGTTTTTGGAGCAAAAAAGAGATTCCTCTAGGCAAATGATTCTATTCTGTACCGTTATGTTCTTTTATATCTGGTTTTTGGTGGTTGTATTCTACTCTATTCTATTACATAACGCACCTCCCTATACTGTACTGTACACCCTAAAATGGCATCTACTCTGCTCTATTCCATGATACTCAATAGCATTCTATTCTATTAAATCATTCTCTTACATTTGCAATGTGTTCTATAGTAATACATTATATCATATGCCTACCTTGTTATACTTTATACAATCCTCTGTTGCAGTGGTTCTCAAACTGTGGTATGCATACCAACAAAAGGTAGAGTTCTAAAACATTGTTTAACACTACAAGCGCCAAGCCTCCTTGACCTACTGAGACAAGCACAGAGAGCCGCTGTGAGCACCTGCTCTACGTAAGTGCCATGCTGTTTTCACCTATAGCCTATTAAACATAAATGATATTATATTGAAATTCAGCTTAGGGTGGTACGGTGGTGCAGCAGGTAGTGTCGCAGTTACTCAGCTCCAGGGACCAGGAGGTTGTGGGTTTGAGTCCCGCTCTGAGTGACTGTCTGTGAGGAGTTTAGTGTGTTCTCCTCGTGTCCGCATGGGTTTTCTCTGGGTGCTCTGGTTTCCTCTCACAGTCCAAAACCATATGCTGGTAGTGTCCATAGGTGTGAGTATGTGTCACCCTGTGAAGAACTGGCGCCCCCTCCAGGGTGTGTTCCTGCCTTGCGCCCAGTGTACAAATGCCTTTACAAATTCATGCATTACCCCATCTAACCCCACCCCAGAGGCTCAGAAGTGGTGCTTGGAGGTTTTGCTTCGACAATAACTGTTACCTAGTCTAAAAAGTTTAATAACCACTGATGTATTGTATTTCATTCTACTCTATCCTTAAAGGAACATTAGGTAAGATTTGGGCTTTTAGCTCCTGTGGCTTCCTCCTAGAGTAATTCATTTTTACGGCACTATATAGAAATCAATGAGGAGAGGAAGGGATGATGGGGTGGTTTCCTACCCTCCTCCCAAAGTTACATAGTGCAACTCCTGCAGGGCTGAGCCCTGAGTAGCAATGATAGAGGCCTTATTCTCCCTATCAATGGAGCCACTGACCTGTAATAGGGAGAATAGGGCCACTGTTGTTGCTACTCTGGGGCCCAGCATGGCAGAAACTGCAGTATGTAACTGTTGGAGGAGGGTAGGGAACCACCCCAACATCCCTTCCTCTCCTCATTGATTTCTGTATACTGCTGTAAAAATGAAATACTCCAGGAACCAGGTCGATGGAACTACCCCCCCCCCAAAGAAAAACAAAACAAAAACAACAACAACAACAAAACCCCAAATCATACCTAGTGTTCCTTTAACCTACCACATGTTCTCCTACTTTACTCCATTCTACTTCTGCTATGCCTTTTTCTATCATCCACCTACCTCATACTCTTCTATTCTACTCTGCTGTACCCTATATATTTCTCTCCCTGTCCCTTGTCGTACACGTTTATCTACTTTGTTCTTTCCTGTTCCATTCTGCCTTACATTTTCCTCTGTTCTATTCTTTGTAACTAGCCAGCAGTATGCATTTGCTACACTTAAACAAACAGCCAAAAGCAGCCAGTCACAGCTGTCTTTTCCTCACTGCTGAGTGGCTGTTATGAATCACAGAGGCAGGAGAAAAATAGACACTTCCCTGTCAAATTATATATCTCCATGTGTTCTTCAGCCACTCCTTTTAAAGTGAAAATCCATTCCATGAAATGGGGGCCACCATGTTATTAATCAGCTGAATGTGGAATGTTACGGACTGGGGGGAATACAGCGGCAAACCACAGCTCATTGTTACCACAGGCCCACCCTTCCTTTTTCTTTTTTTCTTCTTATTGATCACCTGCTTGTTCAGTGGAGCCCACAAAGGCTCTGCGCACCATAATGTGTCGAACAAGCGCTGTAACATTAATGGCTCCGCAAATCAGCTTCCCTCTCCAGACCAGCATGGCTTTCAAGAGCCACCATAAAAACAAAGTTGTCAAGGAAATAAACGGTACGTTTTGAGAAGAGGGATCAGAACGCTCGGTAACGACCTTGCGGGTTTCAAGCAGCTGGTCCAGAGCAAATTAACACCCCCGCTGGCTAATGAATTAACACCCTGACGCTTCCAGCACACACAGAACCATGAGATCCTCAGGGCTTTAACAACAGGACGTCCACCGAGGATCAGCAGTTCAGCTCCAACCCGAGGTCTTCACTGCCTGGGGCCTGACAGAGCCGTGACTGCAAATTTCTCTGCAGACATATCTCAGGCTTATTCTTTGTTTTCTGTAAGGGAAGTGAAATTATGCCTTAGAGAAACATTAGAAACTGAATGAGAAACCTTCTTAGAATTTATTCCCCAGAAGAACCACCCTAGTTCCCTGAAGAACCATGTTTATAATTTAGATGTGCAAGTGTGAAGAAACTTAAAGGTATAAAGAACACATAGGGGGTTACACCAAACAATCACTACCTTGTATCTACATTCATTGTCTATTTCATCAGCCCTTCTGACCATGCCAGAGCACTTTGTACTTCTACAAGTACAAACTGCAGTCCACCTGTTTCTCTGCATACTTTCTTATCCTCTTTGACCCTGTTCTTCAGTGTTCAGGACCCTGGACAGGACCCCTACAAAGCAGGTGTGATTTGGGTGGTGGATCATTCTCAGTACAGTGACACTGATGTGGTGCTGGTGTTTTAGTGTGTCTTAGGCTGATACTAGTGGATCAGATAAAGCAGTGCTCTTGGAGTTTTGTGAAACTGAGGGCTTTAAAAACTCCAGCAGCATTGCTGTGTCTGATCCACTCTCACCAGCCCAACACACATTAACACATCACTACCATGCCAGTGTTACTGCAGCGCTGAGAATGAACCATCACCCAAATCATACCGGCTCTGTGTTGGTCCCCTGAGGGTCCTGACCATTGAAGAACAGGGTGAAAGGGGGATACAAAAGTATGCAGAGAAACAGTAGACTACAGTCTGTAATTGTAGAACTACAAAGTGTTACTCTATGGTCAGCGCTGTTGATAAAATGGACAATGAGTAGATATAAAGTAGATGTTCCTAATCCATTGAACGTTCAGTGTATAACCTTTCATTTAAATATTAAAAAAGTAGTCCTTTATTGAACCATAAATTAGTCTTAGCAGCAGTGCACCTTTATTTTCAACAATGCTCTATGACATTGGGGCAAATCTAACCATTCGCTCACTCACTCATTTTGTCTTTCCTCATCACGCAATAGTTTGATCACCCCCACCCCCGTCTGTCTCATTTCATCCAATTCCTGTCTCTATCTCCCAGTCTCCTTCCATCTCTCCTTTGCTGTCTCCCCTTCGCGCCTTCACCTAAAGATCCAGCAGGAAAAACAACAGCTTGCTAATTTGCAACAGTCGACATTTTATTTATTTATTAAATTCTCTCCACACCTTGTGTGCTGACAGTTCCTTAATTTGAGCCCTGGGTGTTGCGAGGTGCACAGTAGACTATGTATCAGGTGCTGGAAGAACATGTATGAATGCTAATGCATGGCTTTGGAAGAGAAGGGGATGGGGAGGGGCAAGGGACAGAGAGAGATTGAGAGAGAACAGCAGCGTGCCCGTATGCTTGTTAAAGCAGCTGCTTTTGATTGATAGGCTTGTGAAGACATCTAACAAGCAGCAAATGCACTACTCCGCTTGCCGTCTGTCCCTGGAAGCCAACACTTCAATCGCGGCCGAACGTGGAGACGTGGATGGAGCTGGCTGGGGTCCATGTCCATTCGTTTGGGCTAATCGCAAAGGCTTGGCCCTGTTAATAGCTGAAAGGGTCTAGATTGGTCTCATCCAGCTTAAAGGGATACTCCAGGCTTTAAGTGAGGGTCATGTGGGGTTCTCAGCTAAGTGATACTCTTTAAAAATTCATATTTCTTCTTAATGTATTCATTTCCAATCCACCCCTCTAGCTTGGTCTCCCCAATCTCATGATGCTTCCAAGCTGGGAGAGTGTATGCTAGGAAAAAGCTTGCTCCAAGACATGTGGACTACTTTTGAACGGTTGCTAACACAATGTTATTGAACAGCTATACACACTTGCAGGAGAATGCCATCTTACCAAATTCCCAGTTTGTGTTGCTGACAGAAGCCTGTGATGGCTAGCAACATTCTTAGGTAAGCGAAAGAAGGTGAGGCATCCAGAAAGTGTGGGCCATGTTATATTTTCATGGTCTCATATGGCTAAGACAATACACAAGGATGTAAACATGGCTTTAAAAGGTACACTGCAGGACAAAATAACTTCTATAAAACTCTGTTAAAGTACACATAGCCACCAGTTTGATACTAATTTACAAATCTAATTTGGAAGATTGGTTCACGAAAGAGCACAGAGTCTCAAATAAAGTCTTATGATGCAGTGGAGCTGGTCATTTATATCTGTAATATAAATAACTTAAAGGAAACAATGTGACAACACTCTACAAGTGTATCATATCTCACTCTGATCTGAACCCATTGTAAACAGCAGATAAACCATGAACCTGACTATATCAATTTATGTCTGGATCTGGCGCTAAATTCAGCCACAGAGAGACCCCGCAAAGCCGCCCCTCACCATAGATGAAGTATACCTGGTTCCCATCAAAACTGATGGAAATAGGGGGCGGTTCGCTGAATATATTCCAAGAATTTTGAATGGAACCAGTTAAAAAAACAGAGTTCTTTTGGTGGAAAAGGACTACCAGAGAAAATCTGCTGTCTCAAAACAGTAGCTACAGCTGCTTCTCATTCACTTCTGTCATAAGAATACTTCAAGTCAGCATGTGTGTCCTCTTTAAGGGGATGAGATTAGGTTGGAAAACACTGGAGAATTCCTTTAAATGCAACAAGCTCTCTAGTCTAAAGACCCCAGGTGACTTTGGGGGGAAAAAACACATCAAGTGAATTCTGCAGTAAGATGTTTTGAATGTGTGTCTGCTGCAAAACTCATTTCTGACTTCTCTGAGGTGTGTTGCGGTCAGGGATTTGTGGTTCTCTCTCTTTCCTTTAGGTCTTGTCTGTCATGCAGTCCTCCTCACTTGGCTATCCTTCCTCCTGGGCCCTGCGCGCCGATTAGAGTGTTGGACTAGCCCGAGCTGTTGCTATGGCAACCAGCTGCGGCAGAAATGATCACGTTATTAGATGGCTCTGACTGCAGGCAGACAAACTACTTGATATCGGCAGGAAGGAAAGAAAAGAAATGGAAACAAAAAAAAGGAAACTGGAAATAAAAAAAAAACAAAGCATAAAAACGAGTGATTTCCCAGCTGAAAAACTGAATCAGAAAATTGTAGACATGTCTTTCCAAATAAACAGAGACCACTCTATAACCCCTCTTTCTCACCACACAACACACATACACAGATACACTAATCTGGAGCCAAGGGATCATTCTCTGCAGTTACTCGTTATAATCTCTCATTAAGGATCTTTAAGCTCGCTGGACTCTTCAGAGCTTTAACTGACAGCCATAAGTGTTCCATGCTGAAGGAACAGCGCTAACACATTACATTTGTCCAACAGCAGAGTCCTTGCATAGAGATAGCGCCTCACAATTGCTAGCACTTTTGATCTGCATGACAATGGACATGAAATGCCATGTTATCACAGGCACCATTTTGTTTGCAGTCTTTTATGCAGAGTGAGTAGAATCTGCTACACATGGGAGTCTGCCAAGAAAGTCTAACCAGCTCCACATCTGTCTTGTGAAAAGGACTGGCGCCATGTCCTGCCAAATGTCAGTGATTAGCAGGTCGAGTTAGCTCTAACGAGTAGACGTTAGCTTTCAGGTCAATCTTGTCAAATTCAAATTTGCAGAGGGTGCCATGTGGAACTCTGGACAAGAAAACACTTCTGATTATGTTTCCAAACATAAGTATGTACATTCTTTCCTCAGTCTACAGAAACTATGCACAAATCAAACATGAAGGGATGGTGCCGCAGTACTGTAAAGTACTGGGTTAGCAAATCATTAGAGCAGTCTATGAAACTGGATCACTGTTTGGAAGTTAAAATCTAACCTTCATTTGCTTAAATCCCAGTCACAACAGTCTTAAAATAAAATGTATTCACTTTACAGGAGCGATGTCAGCGATGAACACTAGGGGGCAGGGAGCCTTGCTTAGGGGGAACTGAGATGCAGAGAATGCAACCAGCACCTTAGACTAAACTTTGGAGTTATGTAAAAAATCCACATGCGAGTCTTCTAAAAAGAATAGAAATAAGAGAAATAAGGAAATGTATTTTTTTGGAAATACATGTTTTTCTTTGGAAAACAAACTAATTCATAAAAATATTGTATGCCTTTCACTCAAATACATAGTTCAAAATACAGTATATTTTCTTTTTCCTCCATACAAAGACAACCGACATGAAATCTACATTAATATTTATTGCTAAGAAAGACTTGGTAAAGAAGAGTGAAGAAGTGATGGCCTGTTGGCTGAATAGCTTTGGTTTCTGCAGTAAGCCCAACATACATCTCATTTGTTCTGTAATATCACTGAATTCACTGGCGAACAATGGGCATGTGCTACATGAGTTATAGAGCAATGTTATTTATTTCTACTAGACTTTTTCACAGACATAGGGCACAGCATGCAGCAAATAGTCCTGGCTTGAAAAACTGTATCTGAACCTCACTCCACACTACTAAAAAGTATATGTCTCAAAGAGAGAGAGCTCTGTTGACCTCTCTGTTAAACCTCTGAAAAAAAAAAATACTTTCTGTAAGACTCTCTCACTCTCTGTCTCTCTCATACTCTACCAGCTTTGACACAGCAATCAATAATGCTCCACCTACACAGAAATTACAGAGTCATCAAAGTAATATGCATGAAGACAATGCACACACTCGGACATTCAGGAGCTTTCACTTAAATGCTGAACATATGCCCACAAATGAAATTTACATTCATAAACACAAGAGAAAATCTTGCTTACACTCCTTGTTTCTTTATTCAAATATTTTTAAACCTGATGATAATAATTACTTGTCTCCATTTCCACCCTGTTAGCCGAACGCTCCACTCAATGCCACTAACCCTGGGAGTGTGGGGAAAGCATGCGCTTCTTCCAAGACACATGATGTTAACCACTGACTTCTATTTGCACTGCTCCCATCACCAGACAGCCCTCTGTGCCAAAGGAGAGCACTGTCTGGCCAGGTCTATTACATCAGCAGATATGCACCTTGCACCGTGTCATGTGTTGAGGGCAGAGGAGGAAGGGGACCATCTGTCTCACACAGAGAGCGAAGGCAATAGTGCCGTCTTAAGGCTCTCAGGCTTGGATGGCTGTGGCATCACAGGAGATTGAACGAGTGATCTCTCAATGATGGGGGCAAAGCTTAGACAGCTCAGACCCTGGAGACCACAAACACTTCCTGTGATGAGGGGTCTGTACTACTTTAAGGTGCACCCATTAGTGATACAGGTCAACATTGTTAAAATTACCCAGTAATATTTTTAAAACAACAGACGTCACATTGTCATCACAATCTATGAGGTACTGAGAAGTACAGTGTGTACTGGACGTACAGGAGAACACTATGTACTGTTATAACTAAATGTTCAGAAAATTTTTGGAATAAAAACTGTCCAGAACAAAAAAATATCCTCGCTGAAATACATGTATCTCCAAAAACGTTCCTACATAAGGAGGAAAAAACCTTGAGGGGTGAGGGGATTTGCAAAAGGAGACTGGCACTTCTTCAGGTGTATAAATGATAGAGTTTCAAAAGCATAGTTTCACACCAGGAGCTTTAAAACCAATCACAGATTTGCCATTTTGTGTGCCCTGATGAAGGCCTGAGTGGGTTGTAAGGTGTCGACACATTTGTTTAAACTTTTAAGCTTTGCCAAGTGTTAATAAAGGCTTCAAAGACAGAGCGCCTGGGATTATTTTTGCTCTGAGAGACACTGTTTAATTTTTTAGAAGGGGGGAGAGTGTGCAAGGATTACTTTACCTTGACAGCTCCTAGTGGGAAACTTTCTTTTTGAGACTGAAAACAATGTGAAGGATAGACATTTTCAATTAAAAATATAAAAAAAGGAAGTCGGCTGAAGTTTAGTTACGACAGCAACAAAAAAACTACACAAACTGACCTGCTGCAAAAAAAGTCTCCAAACAGAGCACGTATGATGTACGCTTGGTCTGTTCTCCCTCAACAATGTTTCATGAGCCATAGGGGACACATTTAGCAAGATGCTCTATTAAAATCAGCATTGATGGCTCCCCATGAGCCTGACAGTGTCCCAACAGTAATGGCAAGGAATTAAATATGACTGTCAATTAATAGCTTGTTTACTTTCATAAACGCCATTACAGACAACGCAGGGCTCTGCATACTGACAGAAACAAATAATAGGAGGAAAGCCCACATACTGGGAGCTACTCTGGCATTTAATGCTGATGGAACTTGTCTCTTTACATCTTGCTAGAAAATACAAAGCTGCTAACAAACTGCTGTCACAGAACAAAAACGGCGTGAAGATGAGTTTATCATTCGGATTGAATAGTACATCTTTGTTGTGCCAAGTTCTGTGCTGCAGTGTAGATGCAGTGCTGGCTTGAGATGAGTTGAGTCTTGAGTGAGATGCTGGATGCTGATTTTTGCACCTACACATTGATCCTATGGGTCAGCGCAAGGCTGGAGCAGACTGCTATTGTCATTCAAGCAAAACTGGCAACAGCTTAATCAAACTACTGTGAACTCAGCTTCTCAGACCAATATGAAGGAAGGTTTACAAAAGGGAATACTCGAGTACTCCAGTCTCACAGCATAGCTATGGCCAATTCCTTCACTACAGGTAAGGCGTTCTGAATTCGGAAACAGGTGCTATATATACATCTGTCACCAGATTGTGAATCAGTATTGGTGCCGTGACTTCCCATAGGTGACAGACAGTATACACCGGCAGACAGAAAGGATAGCTTAGAGGCTTATATATCAAATGCTGATGTTTAGCAGCTTGTGGGTCCTTTCTGTTCATCCAAAAAATCCACAAAAAATAACTGGAGATTCTGACCAAAAAGAACAATACTTCACCGCTCATTAAGGAAGCCTATACCTATGTTCAGTGGCAATTAAAGTATCATAATTATACTAGATCCATTTTATTGATATATGATTATTGACCGGGACTATATAATGCTGTAAAATTAATCAGCAGACCCTCTATACCGGTTGAGTATCGGCAACATTTACATTACCAGCCCGAAGTGAAGCAAATATGATTATTTTTCCTGCCTTAACGTGACTCAAATGTGACTTTTTCAGGGCTGTGTGGACTTGCCTAATCAGGTTGGAGTTACTTTCATATGTGGTCCTTGATCGGATTCATGTCTACTTCGTGTGAATGGGCCTATTAAATTTCATGCGTCTTTTTGCTGGTAAACATGTGCTTATTTGTCAGCGCTGGCAGCACTGCAAATCAACAATGGAAGAGAGAGCTGTGTCCCAAATAACACTATACTCTCTACATATTGCACTTCACAGATTATAAAACTAAAACTATTACACTCAGGGAATTAGTCAGTTAGACTAGAAGATGCGAGGCTTGTGTAATTCCACATACAGTGCACTGCGTGTGTGCAGAGACCCTTAATTTACAAGCTACAGTGTGTACTACAAAGGGTGTAGGGTGATTCAGAAGAGCTCATAGCTGCCATGAGTACCTGTGAATCTACAAAGTGCTCCTCTGTGGTAGGTGCCTCAATAAAATGGTTGGGAACGGTAGAAAATACATGTGTTTTTAAATGTGAAGCAACTCATAAAACTAGTCTGTAACTCACCAACACACTATTTCACTCTCCTTTAACAAAATGCAGCATATTTTGCATCAATGACGTTGTGTCAGTGTTAATAGACATTATACATGATTTGGTTAAAGTAGCTGTGCTACAGCTGATCTTACTGTACCTCTGAGAGAAGATGTCTCTGTAGGGGCTGCCGTGCTGCATGGCGATGCCATAGCCTCTGTCTGGCGCACTGTTGCTCACCGTGTAGAAGGAGCAGTCCTCATCATTAATGGCCACATACTCCAGCACAGCTGCATCCCACACAAATGCAAAGCGGCCGTACTTCACCTGAGGGAGCGAGAGAGAGACAGAGAGAGAGACAGAGAACAATAGGGTGGAATCAGAGACTCAGAAGATGATAATTATATTCAAAGACGAGCAGATGCATGGGAAACAGAAGGATTCAAAAGCAAATGGAGTGCAGAGAGTCTCGCTTCTAATAATACGAGCAGGTGCTGACTGTATCCGGAAGACTCTTGCAAAGAGAATAGAGTGTCATTGAAAAAATGAAAACAGCTGTATTAAATATGGACACAATGTGCCTCTCCTCCTTTCTGCCTAATTGTTCACAAAAGCCTGACAATGACAGGACGGACACACACGCCAGATCTGCACAATGCAAATGGACAGACCTGACAGTTAAGGAACATCACGTACCCTAGCAGAGTTCAAACTGTGTCATGGTCACATAAATGAATGTGGGACCTTGTTAAATTTCCAGTCTTTATACCTTTGAAGTTCAAATAATGGATCATATGAAATGCAGGTGAGGATGGGATTGGTTGAGACAAGGCCTAGTAAGTAGAGATAATGTTCGGTTCAGGGGGAACTCTAACAAACATGTAACATAAAAATCATTGCCCTTAGGCCCACAGTCATCAATTTTGTGTAGAGCACAGAATCTGTTAAAGTTGGGCTTATTTTATTATTTTTCATTATTTGTCTTGTTTAGAGAGCAAAAAAAATAATAAATGAACACAAGATTGAAATGTTAATATACAAATGTCAAAACTGGGGTGGGTCATTTTTTAGAAGAATTTTTGTGTTATGAGATTTTTAAATACTTTAAACTACCCATTAACAATAATAAACAATAATAAAAATAATAATCAAATGCTCTGATAATAGACAAAAAAATAACAAGTGTTATCTTTCTCTCTTGTGAACTCCTCTAGCTGTAGTCGGGCATTGCTTGTTATATGTTTTGGGGAAAGTCATTTGAAGGAATGTAAGGGGGAGGGTTTCTGTGCTGGATATTTCAAAAACAAGTTTACAATCGCTTGTTTCTACAAAATTAGCCACACTAGCTTTAACATAGTAATATTAAAACTATCATAAGCTTAGCTGAGTGGAAATGGCCATCAGTTATATTTTGTATGACTTTAAAATGCAAAGATAGGCTATTATTAGTACACACAAAATATTTGTCACTTGTTCCTTCATTCTCTCCTCATTACACCTTGGTACAGCTGAGCATTAATGTACTAATTCCTCTATGTAATACATTCTGCCATCAATCGTATCCACTTCCTTGCCAAGAAGTTCAGTCTTCATCTGCTGTCTGTTGAAATGTCCTAATTAGCTGCCTGGGAAAATTGGTCCAACCAACTCTCCAATCAACATTCGCCCACAAACTTGCTCTAAGTCTTTAAGGCAGAGAACAACCATACAGAACTTCAGCCTTTAATATAATGACATCATCTGCCACCTCTACTGGGTATCCACATGGCCTGCACTATACAAGGTGATATCCTTGGGCCAGTCACGCAGAAGGGACCCCATCACCTCAGCCAGATCACTTGAAGGTTAGGGCTCATGCAAAAAAAAAAAAAAAAATCAATGGGCCCTGACCCCTGAAGACTTCCTTTTAAAGTAAAGCTGGACCTTGTGTAAAGTCACTTTCAAGATTGTGTGTTGAGGGATTTCTGAGCAGATATTAAGACAAGATTGATGGTTATTGCCTTATTTAAAAGTCAAGCCTACAAAAAAAAAAAAAAACCTAAGCTCAATTTTGTTTTCTAGCCATGCATCTGACATTTAAACGTTTTCATAGTTTGCTCATAAAAGTTTCACACCTCTGCAGTCGGGAGAGCTGAAAGCATGCTGGATCTTTGAAGTAACGGTCAGTGCATAAATGTGCATAAATGGCTTGTGCGTAAACATGCATGCATAAACATCTTCACAAACCAACTGAGCCTGGCATGTAACTACAGGTCATTCTGCAGAGCTTCTGCTGGCTTGTTCAAATGAAAATCTGCTGTAAAAGCTTGCTGATGCCTCCAGGCCCCCCCTGCGGATTTCTCTTCATTCAAGTTGTCTTATGACAGAAGGAGCTGTCACACCTCTGCAACCAGAGCAGTCACGACTTCAGCAGTTTATGAATTTGAAACAGCTCCAAAGACATCTTTTCTGTATTATCCTGTACTTCATTATGCACTCCGCATCACTTTTGCTTGAGAACTGGCTATCAGCCTTAGCTATAATTATACAATGCCAATCCTCATTGATCTGTGGTCAGTGCCCAACAATTAGTTAGGTCTCCCCTTCTCAAACAAGGTTTCCCACCTGGAAGAGTGAAGGCAAGCATCATTTTGAACTACTACTAACACAACAGCATTAGACCCTTTGGCACCTTTGAAGGAGACCACAGACACTGTTACATTAGTTAATAGACTTCAGTATTGGCTCGCACTGTGCTGAGTGATGGTGAGGCCATCCTAATCGCCTCAGAACAGTGAGATACATTCCCTTTTATGCATATATACTTTAAGGGAATGCAATAATTTGGATTTGGGCGGCACGGTGGCGCAGCAGGTAGCGTTGCAGTCACACAGCTCCAGGGACTTGGAGGTTGTAGGTTCGATTCCCGCTCCGGGTGACTGTCTGTGAGGAGTTGATGTGTTCTCCCTGTGGCCGTGTGGGTTTCCTCCGGGTGCTCCGGTTTCCTCCCACAGTCCAAAAACAGATGTTGGTAGGTGGATTGGCGACTCAAAAGTGTCCGAATGTGTGAGTGTGTGTGTTGCCCTATGAAGGACTGGCGCCCCCTCCAGGGTGTATTCCCACCTTGCGCCCAATAATTCCAGGTAGGCTCTGGACCCACCACGACCCTGAACTGGATAATCGGTTACAGATAATGAATGAATGAATTAATAATTTGGATTTGCATGTTCGCAACAGACGTTTATAAAAATTTGAATATACAACTAGAGCTCTCTCTTTTTCTACTGTTTAATGCACAACAATTTGTTTTTGGGCAAATGTGCACACATTCTGAACACAACTCAGATCACTAAGGTCTTAGTTTCCTAACCCGAAGAGCATTTTTTTTTCGCCCAAAACTAATTCAAAAGTGTGAATGTTCTTATTGTGAATATTATTATTGTTCTTTAAACCTCTAAATAATTGTACTAAGACAAGAGTCTGAGAATCTAGGTTAATTAATCTTTTAATAATTGTATATTATTTTTGTATTTTACTATTGCATTTATAACATATTTTATTTATTATTATACTTTACATTATTATTATTTTTTTTTACACTCTAGTAAAATATTTCTTTTTCTTTTTTTAATACATGCATGCTGTTTAATCCGTGACCCTGACCTGGATAAGCGGTTACAGATAATGAATTAATGAATGAATCTTGTTTAATTGGCACTGATCAGGAGTAGGAGTCCCAATTTCTTGTACATTTTGTACAATGACAATAAAGGCATTCTATTCTATTCTATTCTATTCTATTCTGTTATTAAAGCAGAAATGTAGGTCAAAGGCAGAAATATCCTTAACATTCTAGGGTTAAATTGGTTAAGCTTCTTAGAAGCAGGGTACACAACACAATCAAAGCGAACTCCTGAACCCCTGCTCTGATACAGAAGCACTGTTGTTACAATTTGAAACACACTCAGATCTAATGTGAACTTAATTCCTTCTGTTCTGGCAAGACCCTAAAAATAGTGGTGCTGCCTCTCCCCCTGCTCTCTAAGTAACTGAGTAAGAACACTAAATTGAAGACGAGAGGCAGGAATGGAGTGTGTCCAGCCATACCAGAGGCGATTTTTATCGATTCCAATTCAATTGAACTCAGGAAGAGAGGGCAGGAAACATGCAGGGAGCACAAGAGCCACAGCCACATTAGAGCAAGTCTGCACTAGAGGAAGAAAACATAAAAACACGGCGACAACACACAGGCCTAAAAATACAGCTGCAACAATGGGCTCTACGCTCGGATGCTTTTTGCTTTCCTTGAAAAGAACTTTCAATGAATGTCTCCTTGAAATATGAGGGAATAACATTTTCAAGTTTTGAACCATATAGCAAAAAGTTTTTTACTAATTAAAGGACCCATATCTGATAATGGTTTAGTTTTTTATTCTCTTCCCTGAAGTCTGCTTATGATTCTTATGTGGTCATATGTTGTACAGACAGTGTCACCAGGGTTTAGAAATTAGCCCAAATCTCTCTTCATCTATTAAAACAGAACAAACTTATTTCCAGTTACCGTGCTTGTAAATTACCTCTGTTCTGATTGGCTTCTCTGTGTTGTATATCAGTCAAAATGTAGCCCAGGTTGAATAACTTCATTATACAAATACACACAAATATCAAACGAAATGCCTGCACCACACTTAAAGCTAGTGTTTACCATTGTGTTCTATCACCTTTCTTTTTAATTACATTGGACAATCCTTTGGGAACTGAGGAAACAAATTGTTGTAGTTTTGCAATTTGAATTTTTGTCCATGCACCCATGATATGGGCACTGATGCACTCCCATACTATAACAAATGCTGGGTCCTGCACCTACCCCTGATAACTTTGTCTTTGGCACAGAGATCTCTGCATCATTTTTTTCTGATAAAAAAGCTGAAAAGTGGATTCATCTGATCAAAGCATATATTAACACTGTTTCTAATCATCAGAGATTTCAGGTATGTATCTGTATACAGTAGAATACCGTAGAGTTCTGTAGTGTTAAGTGAAAACTGTTTTCCAAATGACTTCAGAGGCCATGTGTCGATGTTTAGCACAGCAGCATTATCGTTTTTCATACAGTGCCATCTGAGGACTGATCAGAAAAGTACTTTTTCAAATGGTTTGACAAAGAGTAGTGTGCTATGACTTCAAAGAACGTGAGCAGGGTTAAACTGGTGTAGGATGAGAAATTTGGAAGAAAATTGAAGTCCATTAGCAAAACAGTAATGAGGATTGTGCTTTAAGACCTTTTCCTATGTCACACCCCGCTTTATAAGTGTAGAACAGAATCCCTAACAGAATGATGAGAAAAAAAGAGAGTGAGGGACAGAGACTAAGGTTGCTAGTGCTTGAGTCAGAGCACATTAAGAAGAGGACGATGAAGCATGGCACAAAGTGAGAGCGAACTATAGCCCCACAGTCATGGCAATCAGGGGGGCTGTGATTCTAATTGTGCCAAGGTAATTATTTCAAGCAATTTTCCCTCAAACAACCGTTGCTCTACGCATCCTAATCAGCGCATTGTTTCCAGGGGAGGTATCGAAGCACACATGCTCTTGCACGATTCATAATCGCTACATTTAAGCCAATTAAACACCTCCCAACCCCCACCCCAAAACACACACACACATACATATAAATGTTGGAGTCAACACATTAAACATGACATTTTATTTTACCAGTGGCTATGCAGCTGAACTCATTTAATATCAGGCGATCAGTGCGAGACTGACTTCTAATTACAGTGAAGTGAGCCATATAGAGTTTAGAAGTTAGCCAGGCATATCAGCAGCTCTTCATCTTCAAAGTGACTTGCTGCATAGAAACGGTAGGATTATTCAGGTTATTACAAAGCTCTGAACTCATCAAAACTGTACAATCTCGTAGCTCCCCCAAGGAAAAAGAGAGCAGGTATGATTTGGGTGGTTGATCATTCTCAGCGCTGCAGTGACACTGACGTGGCTATTGTGTGTTAATGAGTGTTGTGCTGGAACGAGTGGATCAGACAAAACAGTGCTGCTGGAGTTTTTAAACACTGGGTCCACTCACTGTCTACTCTGTTAGACAAACCTACCTCGTTAGTCCACCTTGTAGATGTAAAGTCAGAGACAGTAGCTCTTCTGTTGCTGCACAGTTTGTGTTGGTTGTCCTGCACAGCTGAGAATGACCCACAGCACAAATCTTACATGCTCTGTGGTGGTCATTTGGGAGCCCTAACCATTTAAGGACAGGATGAAAGTACAAAACATGCAGGGCGACTTATAGACTACAGTCTGTAACTGTAGAACTAAAGTGTGCTAAGAGCTGATAAAGTGGACACAGAGTGTAGAATCAGAGGTCATCTTAATTTTACGGCAGATATGTGTATTTGTGCAATAAATGCTGAGTGAGAACACACTGATAAACAAAAACATAAGAGTCTTGAATCCTGTCCGTCCACTAAGGGATACAACGCTGGAATGAAACACAGTAAATAACACAGTAAACTACAGTTTAAGGCCACAATGCCCCTTTACGGGTGCACAAGGCCGGGTTCATTTCAGTTCAAGTAGTTTTACAACATAGTTTATAAACAGCGCTGTTTTAATGCACTGCCATATCTTTTCACACAAACCTTCATCAGGTCTACTTTTAAAAGGTCATCAGCAAAAGTCCAAAACACAATTAGCGCTGGTGTCACCAGCTTAGCTGACAAAAAAGGACGTGCCTGCTGAGAGAGCATGGTCATATAGGCTGCCCTATGAGGCTGGGGGGATTTTTTTTTGTTGCTCTCCCGCTGAGCCTTCCTTGAGAAATCTCAAGCCCTAAAGGTCCGATGTCATCACGCTAGCTCGGGAATCACATTAGGGGCCGTTTTATCTTGGGATAGGCTTTGGAGTCACAATGTTGATTCTTCTTGTTTTTTCCTAAACAAAAGCTGTTTTTTATCTGATCTCTTTATGTGGGCATCTTGTATTTGCTGATTAGGCCCTTGGTGTAAACGTCAGTGCGAGGGCGGATTTGAATCATATTCCAGTAATAAACAGATCGGCTGAGTCACTGTAAATCTTTTTTTTTTTTTTTTTTTTTTTTGTCGTATGCTCAAATTTTGCTCAGCAAAGAGAAGTTGGCCAGAATGTTTAGAACTGTTGTGTAGACTAGTTTTCTGCATATATGTGAATGCAGGCATTGTTATATCAATAGAATCTCAATCAATCTTGATCAGAAAAAAGGTAGGAACACAGCCTTACAGGACACAAATCCATCACATGGAATCACACACTCACACAGGACAAAAACAGCACCTGGAGGAAACTCATAGAGACACAGAGAGAATACACTGCTCCTTACAGGCAGTGACAAACTTCTCACAGAACAGTGACATGTGGTGAGGACCAAAAGCCAGCCATAGTGTCTGGCTGAACTAGTGCTGACCCAACAACATTGGAAAACTTGACAAACTTAGAGGAGAACATCAAGTGCCCAATCTTAAAATGGACAATTTTCTGACACTATAAGTTAATGTGCCTCTTTACGCAAAGTGTCCTTGAAAGCCTTGAGGCTGAAGTTTTAGTAAATCATTGGTAAATGAAAAGGTTTTTGTTATAGTAGCCATATGTTGCAGATGACTGTGTTAAAGGGAATGTCTAAGATTGTGGGGAAATGCAGTTATAAGCTCCGCGTTTTGTAATGTACAACAGTGTGTTTGATGGAGAATAACAACTGTTATTTTTACGTTTAATTTGTCTGTACGTTTTTATTCACTGTTTGAAAAAACCTATACTTGTAACTCCAGTTGTTAAGTTTTGTAGCACATTCGATAATACAGTCAGCTGTCTCCACCGTTTGGAGACATTTCCACCTTAAGGGATCTGAAATAGCAAAAATAAGTCAATATTAATCACCTATAGAGCAGGAACAGAGCAATATCCTCATTTTGGTTCGTGCTTTCCAATGTTTGGGGTTCTGTTCATTGAGTAAAACATCTCTAGATGCTTTTGCCATAAGAGAGAGAGAGAGAGAGAGAGAGAGAGAGAGAGAGAGAGAGAGAGAGAGAAAGAGAGAGAGAGAAACTAGCATAACGAACCGAGCCAATTTGTTTTGTTGTTCATTTACAGACTGCAGAGCTGCTGTGAGGAAACAGCCTCTGAATTTTATAAAGTGTCTTTTGATTACAGTCATAAACTAAGCCTTTAAGTAAAGGCAACATTATTTTATTACTTTTATTTTGCATAATACCATTTCCTCAGCATTAGTAATTATGCAGGAAACAGCTATGCAGAATTATAAAAACACTTTCAAAGTTTTCAAAGGTTATGTGCAAAACCAGTCTAGCTCTGAAACCTCAATAGGGCACAGGCGATTAAAGATAATGGTCTTTAAGCTTGCACACAATTTTAAGAGTAAATAATGTTGTTGTAACAGATCGTCTTCTTCAGAAATGACTATTACTTGCCTGTTGTACTGTTTGTTTGATATGCAGCACTGCTGCCCTGCCCTCAGGTCCATGCCCCATTCATATTCATAATAGCACACTGCTCTTACATGATCTTCTCTAGAATGCCTCTGAACATGCTTGGTCACACATGCAAGTCATCAGCAAATTATGCACATACACAACTTAGCTGATTAAGGAAAATGGTGAGAGTCAAGGCAAACATTCACACTCCAGCTGTAGCAGAACATGAGGAGGAAGGTAACTTGCTTGACACAAATTTCAGAAATTTTTGCTGAAAGAAATGGAAATAGAGCAGCACATTTAGACTGGGTATTGCAGTGATTTAAAAACATTTAAGGGCTGTTGTTGTACAATGAGTTACAGGAGATAGAGGCAGGCCTAACTGTAAATTCATAGATCTGTCTGTACTGAGTGAAGATGAATGTGTTACATCTATACCACTTTTAAGGAACTAGGCGATTTATTTGTTTCTTGGAAATAACTAAATCTGTAGTTCTGATGAACAGAGATGTGTTTATTGGGGTTCAATTGATGACCAGAATTGGACTTGGTTATTTTCATGGTTTTAATTGAGTACACTTTGTATAAAATTCAGAGAATATTTCCTCACTTTTCTCTTTCCAGTCTGTTTGTATGCTGGAAAAAAGGTCTGATGTTTGTATGCAGCCCTGGCTCAGTAAAGAGGGAACAAACTAAAAGCATGTAAAGCGATGAGGATATTGCTCAATTCTTGCTCTTTAAATGGGTAACACAGACTTATTTTTGCAATTACAAATCACTTATGGAGGAACTAACTCCCAATTCAGGAGACCATTTCCTGCATAAAAGTAAATGCATACTGAAAGTGCTACAAAACTAAACAGTGTGAGTTGCAAATCAGTTTCTGTGATTTCTGTATTTCAAACAGTGAAAAAAGATGGTACTTCACAGTAGTTCTCCAGAATTATTTTTGTTGCCTTTAATGTGCCCTGACTTTGGGTGATGTACATATCTGATTCTCAGATTTTTGGTTTTCGTTGACAGTTGTCCATATCACAATATTTTTGAGTGTTGGTTTTTAATGTGTGTTTCTTGGAAATCCATTACTCTGCAGTGTGTTATGCAGTGCAAAAGTCAAAGAACCCCCATTCATTTATTTAATTTCCAGTCAAAATGACTACTAAGTACAATAATTTCATTTTCCAGGCTCAAGGAAAAAAGCAGGAAACACATTATAAAAAAAAAGCCTCAATGACAAAACAATATACATTTTGGAAATATTTTGTTTGATTACCCCTGATCACAGCTTCAAATATTTTCAGGAGAGGTGCATTCACGAGTTTAGCAACTTGTATGTTCAGTTTTTTGCCCTTTTCTCAATACCTGCTCCATGACAACTACACATCCCATAGAAACTTCTCAATGTTGCTTGTGTGAATGTTATCGTCTCTTTGAAGGGGAATGGTGTGAATGACTCCGTTGAGAGTAGTTCTTGTTCAGTAGACAGCAATGTAACTCATAGGTTATAAAACTGGAAGGACAGAAGAGCTGAAGCTGCAGTAAACTGCATAGAAATAAAGAGTGGGGAAAATAAACAATCACAGAATTATTTATATTATTAGTGAGGGTTTTTTAAATTTAAAAATGGAGTAATTCTATGTTTGAGCAAATTGGGGATCAATTTTTTCTGCTCTTTTCCTGACACTAGAAAATAAATACATTGTGCTTAATAGTTGTTTGACTGGATACTGATTGAATAGAAGGTAATATCTGACCCAGTACTGTAGGTAATACTACCACAGAGGTACAGAGAGAACGAAGCACTATCCTTTACAAAAAGGACATAAAGAGCACACATTATACGCCTTTTCCACATATTAACATAGTTCCCTGGGCCTTAATGAAACATGCATATGTAACATGCTTTGGTCAAAAAAGCACAAGGTTGAAACAGCACAGCATTAAACAACTGGTATCAACGCCTGTCCCTTTAAAAGACAATGAGACACACACAGCTCACTCGCAGCTGACGTACAATGTGAAGCATTTGTCTATTTTATCTTGTTTTTTGTCAGTTTTTTCCACTGCACTCTGCTTGTTCACTCATTTTCCCTGGATCGCAGGGTTTTCTCATTTCTCCATTCTTGTTTCCATGTGTGGGTTGGTAAGAGCTCCATATCCCAAATGTAATGTGCAAATGCACTGAAAATGTGTTTAACTTTTCCATAATATGTTTTCCTCAGGTATCAGAAGGCACTTTTGGTACAGTACAGTGTGATTACAGCTGAGTTTTTCAAATCTTGCTTTACATATTAATAATGAAAAGCCAGTGGCCTGGCAAAAGAAGCACGGTTAAAGTACTGCCCTTAAAATACTGTGTGAACCACAGCCCCAGTTGAACTCTCCTGAGGGCTACAGATAAATCCATTCAGTCCTGATGAATCGTGGAACGAGATAACAGTTTTCAGCTCTGTAGCTTGCCTTCTCAAATAATACGTGTCTTCTGTTACAGAGCAGCACACAGCGCTTGCCTGTACCGTGTCTCTGAGCAACAGCTTCATCTTTGTAACACACTTACAGCAGTTATAATGAGATTCTAATATTATACAGAGAGAACAGAGCTAGGTAACATTAATTGGACGTGTTTGGAATGGGACAGTCGTCGCAGAGATGCATGTGGGGTGCAGGGGAAGTCTCACACACAGGTGGCTTGCACCCACTGGAGCCAGCACAAAGAGATGCAGAGCTCTGAAGACTTTCTCTCCTGTGCTTCTCCTCCTCCCTAATTGGCCTTGAGCTGTCATTAGTGCCTTATTTCTCCTGGAAAACTAAAGAAAAGCAATTAATAGTTTATCAAAAAAAAAAAAAAAAAAAAAGAATATGTAAATTGGGCAAACCTCTACCAAAGACACAGGCTGATAAGGGAGAGGGGAAATAATTAGGGACAGATGTTGCAGAAACAGTCCAGGACAGCTCACTGAGCTAGAATTCCAGCACCGTTACTAATACGCCAAGGCATAAAATAGTATCTTTTTAAATCAGTCCTGATGTTCTAAAATAGTATGATTTCATATCAGTGCTAAGTCGTTCAGCATTGGCCTCTGTATCTGCTTCTATGTCCTGCACAATTGAATAATAGCCAGGGAGCATCATTTTAACAAAGGAACGTTCTATTCCTCAGACAAGGGCATGCAAACCGCTGCTGGCATCTTTCTTCGGACAGTGCCACACAAGTCAAGACTCATTTTTGTCTTGTAGGACGAATGTCTGCATCAGTTGGCCTCTATTGTGATGTTCAGACAAAGCTGCTGTTGCTTCTTGTGCTGGTGGATAACCCGAGAAGTCAATCGTACATCAAAGCCGTGTCAGAGAAAACCCACTCTGGCTTTGTACAATCCTTCTCCCAAGTTTCTGATGAACCTGTCAGTTTATTTTTTTTCCAAAAGCACTGGAAATAGAACAACACTGTGAGCTCTGTAGTGGAAGCAGGAGCTTTGAAACACAGCACAACTAGTGTGCGCTGATCGATGGGTAAAGAAAAAAAAAAGATTTCGTCTCGCACGCACAGCGGAAACTGACAAGGAACAAAGGAGTTTTGTTGTGTGTTATTTAACTACACCTCCAGCTTCATCTAACTCTACCTCTGGTTACATTTTGAAAAATACAAGTACTGAAGTGGAAGGGGCTGTTGTGAAGGGCATTGTATACAGAGGGGAAGGCTTTGGTGCTTTGTTTTTTTCTCCCATAACAAGAGAACAATGTCCACATGGCGAGGAGACCAATGTGGCAGGGTAGAATATGGCAATAATAATAGCGCTAGGGGGCACTATGCGGCAGAAGGAGAGCATTATCAGGGGGCAAGGACAGGAGCTTGGATCACTGGCACACTAATGTGGATACTGTGCCATCATACTTTGGCACAGAGACATGGTCATCTGTGTCTATAGCAGAGTTGAACCTGAGCAACGCAGATGCAGAGGCAGAACTGACCACTATAAACATGTTTTTCTGACAGTCTGGAAATAGTTTTAATCAAATTTGAAGGAATAATGTATAAAAAAGACACTTGCTGGTGGTTAATTCATCAAGTGTTTAAACTTATTTACAAATATGTGATAAAAACCAGGCCAGTATTTGGCAAGATGTGAGGTTTAACAGTGTATGGATATTGATTCACTATTGGACATACGGGTCACTCTTGCCCTGTGTTATAATTGATTATTAATTAATTTTAATGTATTAACAACATAACAAATAACCAGTAATAAACATATTTTAATCATGTATACAACTGTAGTGTTATTCTAAACTGATACAGACTGATTAATGCATGTGCGAGTGCCCTACACCATTGTATGTTTATACTTGTGTGTTGGTGCCTGCAATTACACCACTACAACAGTAGGGTGAATCACAAATATCTTCCTAAACCCTATGTAGAACACAATGTATATGAATAACAATATTAGTTTTTTAATCTGTGAAGTGCACTATTTAGGGAGTAGGGTGCTAATTGGAACAGAGCATAGTTTACACATGATGCAACAAAAGAGTTACAAATACAAACAGGTAGAAATCTCTGTAAGTTTTTATTCACTGTTTGAATTACCACAGAACCTCATTTGGTACTCGAGTTGTTTGTTTTTGTAGCACATTACTGTGTTTACCTCCATGCAGTTATCACTCCTCAGACTTTAGAGTTGGCTCCATCTACAGCAAAAATAAGTCAACATTGCCCACCAATGAAGCAGGAATAAAGTGATATCCTCATCTTGGTTCATGCTTTTGAACATGTTGAACAGTCTCTTCATTGACTAGAAGAGAGAGCCCATTATATGAGACACTTTTTTTTTTTACTCATTTACAGATGCAGGGTATTCGTAATCACATTATAGTAGTTTGGAGCATGAACACAGATTGGAACTAGCAGATAGTGAGGAAATAATCACAGAATTTTATAAAAAGTGTTTTTCTGGATCAAAATCATGAATGTCACCTTTAAAGGAAGATGATTCATTCAACATTTTTTCACTTCCCAAACATTATTTTGACCATCTAAAAATACAGTATCATGCTCAAATATTTGAACACTCTGCTATCCCAGAACAAAAATCTGCTTACATCACCACACACTGCTATTTCAGGTTAGATTTGTTGCAGGACCAGATTAGATTAACATTTCCCCTCTGATTGCTGATCCAGATTTCTGGATTGGATTACTGCCATCTAAAAAGTCATGCTGCAGATTATTATTATATTTTGGGCATTTTCCATGTTCAGCCATCAGGTAGTAGGCAAAGGCAGCATCAGAGGTTTACACTATATACACTACACGATATAAAAGGGCAAAGTAAATGCTGCATATTTACCAAGGAAACACACTTGCCAACAGCAGAAGTTTCAGGAAAGAGATCACTTCCCTAGATTAACTGATTAAAGAAATTCTCTTTTATTTTGGGGGTTACCTTTAGGGCAGCACAGTGAACACTACCAACAAGGCATTACAGTCAGCACCATCACAACATGTACATGGAAGCACGTTGCCAACAGTCATCTATAATCTCTCTTTACATCATCTCCACAGCAAGGCATGGAGTAAGGTTTTTTGCTACGACAGTGTGTAAATGCAGCTTAAGATTATAACGTCAATCCTTCTTTATGCCTAAGATTGTAATCCATTTGGAAAACTCCCACCAAATCTGACAGCTTAGACTGAACGAGCTGACGCTTGAATGAAAACGAAGACTGTACAGTGTAACTAGCAGTGTAACATGGTTGCTGAGCTTTAGAGGGTTTTGAGTGTATAAACTCTGCACAGCTACTTAAGTCTTTGGAGAAATTAGACCCCAAAATGCCTTTGAACCAAACTCTGGGAAAAAATTAATAAATAAATAAATAATGTCCGTATTTGAACTGCATCAAGAGGAACCTTCACACCTGGTCAGGAAATAGTTCTTCATCTAATTCACACCATCCAGCAATAGCACACTGTGGTCACTGAATATTCACTACTTCACGCTCAATTATGCAGTAGCTCTCTCCCTCTCCCTCTCTCTCTCACTCTCTCTCTCTCTCTCACTCTCTCTCTCTCTCTCTCTCTCTCTCTCTCCGCTCTTTTGCACTTGGCTTGTTCCTGTTCAAGTGCTCTCTGTGTTCGTAAATAAAAGGCTACAAAGCACTATAATGGCAAATCCGACCTCGAAAATGAGTGTGTGTATAAGCCTCTAGGTTTCTTTGATCTTTTCTGCCAACACACCGGCGTAATAAATAATCCTCCTCAGAAGCAGTGGTGGGGAGGGGGGCGGGAGGAAGATGATCCGGGAGTGTGTCTTTTCAAGTTTCCACACAAAAGGACTACAGTTAATGCTAAGAATACAGCTGCATGCTTACCCTAAGAAGATGTGTGTTGATGGTATGGTAAAGTAGTTTGACCTCTGTGCTGGGCCCATTGTGCACCCCCACTTTGCCTCTTTCTTCCTGCTTAAGAAGTGTCACATAACCCAGAGCATGAGTAGGAGATATTCTTGCAGGTTATCGCATTTGGCATGCAGCCACTTTCTCGGAAGCTTCTGTTCATCCCTAAACACCATACTATACACCAGCCAAGGCTTAGTGAAGGCCTAAGCACATGCACATATTGCTATGGCCAAAGCCATTTGTGAATCCAGAGGGTAGTCTCACAAACTCAGTGGCTCACTCAGTGTATGGAAAGAATGGGTGAGTCCTTCTCTCACTGTTGGTAAGAGATGATCCTAGGCAATAGGAATCTGAGGTGAATTAAGCTGTTTTGACACTGTATGAGACACAGCTTTAGTAGATGTGACTGGCTGCCTGTTAGGACCAGGAAATCTTTATAATATTTATCAGAAATGATCTCTTTTACAGTTTTGCTAATGCACTTCTGATGCATTTCCAATTTAATTACTATGGGTGAGGACCCAGAATTAAAACAACACTATGTAATATTTTTACCTTAAAATTACAGCTTCAAAATCATTGCTCCACTGACCTGTAATAGAGTAAACTGCACTATGTAACTGATTGAAGCGTGTAGGAAACCTCCCCCTCCCCCATTGTATTACAACTTGTCCAGAAGTATCAAATCTATATCACTCTGTTCTCAGTCCTCAGTTAAGTATTCACAGCGAAAGTTTCAACTTCAGACACCTGCAATACCAGTTCACTAGGTGGCAATATGCAGCTTACCCAATGTGCAGTAACATCAGACTTCTTTAAAAGCAAGTCTGCCCGTTCAGTAGTAACCACAGCCTCTTAAAAGTTATGTCTAATGAAACAACAAGACCAGGCTCTTATCTTTGTGAAAGTGGAGAGACCTATATTTATGAAACTAAAAGAAGAAGCAACATTTCAAAAGCTTTTTCTTTTTTTTTTAATCTGGCAAGAAAAAAGTATGAATAATTGACTAAAAAACATTAGAAATAAGCATTTTTCTGGTTTCAGTTTCTGTGCGTGGACATATCTCCACATCCAAAGGGAAGGGGGAGGTTATATTTCCACTCATGCTTTTACCAGCAATACATCTGTTTTTCTTAGTGCACTGCGGGGCATATTCGACTTTCAAATAACAGATTCCACTCCTATTCCAGCCAGTGAAGTGACTTCTTTTCTGATAATGCCTTTTATAATTCTGAGGACAGGGAAGAACTGCCATTCTGTCATCACTGCAACTGGAATTGTATCTGCATGACACCAACAAGTGAAAAAGCCTTTTGCTTTTCTCTTAGAATTTGAACTAGAATTAATACATGTCTATTGCACATACAACAAAATGTAGTCTTGGTAACAAACAAGTGACAAACAAGAGAGTATTTAAAGGTTTAATAATCATTCACTTAATCTTAAGGTTTGTTACCAGTTTTAATGTTATTAGCTATGACTTTCAAATAATGAAATGACCATCCTAAAACCCTGACTGCTTTCTGGGCCCCAAGGGATACCAAAATGTATACAATTTATGGAATCTGAGTTATCTTACATACAATGGTGCTGTATTGGCATTTAGTCTACCCACATCGTACAGTGAAACCTTGACTTACGAGTGAATGAACTTACGAATTTTCCAAGATACAAACCATTGCTTGGTTGATGTTTTTGCTTTAAGATGTGAGCTACAAGAGAGCGAGCTTACACCACCCACCACTAGGTGGCCCAGCGAGTGTTCAGTTCACTTGGTTATTTAGCGAGTAAGTCAAGCAATGGAGCACATTCTCTTTTATTATGTATCATTATTTTTTTATATATATATTATTTGTTATTTATTAAGAACATTTTTTTGTGGGGGCTGGAATAGATGAATAGCATTTAATTAACTTTAATTGGGACATTTATTTGATATATGAGAACGAATTATACTCTTAAGTCTAGGTATTACTGTATAACTATATAATTTATTATTTTATAAATTATCAATTTCATTGCGACAGTTGTATAAAATCAAGCACCCATCCATGAAAGAATGGACCAGCCTTAAAACTTACAGGATTCAAGTGTGGTACTCCAAATAAGATGCCACCAGTTTACAGCAGTTTTACTTCAGCTGTCACAGAGAAACCATGGCCCTCTGTGATGGTGAAACCTACAGTGGGTGAAATTCTGCTTTGATCAACAACAACAACAAAAACAAAAAGATGAACATACATTTATTCATTCATTCATTGTCTGAAACCACTTATCCAGTTCAGGGTCGCGGTGGGTCCTGAGCCGACCCGGAATCACTGGGTGCAAGGTAGGAACACACCCTGTAGGGGGTCCTAGTCCTTCACAGGGTGACATACACTCATACATTCACTCACACCTATGAACTCTCTTTGTTGCCAATCCACATACCAATGTGTGATTTTGGACCATGGGAGGAAACCGGAGCACCCGGAAGAAACCCATGCCGACACAGGGAGAACACACCAAACTCCTCAAAGACAGTCTCCTGCAGCAGGACTAGAACCTACAACGTCCAGGTCCCTGGAGCTGTGTGACTGCAACACACTGTGCCACCATGCCGCCCAAAAGATGAACATATAAAATAAAAACAGTAATAAAGGTAATCGTTTTCTAAAATGGAGTTTCAGCTTTCTTATTTTGTATATTTCATGTGGGGTCGGTGGTTAGTGGCCTGTACCACAGAGGGGGATATGCTCTGCCTTTCAGGGTCAGAATGTGTGTCCTCTCCTCCTGTGTGTATGTATCAGTCATGACAGCACATATCACAGGAGTCACTCGCAATGGAGAGAACAAAAGGCAAAACCCACAGAGCAGTGATGTTCCCTCGGGATACACACACACACACACACACACACACACACACACACACACACACACACACACACACACATCATGCACTTGTACTGACTGCCAACTTACACATTTGTACACACATAAACATCCTCATACATGTTTTTCCTTTACCTCAAGGCACATACAAACACATCAAACCTTACACACATGTATGCCAGAACCCCCAGCCCCCCCTGCGAAACACACACACACACTTTCACACTGTAGTATATTTAGAGTCCTCCTCATTGCTCATGCTGCTCTCATCCTCCATGTGCTCTCAGTGGCCTCTGAGCCTCATGCTGAGCCCACACACACACACGCCCACACACATACACACATCAAGAAGCTGCTGTCATCAGTCTCTTGCTGAGCTGCGATCGTCATATTCACGTTTACAAAAAAGACAAACAAACACACACTGAACGACAACCATCTTCCAGAATGTTCTACGTAATTAATCCAATGACATCCCACACATCACATGCAGACGAAGTGCACATATAACTAAGGCTGTGAAACCTTGATAATTATTAGTCAGGATGAGTCCTGATTAAAATGATTAGTTGTGATTAATTGCATTAATCACCACAATCAGTGCTGAAGTACATTTACAACAGGTCTGTTTCTTTCCCAAACCCCACAGTAGACAGCCTAGACCATACTCTCCTCTGCCTAATGGTGTATATTGTGTAGAAGGGTTTTTGTAGAGGTTATGGTCTGTTGACTGGATTGTATTTATTGTCTTTGCACTATTGTTTCCTGCTCCACAAGCTACGCTACTATCCATCCGTCCGACACACCGACACCCTCACAGACAGTGATTTGAGGTCTAGAAAGATCCCAGGACTCCATGACCCTGGAGCTGCTCACTCAATATATTTTTTTCTGAAATCAAGAACATCAAAAGAGAGTTTGAGTTGAAGAGCATTAGTGAGATCAGGTACTGCTGTTGCATGATAAGTTATGGATCACAAATTTCAGGCTAATACAGCCTAATACTATTGAAAAGAGCTCCATAATTACAGAACTCAGAAGCCAAATACCAAGGGGTTTAATACCACCATCAGCACACGAGTTTGATGGGAATGTACTAGAAGTTTCAGTTTTCTGTGGAAAGCTTTGAGTTACATGTTACAGAGAAAAACAATTTATAGCAAGTCGTGTAGCAATTTTAGCCTGAAACCACACATGTTCACACATGTTGTTGTTGTCAGCCGTGTATTTCATTTTTGGGGCAGTAGAGTGAATGATTTGAGCCTGACAGTCAACTTTAGATGTCTATAATAATGTCTAAAAAATAATGTCTCTGCATGGTGTCCTCTTTTGGGGAACTGAGACATTCATTCATTATCTGTAACCTGTTATCCAGTTCAGGGTTGCGGTGGGTCCAGAGCCTACCCAGAATCATTGGGCGCAAGGTGGGAATACACCCTGGAGGGGGCGCCAGTCCTTCACAGGGCAACACACACACATTCACTCACACACACGGACACTTTTGAGTCGCCAATCCTCCTATGAACGTGTGTTTTTGGACTGTAGGAGGAAACCAAAGCACCTGGAGGAAACCCACGCGGACACGGGGCGAACACACCACACGAAACTCCTCACAACATAGTGTTAAATGTATTGTATTGTAGCAAAATAAGTGATTATTTTAATAAATTAATATTAAAATTATTATAATTGTGTAGGATCTTGTTCTGTAGTCAATTCAGGCTCTTGATATTTTTAAAATTATTTTAATTATTTATGTATTAGGTAACAGATTAAAAACTGCAGACTCAGGACTGTTGAGACAATAATTCTGGGTTTCCGAAGGTTAAAGAAGCTGAATATAAACTTAAATAGGTTGTGATAACAAGAAAATGATTAGATATTGACTTTGTGCATACCAGAATAATAATCTGAAATCTTCAGAGCAAAGGTCCTTTGGGCAAAACTTCAATAAAAATTGAGATATAATACCGTCTGCAAATTCACTTTATACTGGTCCCTATATAAGGATTATCTTACCTGAAATAACCCAAGCAATTATTTCTGACAGGTATCCCTGTGTTTGTGTGTGTGTGTGTGTGTGCGTGTGTGTGTGTGTGTGTGAGAGAGAGAGAGAGAGAGAGGGAAAGAAAGAGAGAGAGAGAGAGAGAGAGAGAGAGAGAGAATAAAATATATACATGATTTTATGAACGAATGTGGTTTTATATAAAAAATTATGTTAATTGTTCTATTAATTGAATTTGATAATTACTATTCATGCCAATACATATATTTTTGGTTTATAATGAGAAAGAGAAAGAGAAAGAGAGAGCGAGAGGGAGTCACACACAAAAAATAAATAAATAAAAATATATATGAGCCAGTGAGATTAAGTCAGAACACCCCACCACTCTCAGAGATCAGATCTAGGTTGCTGGGGCCATTCCCCTGGATAAGTGCTGGCCTAGAGGACACGTTTAAAGGGCCTCGCTGTCTGTCTCGCTCTGTCTTTTTCTCCCTCTCCTTCCCCACTGCCCCGGTGATATATTATTTTCTGTTTTCCAAAAGTCCATTAGGTCTTGGCGGTGGGCCATCTTGTCTCCCGCAGACAGAGATAAAGACGTGGTGGAGGGGTGTGAGGCCAAACAGAATGCGAATGAGCAGACCATCGCTGAAGCACATGCTGAAAAACACTGCAAAACACACCATCTCCACACACACTCTTGCACATTTATATCACCACTGCTTCTTAGACACAGCTCAGAGTTTCTTTAATTCATTTACAATTCCATAATTGAACTTCGGAGCCAGAAATAAACAAAAAAAAAGGGGGGGCGGGGATGGGGTGGGGGGCATTCCCTTCTATATCCTCTTGGCACAAATACAGATGTGGAATTTAATGATCCAATTTAGGTCATTCCGCCGACAGACTGGAGCCTTGTTGAGCTCCAGATTAAACTCATCTTTTAAAGGTTGTTTGTCTCTGGCTTTGTCTTTCATCGACGTCCCCCTCTCAGAATTGATGCTGCCTGTTTTCGCAACTTTTGCGCAACACACCCCAGCCCAAAAAAAATTGTGTGAGTAGATTACGCTCCCTGCTGCCTCTCCCTCGTGCCAGTAATGCCCCCCATTTGTAATTTTCACCATTACAATTTATCTGGAGTGGCTCGTTAGGAGCGAGAGTGAAAACGCTTTGTTTGGAGCGAGGGGAGAAAGATCATTCCGAAACGCAGGAAAACGGCACCATGGGAGGCATTTGTCTTATCTACGATGGCAGCCTTGTTCAAAATTGAATGAAACACAACAAAACAGTTGGCGGAATATCTCAGCCAATCCATCAACTTCCATTTCTAGTAAATGAGGGGACATAAAAGGGCCAGAAAAACAAACAAAAAAATAAATAAACTAAAAAGAAAATCAATCCCGTCTTATGCAGTAATGTTTTGTTTACATCAGGCATCATGAACATCATCAGTCGTCCTCCTATAGAGGGCCACAAGGGGGCCAAATCTGTACAAAGTTTTTCAACACCAAATATTCTTTAGTACTCCAGAAAGATTACTGTGTCCAAAGCCTGGATGCTGAAGTGTGCTCGGCGTTATTCAGTCTAGATGTGCAATGTGTTATGGCTTCAAGGGACCTCAAAACCCCTAAATATTCCATAACTGTTACTGCCCACATTTGCATCATTATTTACCTCACATGAGAATGTATTTCTGCCAATAAGCATTATGTAGGAAATAGCTACATTATATAGCTAAAATATTCCACCATGTCTTTGATGTGATCAACAGGACGACACCCCCTTGTGGAGCATTTCTTAAAGATGAATGAGTGGCACCCCCTTGTGGAGGATTTTATGATAACTGTGAGTGAGTATGAGTGAGGGAGTGTAAGTGAGTGAGTGGGAATGAATGTGTGAGTATGTTGGTACATAACTTGTGAGTGGGAGTGAGCAAAATAATGAGTGGGAGTGAGCAAAATAATGAGTGAGCTTGTGAATGCTTAGCTATACAAAATAGTTCTGAAGGCAGCACTGCCTTTGAGTCAGAAGGAACGAAAAACGTAGAGACAAACCTGATTGGTTAGCATACTTTATGCAGGGATTTTCAATTACTGAGCCATAAACTAGATCTCTAAGTTTGCCTGCTTTGACTGCCAAATGACTTGGAACAACTCAAGTGCAGGTAAAGTAAATGTGCAGGTAAGCACTTCTTCAGAATCTGCCTCAGAGGCAGCAGAGCATTGTTATATTCTGCAGTGTCCACAGGGGCAGTCCTTTTATGCTGGTGACTAATTCCTTATGTGCTTCCTCGAAGACAGTGCCGCCTTCAGAACAATTTTAAGTAGTGATTTTATACATGAGGAAGATGTTATACAGGAATGTATGTATGTGAAAGAGGGTGTATGTGTGTGAGTGAGTATATGAGTGAATGTGTGAGAATCAGTGAGATGCTTCTAGAAAAGTTGTTGAATGTCTGCAACTATTTTCAACCTCTCATTAAAGACTAATTTGATATATTGGTTATAATCAGCAATGTTCTTTCATGTTTGGAAGCCATCCTGTGTGCACATGTTCCTGAATAATTTGGTCTGGAACATAATAGGAGTTGCAGTGGAGGCTTTAAACATTTCATTGAGAACACTACTGCAAACAATTGTAGGAGTAGTTTAACACTTTACTGTCTGTGATACATATTGATAAAGTTTGTCCGTACCAGTAAGGATTGTTTGAAATTCAGCCTTCTTTAGAACAACTGGAAGGCTGAAATTGTTGACAAAATGTCATGTTTTGAAAATGACATACTCTAATTCCTAATTAGAAAAGCATAGTTACCTTTGTCTCACAGTAACTGCTGGCTATAACTACTTAGTTATGTGAGGGTTAGGATTTGGGGCACACCCATAACAGCTACATTCATTAATGTGTATTATGTGGGACTATATTTTTATTTATTTTATTTAAATTTGCCAAAGTTCAAAGTTGAGTAAATGCATAACCTATAAAGTTTCTAACAAGAAAATAATTAGCAACAACAGCAATTTAATCACTTTTGAATTTATTTAATGTGATATATTCCCCTGGCAATCCAGAGAGAGAGAGAGAGAGAGAGAGAGAGAGAGAGAGCGAGAGATAGAGAGAGAAAGAGAGAGAAAGCAAGAGAGAGAGAGAGAGAGAGAGAGAGAGAAAGAGAGAGAGAGAGAGAGAGAGAGAGAGAGAGAGAGGGAGAGAGAGAGAGAGAGAGAGAGAAAGAGAGAGAGAGAGAGAAAGAGAGAGAGAGAGAGAGAATGATTAAAAAGACTCTTGTAGTATAATCTGCAAGGTGAGATGAGAGAGATAATGTATCACTGCTAATGCGTCTCCATGTCATGAGACACTCAACCTTCTTTCTAATGATGATCTGATAATTGCAGCATGAAACTTTGCTTCCAGTTGTGACAAGTGATGCTTCTGTGGCTTGGCACTTTTCAAGTGAAGCTGCTATGTCATGTCACTATGAACCAGACTGCGGTCTACACACATCCCTGTCAGGCTACAGATATTAATAGAGTGTGAGAAATTGTGAATGTTTAAAGGAAAGACTAGTTTTCCCATCTCTAGCTTTATATGGCTGTACAAAACTGATAATGTGAAGATACATTTTAAATTTATAGATACTTCTGCTGTGAGTGACTTATAGTTTTAGTACGCATCTTACTGATGGAGGCTAAAGCAATGCTAGCAGTCTAGCCTGTCTCTGTCTCTAAAGTGTCTCTAAAAACTGTGTAATTACACTTTAACATTACATGTAATAACTGTGTAACTATTGGTGATATATTCACTGTTACAAATGGATTACATTAGTACAGCTTCTGTAAATACACATGTACCAAATTCAGTTTTTACTCTTGTAATTACATGAATGTATCCTAATAATTACAATGTAATTACATATAAGTAAACAATTATAAATAGAAAATTGTACACAGGGGGCATATATAGAAGTTGTATTTTTCTAATCAGTCTGTATCACCGGTAGTTACACAGGTATTACATGTGTTGTCGCTGTGTCACTACACAGTTATTAGAGACAATATAACATGTGACCAACTTGCCCATGGAATCGGGTTAGTCTGCCGTGATGGACTACCATCCAGTGTGCATTCCTACCTTGTGCCCAATGATACCAAGTAGTCTCTGGACCCATAATGACCCTGAGCAGGATGAAATAGTTACAGAAAATGAATGAATAAATGAATAAAAACTAAATGGTGCTTTTCCATTGTTTTAGTCTGTGGCCACTGAGAGCACCCCCTCTCCAAAAGGAAGCTGGTCATGTCGCATCACATGACATGGAGACGCATTAGCAGTGATACATTATCTCTCTCATCTCACCTTGCAGATTATACTACAAGAGTCTTTTTAATCATTCTCTCTCTCTCTCTCTCTCTCTCTCTCTCTCTCTCTCTCTCTCTCTCTCTTTCTCTCTCTCTCTCTCTTTCTCTCTCTCTCTCTCTCTCTCTGCAATCACTGTCTGTAACCAGAGTCGTGGAAACCACAACAGTAGCAACAGTAACATTAAGCGCTGTTTAACTATTATGCAATTGCATGTTGTTGTTGTATTTTGGAACTGAACACTGAACTCCGCCCACAATTCAGATAAGTCAAGATTTTTCATTCCTTGTTGCTCTGTCCATCTCTTGGTGGAGTCTTTCATTTTCCAACAGTGTTGGACTCCAATGAGTGTTGGACTGTGATTAATAAGACCCCTGTGTAATTTTACCAGCTGCTGTTGTGAATCTGATAAAACAAGCATAATCTCCACTGTAGCCTGGAGATTTTACAAATGGCTAGTTTGTGCTGGATGTCTGCAGTTTGTCATGATTGACACGTCTCTCTGGCCAATCAGCACTCTGTAATGTTACATTTAGTCCATACTCTGCTCACTTGGAACCACACGAGTGAACAGGGACTAAAAAGGTACTTGCTTCCAGGGACCAGACAAAAAAAGCAAGCCCAGTAGGTTCCACAAAGTGGATAAGCACCAAAAGACAGTTGAGTTTTAGCTGGAACTCAGAACTAAAAGTGAAACACCATGGAGTGAATATTGATTGAGCTGAGAAGGAAAGGAGTGAAAGTTGGGCCGGCGTGGTCAGACGTGAAACTAATTAACCTCCACTTCTGTCACCTATTCTCTCATCAAATTCAGATTACACTGCTTTAAACAGAAACAAAAGCAGCTCAATGTCCGTTTCTATTCCACTGCCACCCATTGATTCTTGTAAGGAATAATCTATAGTAACTGAGCCAGGAGACTGAACGCAGTAAAGACATGCTGCTCTGGTCTCTCTACGCACACTGCCACTGCTAAGTCTAACACTAGACCCCAGTGAGACTGACTTTTTAATACCTCTTATCTTCCCTCCACTACTCTCCCATCTTTTCTCAGTCCCTCACTTTGTCTCCCTCTATTCCAGCCCTGCACGCAAAGCTAGAGCAGCAGGGAGCTCCTGCAGACGCCTAGCAACAACTCACGCCTAAATCAATCAGGAGCTGCGCAGATAAGTCTCAGCTGATTCCCCTCAAAGCTGCTGTCCCATTCTTCCCTTTCTCATCCTCTATTTCCCACAATGCATTGACATGCAGTTGCAATTATCCACCCATCTACACTCTCTGCATCCTCTCCCTGTCGCTCATCCCCTCTTCCCTGTCCCACTTCTTCTCTTCATCTGTTATCACTCCCTTTCTCTACTTTTCTGTTCTTTGCTCCTCCTTCTCTCCTTCCTTATTTTGCTTTTACTTTCTCTTCTTTCTTTCTTTCTTTCTTCCCTACACTCCTTCCTCAATCCTGCAATTTCTTACTCTTTTTTTCCTTCCTCATCCCTCTTTTCCTCCTCATTTCTTCATTACTCTCTTCTCTTCTCTTTTCTCCTCCCTTTTCTCAATACTGCCCTCCTCTTTTGTCCAACCCCTTTCTCTTTCACTCCTCTGTATCACTTTTCTCTCTCTCTCTCTCTGTATCATCCTCCTCTTATCTCCCGCCTCTTGCACGTTTCCTTTCCTTCTCTGTCCCTATTCGCTCTGTTTCTCTTCTGTTCCTCCTTTATCCACATCCCTCCTTCCCTTTCTGCTTCATTTTTGCCTTTGTTCCTTTCTCTTGCTCTCCCCCTTTTCACCATCATCCTTCATCATCTCTCTTCCCCTCTGTCTTGACCCTCCCACGTCTTGTCCTCTCTCCCTCTCTCTTCCTTTCCTCCTTTTCTCATTATCCCTCCTTCACTCCCTTCCACTGTGCTGCCTTTTTATCCTCATTCCTCTTTCTTAGCTTCTCCCTCCTTTCACCACTGTGACCATTTTTTAAATTTCTATCCCCTTTTTTTTTACCATCTCTCACTCTCTGTCTCTCCATCACCCACTGTCCTGCATCTCCCACCTTCCTTTCTCCCAATTCTCTCCTGTTTTATCCTTTATCTCTCTCCGATTCTTATACCTCTCCTCTGTCTTTCTCTCTGTTTGTCCGACTGTGCTCTCGTTCACCTGTAATGTACTTTTCATCTTTTGTTTCACTCTATCTCCCTCTACTTGTCTTTTTTCCAATTCTTGCTTTTGCTGTGTCTCTCTCTTTTATCTCTCTCTCTCTCTCTCTCTCACACACACACACACACACACACACTTTCTCCTTCTCTCTCACCCGTTTTGTCTTCTGTCTATTCTCCCTTACCTTCTGCTTCTTTTTGTTCTCTTTCTTCTGTTCTCAGCCACCCCCCCCCTCTCTCCCCCCCGTGAATCAGCAGAGGTAGTTGCAGGTCTTTAAACAGCGGGGACTGGAGGAAACTTTCCCACTTCGGCTCCATGAGTTTTCACACACTGGCCGCGACTGTGATCACACTTTTAACACTCACTACTCTACAAGATCGTCGCTGCTCTTTTCTCTTCGCTGAGACTTCAGTGTTTACTCCAACAGATAAACACTGGCTGCTTTCAGGGCAGAGATATTATTTACACTGACTCTCTGCAAGTACACACACACACACACACACACACACACACACACACACACTCTCTCACACAAACACACACACACTCACAGCCATTACTGCTGCTGAGAGCATCAAACAGAAAGCTCCAGAGGCCAACCTCTGCTGTCTGATAAGTGGCAAACAGGGAGCTGCTAACACACTGTGCCACTTCAGAGCTAACACACTGCATCTCTGATCCCACCCCTAGATCCCCCCAGACCCTCCCACCCCACACACACAGGTGCTGAGGAGCAGTAATCCCTTTCTCAGGGGGTGTTTCCCTGGTGGGATGTCTCCTTCTTGCCCCCAACCACAGATGTGTTCCAGCCTTGGAGTTTCATAGCGACTGCTGTGGTGCCTCCTGCCGCACGCCCGTCTCTCTCCATCTTTCAGCGTGACAACCAGCTAATGAGCTGACGGAGCGCTGTGTGATAAATAAGTGTTTGTGTAATGAAAGAAAGAGCAAACTCGGCTACGTAATGAGCGCTCGCTCAAGTTCCATGGGACAGACAGAGAGAGAGAGAGAGAGAGGGAGAGAGAGAGAGAGAGAGAGAGAGAGAGAGAGAGAGAGAGAGAGAGAGAGAGAGAGAGAGAGAGAGCGGGGTAAACCTCAATAGCTCCACATTTGCAGAGGAGCTTCGGTTAATGTTTCCAACATCTTCTGGCCTCTTTACCTGGCCTTTCTCTCTCTCTCTCTTTCTCTCTCTCTCTCTCTCTCTCTCTCTCTCTCCATTATTCTTATATACTCTCTCTCCCTCTGCTTCTCTCTTTTGCTAGCTCTCTCTTCCACTTACTCTTCTCTCTCACCTGTTCACCTGGCCTTCTCTCTAATCTTTTTCTGTCCCGCTAGTTCTTTTTTATTCTCTCTCATGCTTTCTCCTCTGTCTCTCAACTCCATTCATTGTCATGCTTTCTCTCTCTCTCTCTCTCTCTCTCTCTCTCTCTCTCTCTCTCTCTCTCTCTCTCACCACAATTGGATCCAGTTTGGCCAAAGCATTATTAAAAACAATACAACAGCAATGAACAATTTGAACATAAAACTAATCATAATAATAAAAAATAACGTATATATATAAACTTTAGTGTTAACTGAAATTTGTGCAGTTTAAAAATTCTAAATCAAAACTGGGCGATAAACATTCTTTATGTGTGTGTGTGTGTGTGTGTTTGTTACATCACTCGCTGTCCCTTATGTTGGGGCAGGCTGAGACGTATTGTGCTCAGTTTGTGGTCAGTCACTGTGCTGAGGTACTCTGGTACAGTGTACTGTGGATTTAGGGCCAGATAGCACTGCATTCTGCTTTGTGCCTGTGTGTGTGTGTGTGTGTGTGTGTGTGTGTGTTCCAGTGGGTGATGTACCTGTGTTTTTGGAGTGTTATAATTTGGTTGACTCTGATTGGGTGTGTTTCAGACTGATCCTGACGGGGGTAAGTGGAGGGTGTTTGTGAGGTCAGTGTCAGGAACAGCTCTTGCTTTCTCAGCTCTTGGCTTTGTAGTGATAGGAGCTGGGGTCATGGTTCTTTTAAGATGTAACTAATATTTAATCATTCGTTTTTATATTCTCAGTTACAGAGGGTACAGGTCATAATTCCGCTCTGCTGCTGTTGTTTGTTGTCGTCTTGTGCACTTGCAGGATGCTTTCACAGAACTTCCATTGGGTGAGTGGTTTTGGAGCACCCCCCACACCTCACTGCCGTACAGGAGAATGGGTTCTGGAATTGATTGGAATCATTTGAGCCAGATCGGAATTGGGATTTGAATGGAAATTTGATGGCGTAGAACGCCCTGCATGATTCTCTCTCAATTCACTGAGCGCTGCACTGAAGCTTCCTGTTGAACTGATCTTCAGTCCTAAATAGTTATACTCTCTACTCAAGTCTAACCTGTGCATCCCTAGTGTGAAGCAGCGGGAGTTTCCCTGAGATCTGGGTGGCTCTCTCTTTCTAACTCTCTCTCTCTCAGAGCTAAGAGACACATCAAACTCATAAGCCTCCATTAATGAAGTCATCTTGAGTGGAAAAAAGATTGGAATTCATTTCCCGTCACCTTGCCATGTTAAAATTAGCCCAGTCTTTTCAAGCCATCGCCTATAGACACGATGGGTGGAGGGGGGGGGGGGGTGCTATGTACAGCGCAAAGCCCTCCTTTACTGAAGTGTCATGTTGATCAAACACGTCTGCGAGCACACGTCGCTCAGAAATGAAAGCCCTCTATAGGAAGCCATTAAAAAGTAATAAGTTCCGAGAGCACAAGGACATGGCGGGCTGACGCCGAGGAGTCGGGAGCACACGTCAGAGCCAATTCGAATGTTATAAACAATCTCTGAGCCGCCATTATCTCATTATGTCGTCGCTATCTGTCTTATGTCTGCTATTTCGTCCGCGATAAAGAAACCCAATCTCACTGTGGTAGTACAGCATGCCTCGCTGATTTCCATTTGAGCCTGTGTGGCTATTTTCACACCTCCTCGCAGATCGTTCTGAGAAAGGAAGGGGCTTTCTGATTGATTTCTGAACACGGCAACTAAGCCGTATGCCCACCCAGGCTCGGCAGCCTGTTCAGACACCTTCAGCAACTTCAACAGTAACGCTATTGTGCTTCAAAGACAAAGGACACTTTCATCAAAGACAAAAAGGGATACTTATACCGGCCTGTGTTTTTTTTTTTTTTTCCAGGGGCGAACAAGCTTAAAAGCCTACACAGAGAGACAGCGAACGAGTGAAGGAAATAATAGACGAGGTGCACATATTCAGAGTCTGGTGCTCCAAAGACTCCAGCAGTTAACAGAACACCTGTGAGTGAAGATGGCCCCAACAAAGCGCTGAGTAAAGGCAACAAGCCTTAATTAGCCATTCATTAGATGAAGGCGAAAAACTCATGCGCTTTCATACCCTGCTCACTCACCAGCCTTTTTAATTGCAGCCTCGCCAGCCGCCTTAAATTTCCCAAACCAAAACAAGCATGGAGCAGGAGTGGAGAGGGGAAAAAGGAGCTGTTTTTTTTTTTCCTTTTTTTTTGAGGGTTAACAAATAAAGCATTAACCTGCGATGTAATGGTGTGTAATTAGCGAGGGAATGTTTGGAGTAAAAAAAAAAAAAAAACACTCATATCTCAGAAGCATCATTAAGCCGCATTAGCTCATCTTCCCTTTTGATGACTTCATCCAGGGAACATCAAGACTGCCTTCAAACGCCTCAGTAAAGGCTCAGGGCAGGCTGAGGCTACTGTTCAAAAGTTTGGAAGCACCCATCATACTAAAAAACATGCAGCTTTATTCATGGATAAAAGACTGTTGTGAAAAATGTTATGAACTCAACCCGATATCATGGCTTGCCTATGAACTTATAAAGAGATTTCATTATAAAGCTACAGATTTGGACATAGCTAGATGTTTAATATTAATACGTGTTAGGCATTTCATTAAGGGTCAGACAACTACTCGACTACTCAACATATGCTACGACAAAACATACAAGCACGTCTAAAAACACATGACTTACGGCTCAGAGTAGCAACATATTATTTGACCTAAAGCTAGATGTCCAATGAACAATGGACCTAGATTAGCACCAATAACTGAAGTATCCCAGACCTGTTCTCTATTTTTGAACACAGCCTGTTTTGGACATGGTATTTTTGATTTATTATTCATTCATTCATTATCTGTAACCCTTATCCAGTTCAGGGTCGCGGTGGGTCCAGAACCTACCTGGAATCATTGGGTGCAAGGCAGGAACATACCCTGGAGGGGGCGCCAGTCCTTCACAAGGCAACACACACTCACATTCACTCACACACTCACACCTACGAATGCTTTTGAGTCACCAATCCATCTACCAACGTGTGTTTTTGGACCGTGGGAGGAAAGCGGAGCACCTGGAGGAAACCCACGCGGCCACGGAGAACACACCACACTCCTCACAGAGGGTCACCCGGAGCGGGAATCGAACCCACAACCTCCAGGTCCCTGGAGCTGTGTGACTGCGACACTACCTGCTGCGCCACCGATAGATTTATTATTATTATTATTATTATTATTATTATTATTCTCTCTTGTTTTTGTATTAGGGCATGGGCAGTGTCCCTGACACTTTTTTTATCTGTATTATATATTGTTATGCTTTGTTCAATGTGTTAAACCCTTTATTGAACAATAAATAAATAATACACTGCAGTTATCAAGTCATCTGTGCTGAGATGTGATCAACACTGTGACGCAGCCCATATTCCACAGTAAAATGGAATGAAGGTATTCAATTCTTTACTGAGATCACGTTTCTGCACATTTTAAAGCACCTGTAATTACTGTTTATCTGTTGAATTTAATTACACATGTGGCCTGAGAATGTGTTGCGAGAATGTGCGGCATTTTATGTTTTTATATTTTCCCAATCATGTATTCATCACGAGGGGCACAGTGGCACTGCGGGGATTGTCACTGCCACTCAGCTCTAGAATCTCAGGGGTCCTAGGATCCGTGAGGAGTTGTGTGTGTTCTTCACACACACACACACTTACACTGACTCAGTCGCTCACATTTAACAGGTAAAAAGTTCCTCACAAGAGGGCACGCGTAACACTCAAAAACTTTGTTAAGGACAGTGCTTGAAACCAGTGACACTGAATGTCCTTGGTATATTATAAAAAAGGGGTACTTATACCAGCCTTTTTGTCCAGGGGCGAATACGCTCAAACTCAACAGAGAGAGAGAGAGAGAGAGAGAGAGAGAGAGAGAGAGAGAGAGAGAGAGACACACAGAGAAAAGTGACAGTAGGTGTACATATTCGAGTGTGCATACTCCCATGCAATATTTACCAGAACACTTGTGAGTGAAGATGGACTCAACAAAGCGCTGAACTCACACTAGTGATTCCAAACTTTTCCAAAAACAAGTGGCATTGTAAACATCATCGTAAATGGGCAGCAGGGGACAAGTGGAAAATCTGTACCTTGCGGATGCCTTCCTTGGAGTCCTCCACGTTGTTGTCCGCTCCCCCGGTCCGGTTGATCATCCTCCACATCTGTGAGTACATAGGATCTCGCTCAAAGGGGTTCATGCCTTTACTGCGCAACTGGTCATACACAGCTGAGTCCAGCACAGTGCCATAAGGAAGCTCCGTCTGCTTGGACAGGTCCTGCAGTGACCTGCGGAAAGAACAGAGGTCAGTGCAATTTAGCCAGATCAGTGCTTAAACACATAGCAAGGTGGGGGCTTGAGGGCAGTGTTCAATGTACTGAATAAATATATCCTCTGCATGTGTTTTTATCCACATTTTACCCTGCTTTCTAATGGCCAGCACCACAGGACCACCCTTGGATGATAGGTCATTATAGGCTGCAGTGACACTGACGTGGTGGTGTTGTGCTGGTATGAATGGATCAGACACAGCAGGGCTGCTGAAGTTTTTAAAACCCCTCTGTGTCACAGCTGCACTGAGAATAGTCCACCAACCAAAAATAGCCAGCAGTGTCCTCTGCCCACTGATGAAGGACTAGAGGATGACCAACACAAACTGTGCAGTAACGGGTGAGCTACTGTTTTGTCGGTGGGCCAACGAGGTAGATGCATCTAACAAAGACAGTGTTTTAAAGCTCGAGGAACACTGCTGTGGCTGCTCCATTCATACCAGCGTAACACATGTCAGTGTCACTGAGAATGATCCACCACCCAAATCATACCTAATCATACCTAATGGTCCTGACCATTGAAGAATACGGTAAAAATAAAAAAGGAGAGAATAAAGTATCCAACAAATGGACTATAGTCTGTAATTATAAAACTACGAAGTGCTGTGGTGGTCGGTGGAACTCAGAGAATGGTCTTAATGTTAGGGTTGATATGTGAATATTGATAAATATTATACATGTGATGGAAACATGATGCTCTATATTTCTAAGGGTTAAGTGGCAGATACTTGAGAGGTTCTTTTCAGGACTCTCTCATTACTGCTACAATAAATGCAGCTGTGCATCCCCTTTCCTACATTTTCTCTCTGACACAAGATTCACACACAGATACACACTTTATCTACACAGGCTTGTTAGACTTTTAAGTTAATCGTACATCCAATTAAAAGCTGGCCGAGCAGGATAGACGCACTCCCTGCAGAAAGTAACGGCTGAGTTGAGTAAACAGAGAAACGTAATAAACCATCTGCACCTTTGGGCGAGAAAAAAGGGCCTGCGCTAATTCAAACATCGCAGCGGAATATTCAGCAAACACTGTTTATTTCAAATCGTAGTATTTGGAAATGAATGACTGTAGCAAACCATGGTCTGTGCTGCTTTCTCTCAATCATGATTCAGCGATAACCTCCAAAGACCAACACGTGTGTGTATATATATAATCGTGGATATAATTATACCTGTGTGAGGAGGTCAGCTAGAAGACAGTGTGGCTTCTTCAGAGCTGAGCTGGCTTTTAATTTGAACATTATTACATTAGACAGCTGTCATCTTCTTAACATCTTCCTCCAGTGCTTAACTTCAGTGCTCTTTTAAGGTTTAATGAACTTGGCCACAAATGTTAAGCTTTTATTGCTCCCAATTATTCTGCACACTCAATTGCACCCCAACCCCCACCCACACATCCCCATCCTAAACCTTAATGATAGTGTATAGACTAGAGTGTCATTTGACAATAATTTGGAGTCCATAAAATCCAGTCTTTTGAGCTGCAGCAGCTAAATACTCCAAAGGTGCATGACAATGACTTTAAGGGTCCTAATCATGGAACACCACATTTTAATCTTGGTGATATACTGCTCGCTTCCCAGTCTGCAAACATAAACACCTTGTCTAATTACATGCTTTGTTGATTTTCTCACTGAAAATAAGTATGTGCATCAGCAACAGAGAACAAACTTAAATAGGGTCTTTTCTGTCATCACTGCCGCAAAGCTCTGGGGTCTCAGGGTCTGGAGGAGTTTGACTGAGTGAGTATTCATTCTGTGTCTGTGTGGGTTTCCTCTGGATGCTTGGGTTCCCTCTCACAGTCCTAAAACACATGCAGGTAGATGTACCGGCTGTGACAAACTGTCCTAGGTGTCAGTGTGGGAGTGATTGAGTGATGCATTGCTTTGGGCCGGTGGCCTCTGCCCAGTGATTCCGGGTAGGCTCTGAACCCAACTGCAACCTTGATCAGTATGAAGAGGTATTGGAAGATGAATAAATGAACAGAAGATTGGGTGAACAATTGAATGTACAGATGAATTAATAAATGAATTAATGACTGTAGCAATTGTGCATCAAATGTGCAGAAGTGTGTTCAGCAAAACATATAATTTGCCCAGGGACGGCCTTTCGTTCACATATAGCCCTTTTGTGGTAGGTACTGCTATATTTGTGGGGACCGTCCATTAACCTAAACCTGACCTTAACCACAACATCTGTAACCAAAATTTAGTCATTTCACTCTTTCAGTTTTGAATATTAAAGTATCAAAAAGAGAAAGTAAAAGAGAAAGTAATTCAAAAATTCAGAAAGTCACAACAGCACAAAATAAAAAAATGCGATCCTTGCAAGGACATCAGGTCCTCAATATATAAAAACACACCCCACACACTCTCACACTCTGTATAATCTATTTAGAAAACTGCAAATAGAATGGGATGCTGTGAACCAGCTCCACCTAAGCCTAAGTCAACATATACAATGCCAAGTGTCAGCTAGAGAGGTGTTTAATGCACAGAAACAAAAAGGAGCCTTTCCAGTTTGGGATAATGAGATGGAATGGGATGTAATATGGACAGTGGTCACAAAAATGGCTTAAGTGGGCTTTAGGGGAAAAAAACTGCAGGAAACAAATGTAGGTTATTATACACTCTACAGTATATCAGTGATTACTGTAGGGATTAGCAATTACACAGGGCAATGGCGACAATGTTCTTAGGTTTTGTTCTAATGCTTTGCTATTACTGAGAATAAACCACATTGAATCAGTTTCAGTATATCCCACTGTACTTAACTATACAACATGTTTATAAAGCCCAGCAATGCTGTTGTGCCTCTACAAAATACTCAAATACACAAAAATGTGCCACTGCTGTGTTGGCATCACTGCTGTGCTGAGAATGGTCCACCACCCAAATAAAATCTGGTGGTCCCATTGTGCTCCCTTCCAACAGATGAATCAAGGAAACTGCAACAGATGGACTTCAGTCAGTAATTGCAAACCTACAAAGTGCGCCTGGATGGTAGATGTTTCTGATAAAACGGCCAGTGATCTGGCACTGTGACTGAGAACTCTGCGTACATGGAGGAATGTTGCGTTTTCCTGGCTGTGAAATGGCTTAAGGCTCTGCTACAGTGATTTCTCCCATTGAGGAGCCCTCCTCACTCTTTCTGCAGTCCTCCATCTGCTGACATTCTGACACTGGAGGAGTTTAAACTGCCTCTTTGCTGAGGAAGTGTCACTTTGCTGCAGGAGCTTCCCATGACCGCCCGAGAGCAGGACTGCTGGCATAACCCGCTCACTCCTCAGCGCCAAAAGCGGCCAGCCTGCGGCCTGCAGGCCACACGGGACCTGTGTCTCTACCCTCCTCCCACCACATTGGGCACATCTAGCAGATATTTTGACAATGTGATTCTGACATAATGCTAGAGCTGTGGAGAAATGGTTTTATATATAATGCAGAAAGCCTGAGAAGAACATGGAAAAAAACCCTAAATATTACAACTGTCAAAATTAACATAAGTAAAATGTAAACAAATCACATTGCCATGTTAGACTTTAAGACCCATGCAGATTTTTACACGGCTGAATGACGGAACCTTACCAAAGTTTCACTCTGAGGGTGAGAGCTCTGACAAAACTTCTCGCTATAGTGGTCCAAGCACCACGAAACAACCTAAAGGCATCATATATATTACTCCCACCCTCATAGCACACAACAATGAAAAAAAAAAACCTCAAAAAAGAGAAAAAGAGCCCTTCCTGAGTGTACCAAAGCCCCGCCCACAGCCATAACTCACAATTCCAAGTTCATTTCACTCCTTCAAATTCCCTCTTCATTGGAGTAATTTAAAAACTTGTTGAAGGCTGAAAACGCATAAAATCCAGTTGAAATCACAAAATTTGATAAGTTATATATATATCTATATACACACACTGATACTGAATCCTATATACTGTTATTGTGAGCCCTAGATATACGTTCTGCAATGCCAAGAACTTCCTGCAAATTTAATTTATTTACTAGGCTAAAATGTTATAATAAATTATAATATATATGTCTTTTTATTATGTAGTACATTATTCCAACATTACAACATTGTTTAATCTCTCGCCAAAAAATACAGGAGCACTTTGTAGTTCTGCTTTTAAACAATGCTGTTTATCTGTTGCTCTGTTGCTGGCACTTTCACCCTGGTCTTCAATGGTCAGCACCCCCACAGAGGAAGTATATTCGGGTGATGAATCATTCTCAACGCTGCAGTGGCACTGATTTTGTGGTGGTGTGTTATTTGTGTTGTGCATGTGAATCAGACACTGCAGTGCTGCTGGAGATAATATGGAACATGATTATAGAAAGCAGAAGGTCATTTTAAAGTTATAGCTAATAGGTCCACACTGAATGCTTGTCTATTAATTGTATTTGTATCAAAGTGATTGATTTTCTGAAATTACTTATTTAAATCAAGATGGCTGCCTAGTAGTGTTAATGTTAAGGGCATAAAGACACACATACAACATTGGGGGGGTGGGGGGGGTGGCGGATATTCACAAGCAGCTGACGCCACAATGAACGTCATAGTGTTAGTCATAAAAATAAAGTAATCATACTCAAAGGCTTAGATAGTAATTCAAAACAAAGCCATGCTTATGACTCATCCCACTTAGTACAATTATCAGCACAATCTCACTGATGCTAGCGATGCTTCAGAGTTCAAAATCTTTTTCACTAGACATTCTGCACCCGCATGAACATCACAAGCCTTTTTTAACTCTCTGGGGTCTAAGGACATTTTATCAACTTTTTGCACATCTTCATTCAAATCTAAAATTCATATTTACATGCACTACATCTCCATGTGTTTTTTTTTATATAAAATGGATTTACGCAATTAACACTTTTGGGTCTAAGGGCATTTTCTCAATTTTTGCAAATTTTCTAAATTTCACCTTTAAATTACAAGGACTGTAATTATATTGCCCACATGTTTTATATCAAAATGTTCCGAACAATCTCAGCTCACTCATTAAGAGATGCCCATGTGACACTGAGCATTGTATGAAGAGATAATCTGTCTCTAACCCGGAAACACTTAAATCCGATTTTAGTTAAAACATCCCTTTACTCATGTGGTTTAATTGTTTTGTGATTGAAATGGTTTTATCAGAGTCTTAGGGTCACAAAAATAGGGGACTGTGTGAATTAAATACTGTATAAATGTGTAACAAACATATAAAATTAAATTTAGTAAAATCATTTATTTAGTAAAAGTGCCATCTCTCACTCTACAGGAAAAAACGTTCATTCAACTTTGACAAAATGTAACATTAATTGCATTACTGTGTAAAAGGTCATTGTCTATCCATAACTATGTATATGCTTCACTGTGTAAAAGCTATAATCAGCTAACTTTATTTTCCCCTTCATCGTGTGCATAAACCCCCTCGGTTTCTGAAGCTCCGTTCTCCTCGTCGTCGTTATTCAAATGCGCCACACCAACTTCAGCGCATGTAAACTTTTTCAAGCCATTTCTCCGACGTTGACTGAATAAAACATGGAAGATAACTGAAGGGATTGATTTCTAGATAGTCCATTGGTCAGTTTCAGAAAAAAACACTGTTGGACGCACAAATTCACCACTTAAAAGAGAGGTGCAGATGACAGACAAGTGAAGGAGGAGGTCTGCCTCAAGCTTTTTCATAGGCTCGCAGCTCGGGATGTAAGTCCCATACAGTCTTGTGATCAGATGCATTTGAAAGAGCAGTTTCTACACATTCAGAGAGTGTTTGAACTGCATGGTGTTATCGCTAAGATATTAATAGAAACATCACCAAATATTTTGACGTGCTGGTGCGCTCTTCATCCCCAGAGGATTAAACAAATGTAGTGAAGAAAGTAAACTCTTGGTACTGTTTTATGTTCTCAGTCAAAAGGCACTTTTGCACACGGCAGTATCTGTTCTCTGGACTAGCCATGGACAAAAGTGATAACTTTCTCCCATATTAAGATGCTTCTGTTAATGAGTAATATCATGCTTTAATCATCAATTCAGTGAGGAGTAATCAGCATAAACACTACACATTCACAGCAGACCAAAAGTCCTTTGATACTTGCTTTTTCACCACTGCTACAACGTATACAAGTGTATTAGACTGTTTGTCATCCATTGCTGCAGTAACAGGTGCTTCTCTGTTGAGAAAACTTTATTTTGGAACACTGCTGTGAAGACTGGATGGCATTCAGCCATGATAGCATTAGAAATTTCAGGAAAAGATGTTATATGATTAGTTCTGTATCACAAACACAACTTTAACACATCACAAAGCTCCAGTGAAGTTCCAGTACTCCAGAGAAAGTTACACTAGGGTTGGATATATCACCCATCTAGCCCATGCTTGGCACTGAGCATGGGTAATAGCTTATATTACTTAAATTATTATTATTAGGAGGAGAGTGTAGAATCACACTTGATTACAAAACACTGAATATGAAGTAACTTGTGTAATAACAGTGTAAATACATGTAAATAGTCTAGGAAAATGACAATAACACAGTTAATACACAAGTTACGTCATAATTCAGTGTTTTGTAAGAAGAACTTTGTGCAATAAGTCTTTAATTACATGTAAATAGTCTAGCAAAATGACAATAACTGAACACAGCATCTTGTGATCATGTCAAAGGTGTACATACACTAAGCAAGTCAATCTGACTAATTTGGTCTGTAGTGTGGGCTGAAAGGATTGGGACACCGCTCCAATCCCAGCACTGCCTCCTTCTATTTGAGCTTGAAATGTGTTGAGTTATGGAACCTCATCTCTTGAAACATGCTGGAATTATGCACACGAGTACGTTTTATAGCCCATCTAACCGATAATCAAACTCCAATCATGACACAAAACTATCTAATTATGAGATCTGAGTGCATTTATTTTTTATCCCCCCCCCCCTTCCTCCTTCTTTTTATAAATCTTTCAGTGCTTCCTGACTGGAGTGGCTCGACTCTCGCTTTTAACCACAACAGACCCCTGGGTGTGGAGTTTAGGCTGTAATTATTACAGTAATGACCCCGGCACTGTCTACACATTATAAGATAATGCATTTAAATTTATGGAAATCCTAATTAGCTGCATAGAGCGACCAAGCGATCTAAGCACAGGCTCATTAATGACAATCTAACACCAAGGAAAATAAACAAAGTATGCAGAAAAAAAGAAAAAAAAAACAAAAAAGAAAAAAAAAAAACAAACAAACAAAAAATACATTTTCTCCACTCAAGTCACTTCATAGTGAAATTGGTACAAGCCCAATTAACTCTTTCACTGCTGGGCACTGTGCAATAGTATGATTAGATCAATAAAGCTGTTTTAACACATGAACTACAGAGAAACTCCAGAGGTCCGGAGATATTCTGGAGTGGTCCTTTCACACATGTAGGAGCTTTTCTGTGTCAGGCACATTCTCACAACAGGGAATGTTCCATGTGCTTTAGGCATGGGGCGGCCCCTGTGCAGAATGTGCATGATCCATAAGAACATTACAGCTCACTCAGACTTTACGCAAAATTTATACTAGGGCACTAGCGGGATAAATCCGCATCCGGGAAAAGGTCTGGGTGTTACTGTGCAGGTGTAAAGGGTCTTAAGTTTCATTTCAAGAGGAATCAAGGCCACTGCAGTGCATGATAAACAGAGCTAATGCTATGCACATAAGGTTTGGAGTGGGTGCTTATATGTCCTGGAGATGTTCTGATGCATAAAGATTTCACAGTGTGCATTGAGGTGTTTTCCCTGTGTCTGCATGGGTTTCATGTTCTGGTTTCCTTCACAGTCCAAAAATGCATGATTGGATTGGCTGTGCGACACTGTCTATAGCTGTGAGTGTGTGAGTGACAGTATGTGATGCCCTGTGATGGACTGGTGCTCTCTCCAGGGCATGTCCCTGCCTTGCAGCCAAAGATTTTGGGTAGGCTACGGACCCACCACAAACCTGATGAGGATAAAGTCATTACAGAAGATGAATGAAAATCAACATTGTGGCTTGTGTAAATGTTTGGACTTGGCTTTATCCTTTCTCTGACTCTTCAAACCCTTTGCTAACACCCAGCTATCATGGGTTCCTCTAAACAAATGTCTGAAAACTGTCTGAAAATGAAAATAATCAATGTCCATCTGGCAGGGGAAGGGAATAAGAAAATAGCCAAGCATTTTCACTGTGCGGTTTCTAAAGTGAGGGATGTAATTATGAAATGGTATTGGAATGAATGGTATTATAAGAATCCTTTGATGAGAACAGCCTCCAATAGGGTAGGGCCTCCAATATGTTTCAACTAAAAATAAATGTAAAAAATGTATAAATAGTAGTAGTCCACTTTTGGAAATTATTTTTGTCCAAAAGTGTCAAAAGTTTCAGATACAAATGTATACATTGCATTAACTACAAATAATCGGCAACTATTTTATTATGAAATTATATGCAGTATCATACCGCCATTCACAATCAAACTGGTTTTATAATTTTCTTCCTCTGCCCTTGTTTACTCCTAGTCTTGCCTGTTACACCTACGCTTTTGTTTTTGCCTTGTTTCTCAGCACCGTCTCTTTGTCACACCCCTCACCTGTTTTCGCTTTGTTTCTCCTCCCGTTAATCATTTGTTCCAGCTGTTCTCTGTTTCTGGGAGTGTTTTTCTACCCCTCAGTTTTCCTTCCTCTTTCTAGTGCATCAAAGCATATGTCACGGGGGAACCTCTGGTCTGCTTGCACTCCAACTGTTCCAGTCTCTGAACCCAGAGGAACTCTGAAATTGGGAAACTAGAAAGGGGGAACACTTGGCGAACATGAAACCAGGAGCAACGTCATGGCCTTGCCCTTAATCAAGGGAGTGTTTCGCCCCCAGTCAATCCTGAACGCACATCTCAAGAGATAACCATGAACTCCCCAGAGGTTTATATCAACTGAGTTTGCTCTGCATGAGGAACTGAGTTCGCTCAGTTGGTAAAGTGCCAGTTCATGATGCAGAGCAAACAAGGTTAAGGGCAAGGCCGCTCTGTTCTTTCGGGTTGCTCTGTGTTCGGCAGGTGCGACACACCCCCTGTTTCTCTATGCTGGAGTTTTCCTTTTCCTTGTGGTCCAGGGGGCTGGATCTGTGGTAGTGCAAGAGGAACAGGAGATCTCTAATGACAAATATTACTTGTATAACTATGTCCTGTATAGACTATGTTTCATACATTACCTCCAGAAGTGTGGCATACATCTGTTTGGAGAGTGTTGGTCACTGTGTAGTGACAATAAGAGCCATCATTTAATCCTGGAAAATATTGTATTCGTTCATTTTCTGTTTCCCCTTCATCCAAAGCAGGGATGCGGTGGGTCCATAACCTGTCCAAAATCATTTGGTACAAGGCAGGAATATGCCCTGGACAGCTTGCCACTCGCCCACACAAACACACACCTATGGAGAATTTTCAACAGCCAATCCAACTACCAACCTGTGTGTGTTTTTTTTTGGACTTTAGGAGGAAAACCAGAGCACCTGGAGGAAACCCAGACAATCACAGGGGAAAATAACCCAACCCCTCACAGACCCACACAATCAAGGTGTGTAAACCCAGAGCCCCAAGATATTCAAATATTCAGAAATAATATAAGTTCATATTGTTAAAATGGGGCTCCCAACTGGTGCAATTGTCTGAGCACTGACCCCATCGTTATCACCATAAAACTGAGAAGAAACATAGAACTGAGAGTCCTACATACCACCATGTGCATGGTTCTTTGAATTGATAGAGAATGTGCTGCGTTTGATTCTATGTAGCACCTTTCTGAAAATGGTTCCAAAGAGTTATTTACAGTTCTACAGAACCATGTTTTCTAAGTGTGTAGGAGACCAAAACAGTAGCGTGTGCCTCACTCTTTCTGAATGTGCAGGACTTTCTGTCTCCATCTGTCAGGAGGATGCTAGCCAGTGCAGGTGTCATAACAGAGCATAACAGAGCTGAGTAGCCAGAGTTTTCCTCCATGTCACTGGAAATGACATTATGTTAGTGGCAGTTGAAAATGCTAAATATATGTCAGAGGAAGTGTGTGCTACCCTTTTATGCTCCCAGCTTAGTACCATCATGTTCCACCAGTGGGTGGACTTGGTAATGACTAAATTGAGGAGAAAATTGGATTTTAATGCAGCATGCTTCAACCAAACTCCTTTTATATGAGCCAAATTAGCAGTGTGGAAAAATACAAATGCGGTGCCCATGTACTTAGCTGGCATTATCTATGATTTCCAACTATTGCCAATTGAACTTTGAGAGATAAAACTGGCCAATAATGATTCTAGCCGATTCCAATTGTGCATCACATTTTGTAAATTGGTCTAGCTAGTCTGATACAACAACAACAGATTTTTATAACATAAAATCCCACTGTTTTTGATTCTCAGCATCCTCCTATAATATTGAAAACCCCTAAAATTAATATATGTATTGTATATTTCATAAGATACACATATGTGGCTCAAAGTGGGTGTTTATGCATGTGACCTAGACCCGCTTTCCTTGTGTGGTAGCTGTCTGTGCATCTGTCTCACTGGTATGGCAATGATAGATATAATTTGTATGGCACAGGAAATTAAAATAGGGGGCTCACATGCCCTGGGAGAAACACACAAGGCATACGAGCACACACATCCATCCATACTGGCACATATACAGTAATCTTGAGCAGGCAGTGATTGATTTGCCAGGCTCCTGTGTGAGAATAGTGGAAGTGGTATTTGGGTCTCATACGTATTCATTTCCACACAGTCTGTCAGCCCATCGCCTTGCTTTTATTTCTGTGTGTGTGTGAACACCGTCTGTGTTTGCATGAGTGTGTCTTATGAGTAATTGATACAATCAGGAGATTCCGGCTTCTCTCTGCTTTGGTAGAATGGAGAAATGTTCAGCCAGGTGGGGTTTACTGGATTAGCTCTATAATCACCACAACTCTTTTGAGACCACTATATATCTGAAGGTAAAAAAGATAAAGTAGTTCAAAGGAGCGATTGCACAGAATAACTATGTTTGTTGTACGGTATTTGTCCAATATATATATATATATATATATATATATATATATATATATATAAATCTACATAATCGATTATGTAGAACCCCTAACAGCCAAGAGTTTTTCGAGACCACTATATTTCCTAAAAATAGAAGACAAGAGGATAATTTCAAGCAATTGCACCAAGTAGAACAACTTTGGATTTCCTGGATTTGAATGAGGCTGTCCATAAAATTGCACCCTATTTTAGAGATACCACTTGTACCCACTTTGAAACTTACTTGAACCATCAATTTATTAGTATCAATGGGCAGTTCTCTCAAATACGGTGTCCCACAAAGTTCTGTGTTAGGGCCCTTATAATTTTCCCTCCTTAACATCCCTGGATACATAGTGTGTAAACCCAATGTTTTCTTTCATATTTGTGCTGATGATACTCGGGTCAGTCCGTTTAGATTCAATAAAATGTTTAGAAAATGTTGGAAGAGTGAAAAAGTGCTGCTGTTGCTAATTAGCCTTGAAATAAAGTTGAAAGCTATATCTTTGACCTTAATTATTGTTCAGTGCAACCCACTGTTATAGCCCAGCATATATCCTAGTCTTGTTCAGATTGTACAGTGTTCCAGCTAGAGTTTACACTGAGCACAAGGCCTTGTGTGTAAAATTTGAAGCCCTTAATGTCCTAGCTCTGGTATACAACTGATCTGTTGAAGCTTTGTAGCACAGCCCTGTTCACTCACTTCTAGGATCGCATGCAGATCATTTGTGGGAAAACATAAATCTCCTTAAATAGCTACAAAATTGTATGTACATAGATATAGAATACTAGGACTTCAAGTGTGTGCAAAGCATATATTGTTTATGCTGAAATATACCTAGTTTTGTGCCTCATTTTGGCTTAAGGTGTAATGTATTTCCTTTAGACAGTAGCGCTTTTATCATTGCAAAGTTTTACTTAAATTTCTGTATAAAGCACTCTCATATTATTGAAATAAAATAAATAAACAAATAAATAAATAAAAATAGCTATATCCAGAAAGAATTGTCTGACTGCAATGACACTTGGAAGGAATATAAAGGTTACCAGGAAGAATAAATGATTAAAAATATACACTGAAATGGGCAATATTTACAGAGGTACACATATAGAACTAGCATCTCTCAGAATGGCTTTGGGCTGCCATGTTTGTTAACACAACATGCCAGACATCTCAGGATGGAGATGTACAGTTTTCTAATGGTGCCCTGTGGTAATCCATCTCGTGCCTATAGAGAAGACCAAAGGTGATCTGGCATCATACAAAATTGCACCCAACACCGTGACTCCAGGCCTTCTGGATGTGTGATAAACGGTTCATCTTGGCGCTGACCACGGTGCCTCCACACACAGATTCACTGGTCATCTCTACCAAGACAAAAGTGGGACTTGACTCCATGACACAGATGCAGTCTTTGGCAGCGTTAAGGGCAGTCGGCGTAAGTCTACGTGCATGTGGTCCTGCATCTTGCAACCGTCTGCCAATAGTCCTGCACTAACAGGACGACACATGCTCACTGAATGTCTGCAGTTGTGGTTGCCAGGTCACTCAGTGCAATCCTCCCTCTCTGTGGTTTGTGTAGGTCTCCTAGATCCTTCATGTTGCTGATGTGTATATTCTTCTATCCGCTGCCATCAACAGCATGCTCTGGTAGTATCCACATGGATGATATGCCACACAATACTTCGATAAGGCCATCCTGCTTTGTGGAGCCCTTGAATTCTACCCCTCTTGAACTCTTCTAACTGCTCAAACAGCTTTTAAGCACTTGCCTGTCTTATTTGCTGCAAGTGCAATACACAGAGTGGCAGTAGCACTAAGGCATTTTGTCTCATCCTGACACCTAGATCCACTGCAATTGTATCTTATATGTGGAATGACTTCTCCCCTAAGGAAAGAGGAGCAGTGTTGATATAGGCTCAGTCCCAGAGACTATGTTGCTTAGAAACTGAGCTAAGCGAGAGAAAACCGTGATATGATTTTTCTGGTGATGCAAGAAATGTAGTGAACTGATTTGGATGGCAAGCGCAGGGCTGAGTTAAAGGAGAAATGAGTCAGTCTTACCACTAAAATATAGCACATAATATCTAGGAAAGTTATTATATATTGTTTCCAAACTTCTATAAGAGACCCAAAACCCTGGTGTTCTGTAGTCCCTGAATGAACCTGAATGATCCGTGAATCTTTAATCAGAGAGGGCCACTAGGGGTCAGTGGAATGGCCTTTTGATGATGTGAAGAGAAAACAATGGAGTGTATACCTGTGTTCTTAAAGGAACACTACATAAGATTTCATCTTTTTGTTCCTGGGTTGGAGGCGTGGAGTTACATAGTGCAGGCCAGAGTAGCAATGACCAAGGCTCTGTTCTCCCTAGCACACGTGAGTGAAGTATCACAATGATTTTGAAGCTGCAATTTTACAGCACAAATATTACGGTGTTTCTTTCACAGTAATATTAGGCAGTGCAGACACTTACTGGATGGAGTTCTCGATACGTGAGATGGTGAGGAAGGCTGCCAGATTAGCTGTGTAGGAAGAGATCACAATCAGAGCAAAGAGCCACCAAACGCCCATCATCATCCTTGTGGCCAGGGTGGTGTAAGGCACCTCTCCACCTGGAAAAAGAGAGAGAGAGAGAGAGAGAGAGAGAGAGAGAGAGAGAGAGTGAGTATTCATTCCCAGAAGGTACTTTGACTGAAGGCGGAGAGCACTCAGGTCAACAGCAAACTCTCTTCGAGGCCATCAGACGAGACGGCCAAAGCTTGCTCTTGCTTTATGGGATTCTTAAATGTGTGGATTTTCAAACTTGCCAGTGTCAAAACACGCTGTTCAGTAGTTCAAAAAGTCTAGTCTTGGTGAAGTCTGAGCTTTATAGCAAACAGATGTGCTGTAAAAATGAAAACATTTTCTGCTCCATTGAGGGAGATGGCAAAAACAGGAGGTTGCATTTGGTTTTGAGGGCCATTGGTTTTAACAGAGTCAACTCTGCATTTTCCTGCCAAGATTAGCAATGGAGGGAAGCAATGGTTTGTTCTGGGTCTAGATGTAATGCCTCCTGCAGTTTGCAAGAGAGCTCTAAGAAACAGAGGTGGAATACTGCAAATTAACCTGCTCTTATTATAGCACTAGTACATTTTCTCATGTAAGAGTAGATTTCAAAGTATTGACTATTGTGGAACATTTCTTTCTGTGAAATGAAGGGTATTAACAGGAATTTTTCTGTATTAGTTGCAGTAATAGCGTCTACTCTTCTGGAAAGAGCACTGAAGTAGGAAGAGGAGTCTCGATCACAAGCGCCACTCTGAAACATCCCACTGGAATTGGCTGGAGGTTCTTTATAGGGGCGTACATTTCATTTCAGTGTTTGGGGGTCCCAAAGTATTGTTATTTTAAGGTTACATATATATTCAACCAGTATACCGTTCTTAATGGAAAACCATACTGGTTGGATATTAATGGCTGCCATTTTCAGCTGGACAAACTGTCAGTTTCTCTTTAATCCACACAGCCCTGGGGGCAGATATCCAAAATAAATATGGTTCCAAGTCTGTCCTGAGTTTCTATTTACTGATTAGGAGTCGAAACCCTAAGAACAGATTCTTTGAGTGTCTAGGATTCATTATCACCACTTGATTAATGGTTCAAAGAGTCTATTGACTCACTTTCAGTGACTTCAACTTTCAGCAAACATATCTCTGAATAAATGATTTAGCTCCAGTTTAATCCCAAGGTCTAAAAACACACATTGGTAGTTGGATTGGCGACTCAAAAATGTCCATTGGTGTGAGAGTGTTAGTGAATGTGTGAGTGTGTGTTGCACTGTGAAGGACTGGCACCAGCCTTGCACCCAGTGATTCTGGGTAAGCTCCAGACACACCGCAACCCTGAACTGGATAAGTGGTTATAGACAATGGATGAATGGAAAAAAAAAAAAAAAAAAAAAAATATATATATAATTTGTGGTGTGCGGTCTATGACTCAGTTCCACTTTTAATGACATTGGGCAGCTGCTCCAGAATGTACCATTCTACAAACAATGCTTTTCTGTGACTCACAAGCTGTATGTGCACTGACTGAAAGTGTAATGTTTGGCCTTAAATAAGCCCAAATGAAAAGTTACTAAAAGTAACCCAAGTAGTTTCTCCATAAACAGCTCATTTAAATTGAATAATGTTCTTGATGAATAATTTGAGTTCAAATGAATTATCCCTATAGTGTCAGGACTCTTTTCAGCCGTGCTGATGGATCAGCTCTTTCAAGCTCGGAAAGGCTGGTAGAAATTAGCCTCATTTATCCCCGCCACTCTGCGCAATAATCACAGCTTTAAGTGCAACAAGTGTTTGGCGTTTCAATCTCTTCAGCGAAAGCTCAATAAGACATCTGACACCATCTCCGTCTGACGGGGTCCTTGGAGATGATCCGTCTGCTGAAAGGAAATTTGCTGTTGACATGCGCTCATACAGTATCTCCCGCAGGCGGTGTACTTTCTCCGCCACACAGCCTGCTGCTAATATAGAGGAGGAAAACAGTTCTGTAAGGCATTAGCTGCATTTTCTCTCCCGAGAACCAATTCTTACGTTCTGTTATTTCCAACCTTGTCTAAGAAAGAGAGAGAGGAGGTTTAAGGTTGGAGTGTCTTTCTTCCAAAGGGCAATTCTTCATTCATTTGATGTTTTAACATCCAAGTTTTTGGACTTTAATTTGAAGAAATGTCAAAAGGTCCCTCTGAAGGTCTTCCACTGAGTCCTCCTCTCTTTCTCTTGCTCTCTCTCACACGCACAGTGCTGCTCTCCAAACCCTACTACAGCTTTTACACACTTCACAGTGATTTTTTTTTTTCAAAAAATTCCCAGACACAGCCTCTCTTTGGGAATTCTTTATGGGCGGGGGGAAAAAATGCATCCCTGAGGCTGTAAAGAATTTAAATTTCAAACATATTAGGAGCTCAGAAAAACCCACTTTATGCATCCCATGACATTTCCAAAAAAAAAAAAAGAAAATCTCAGCCTTGCTTTTCAGCTCAGAGTTAGCTCACTCAGGTAACACTGCTGAAACTTAAGAGAAACCCAAAGCCACTGTGATGGAGCGGAAGAACAAAGCGACAAACTAACAAGCTAATGTTGCTAGCAAGATCACAGCCTCCTGTTTGTACAAATAAAGGTGCCCAGTGGAACCTGAAAGAGCTGTTTGGAAAAATGCCATAAAAGTACATTTTATGTTCCCCAAAGAATGCTTTAATACTTCTTTAAAATCACTTTAAATCACTTTTTCAGTGCATTTGCACATTCATACTGGAGCGCAAAGTGTCTCCCAAGCCACACACTCTGAAACAAGAGAACCCAGTCTTCTGTTTCCTTTAGGGATGCCTAAGTCAGAAAACATGGGATAAAACTAGTCATTCTGATTTGCTTCTGTTATTTTGCCATTGTAATTGTACCGAGTAAAAAAAAAAACCTGCAAAAACACAAGCAGAAAAAGAGGAGAAAAGACCAAAAATGGTAAAAACTTTGCTTCTGGTTGCTGCTTGCCCAAGAGTGAGCTGTGGACTCATTATCATTTAAAGGAACAGGTGCTGAAACTAGTTGTTCTGAACAGGGATGTACAGAGAGGGGAGAATGATGCTGTGGTGCCTTATCCATGTTACATTTTGAACAAAGTATGTTACAGAAGTTCCAATTAGACCCCAGTGATGGGTAAGCTGTGGAAATACCTTAAAGTGGATATGAAAAAATTAGTTTTGTTTAAGCTGTCCTTCTTTGAAAATCATACTATTCCGCATGCTGTTGCACAAAAACATATGACTAGGACTATACATATAGTCACACATTGATTTCTTACAGTCACACAGCTTCAGGGACCTGGAGGTTGTGGGTCTGAGTCCTGCCCCGGGTGACTGTCTGTGAGGAGTTGGTGTGTTCTCCCCGTGTCCACGTGGGTTTCCTCCGGGTGCTCCGGTTTCCTCCCACAGTCCAAAAAATAAAATAAACAATCACACATTGGGAGGTGGATTAGCGACTCAAAAGTGTCCATAGGTGTGAGAGGGTGAGTGAATGTATGAGTGTGTGTTGCCCTGTGAAGGACTGGTGCACCCTCCAGGGTTTATTCCCGTCTTGCGCCCAGTGATTCCAGGTAGGCTCCGGACCCACCGCGCCCCTGATTTGGAGAAGCAGTTACAGATAATGAATGAATGAAAATGATTTCTCACAGTAACATGTAGAAAAAATAAAAATAAATATCACAGTGCGTCCAACAATAAAGGAAGCCCTGTGAATATTTTATATAGTGATGTAAAACTGTGAAATATCAGTGTAATGGAAAGCTCTGATTCTACATTCCGACATGATACTGTTTCTGATAGGGACAGCACATGACATAACTTCTATAACGACATATGTAAATTAGTTTAAGGGGCCATTACAACATCCTCAAAACAGACTACTAGTGAAACCACAACAGCCAATTATAATTTTCTAGAATATATGTTCGTTTCATTTAAAAAAAAAAAAAAGTTTCTTTGCCTCACGGTGGAGCCAGGAAGCAAGAGGGGGTGGGGTGAGGTGATTCTGAAGCAGCACATGAGACGTGCGTGGTGACCAATGGGATGCTGCTGAGGCCGAGGCCGTGGTGGAGGCTGATTGTGCCTCCTTCTTCTGACTGCAGGATGTTGATCTTTAGAAAATGAGGCAGCCGGTAATGTAGCTTTTATCTAGGAGCCTTATGACTGGGGTTCAAAGCCACCCCGCCATGCACATCAAATCACCCCAGCCTTATTTTCCAGCAGGTTCCTCACTCTGCGCCTTTGATTCAGTAGCAGGCCAGAAGCGACACACTCCTCTCAGTCCCTCACAGCACGTAAGCACCCACTGTGAGAGGTGGCTTAGAGAAAGAGATCTATAGCAGAAAGAGCTCCATTGTACTTGCTTGCGTGTGTCTGTGTTTGTGTGTGTGTGTGTGTGTGTGTGTGTGTGTGTGTTAGTGACTGTATGGAAAGGAAAGTTGCTTTTCAGATCAATAATGAGAACAATCTTCTAGCTGTTAGACTATCCATGGGTTGTGGCTGATGTCACAGTATAGAGAAGCTGCCATATTGGGGGCCTACTCATTACTCAAACACACAACTCAAGTAAAAACTGTGATTTTTAAACAGTTTTATTGTTTCTGTCAACACTTGTTGCCCTCATTTAGATGCTAAAATGAAATAAATATTTATATATACATATTTCTTAGGGGTCACATTTGCAAACAGAGATAGGTCTGTTCGTCTGTGTCAGTTAATAGAGGACCTTGGGTGCATCCTTAAGTAAGCGCCATACTCCCTACATAGTGCATGTCACAGACAATAAAATTAATAATACTGTACACAGACTGTTGTTGAATGCTAATTTGAGAGGGAAATGGGAGCCTTATATCTTACTAAAAATTATTTTTGACATACAACGCACTATGTTAGTGCAGAAACCATTATTTTATGACTGACACTGTGCCCTACGGATGGTGTAAGGAGACATTAGGGATTCGTCCTCTGCTTCGCTGCAGCGTAGAAACATCTCTCACTGATCGCTCAAACTTTCAGGCAAGGAGCAATACTTCATTAAAGTTTAAGCCAAAACAGAGGAATTATTTTTATACAGAAGCAACTAAGTATTATTTTTAAAGTTAAATATTATACATCTACCATTTGCCTTTATTTCAGCTCTCACTTTTTCTGGAAGAACTGATTTCAGTTTTACCAACCAACCTGCAGAGGCACTCCTGGCTTCTCATTAGGGCTGGGCGATGTCTATCTACTGGCCATACACTAATGTCCACAGGGAAACATTGAGAGGATGATGACATCCTTTGAGAAAGACAAATTGTTCTCAAGATACAGAACAGTACACAATCATTTCCTTCACCCACTTAAAGCTGAAAACACTGTTTGTCTGAGGGTTGTGGTGGTATACAAGTTCTTGCATTTGTTTTTCAAACAATATTTTGGTTTCGTAAACCAGGTGTATAGCATAGCTAATTTCTCTGTCTCACATGCAACATATAATTATATCTTATCCTATAATTAAACAAAGGCATTTGATACTAAGGATGACTATTACAGACTATGCATGCAGAAATGTGATATATGGCAATATTTAGATTTAAAATATATGATAAAATACATGGATTTCCCTTATATCCAACTATATATATCTGTCACAGACCCACAAATAAGTGACATTTATAACAACGTATTTGAACTTTCACACTTCTTGAAATAAACGAATATATATATATATATATATATATATATATATATATATATATATATATATATATACACATATCTGCTGTGTTGTCATTTATTGTAACTGAGGTGTAATATTAAAAATGACAATTCATGTAATTAAAATCAATACACTAATTTCACTCTCACTAACACTGAAATCATCTTTAAATCATCTAAACTAAAAAACTAAAACTCACCTTTTTTCTTGATGGAACTTGTGAGGAATACAGTGATGAATACATTTTTAACATTTGACACTTTCAAACTTTTTATGATAATTTGCTGAATAAAGAGACAGCTGTCGTTTTTATTCAAATTAAAGCTCCACACAAAAGCCTTTAAGCCTTCTTTGTACATTTAATGCAGGTATATATACACATATATATATTATGCGTGTAAAGTCATATGGGTATTCCTTCTGGGTATAAGACTGTGCTTTTACAAACATTCATTTTAGGGCTGAAACAGGGAGTCACTTTCTGCACTCAATCTTAAATAATGAGACCAGTCCAAAACATAATATGAGAATTTAGAGATCACGCCAGTGAACCTGCTGCTTTTTGGCAGTGTTCATTTTTTCTCAATCACATTCTGTACCTAAAATATCCAAGCATAAACATGGGGTATCCCAGTCCATTTGATATTTTCTTTCATGTGCTTATGCTGCATTACGTACTCTTAGTAGTTAGTACTATTTACTGCCTTATTGTACGGCCATTCACTTTTACACACCTGCCAGTTCCTCTAAATGGGATCATGACCACTAACATCACCCTACTATAATATGTGATGTGTGTATATAGAATATCATCACTGTCCAAGGGGAAACATGCATCTCCAAAATGTTAACATTACAGGAGAAGGATAAAGCTTAACCTTCATTCATTCATTATCTGTAACCGCTTATCCAATTCAGAGCCTACCTGGAATCATTGGGCTCAAGGCAGGAATACACCCTGGAGGGGGCGCCAGCCCTTCACATGGCAACACAGACACACACATTCACTTACAGTCACTTTTGAATCCACATGCAACGTGTGCTTTTGGACTGTGGGAGGAAACCGGAGCACCTGGAGGAAACCCACGCGGACACAGGGAGAACACACCAACTCCTCACAGACAGTCACCCAGAGCGGGAATCGAACCCACAACCTCCAGGTCCCTTTAGCTGTGTGACTGCGACACTACCTGCTGCGCCACCGTGCCACCCGCTTAACTTAAAATGGAAGTAAATATAAAAATATAAAAATCTTATTCAGAGTAATTTCGGAGCATTTCTATTGGTCTGTTCATCATAAAATGTTCACACAATGTAAAGGACTACTGCTATGTTCAATTGATGTAGTAAAGTAAAAAAACCTAAAAATGGAGACAGGTATTTCACTGGAGAATGATGATATACATTTGGCTCATACAACTGACATTCATTAATTCAGTCATTCATTCGTAACCGCTTGTCCGGTTCAGGGTTGTGATGATATAATAGTAATAAATATATGAATTAGTCATATTACCATTATGTCAAAATTCATTTTATTTTCAGCAGGTGAAGAGGAGAACAGACCAAACTCCTCACAGTCAGTGATTGAACACACAACCCCAGAACACTGGAGCTGTGCAGCAGGGACCCCTTCTGTGCCATTGTGCCCCCAGCTTTAAAGGTCTATTAACAAAATCATTGCCAATTTCTAAAGGATATAGCAAGGTCGGGAAATGGTTGTGTAAAACATAAAAAAAGTGGAAAGAAAATGAACCTAGGTACAAATGAGGCCTTTAATAAATCCACTTTCTTAATGAATGTACCTGCTGAGCAAAAGTGTGCTGGAATTACACATTCAGTCTGGGTGTAGCAACTCACCATAAGTATTCAACCTGTTAATCAGAAATAAAAAGTGGTCCTGGTGTGCTGCCTCAGATTTCCCAGCAGTTTCTCTAAGCAGCTGGGGCAGACTGGTTTAAGTGGATTCCTGAGTGAGGAGAACTGTGGAGGAACACTATGAATGGCCCTTCATGGCTGTCAGAAGCCTTGTGGATGTAGCCAAGTGTGAGTGGATGGCCCACTCTTCTCTCTCTCTCTCTCTGGCTGTGAAAAGGTCAATCAGCTGAAGGTCATCAAGTCCTTCAGATCAATACCTTCTTTTGACATATTTGACTATCCCCTTCTTCATGATGTTGCATTTTTATTCTAACACTGTGCGATGAATAAACACATACAGCGCTGAGCAAGGACACCCTCAAATAATATTTACATTTTCAGAATGTATGTTAGAAAAAAAAGATAATCAACATGCATAAAATATAAGAGATAAATAAATAAGACTGCTATCACATTGTAATTGACTACACCACTCCTCATCAGATAAACAGCATTTAAAGCTCAAGGCCCACTCTCCTTTCAGATGTGAAAAAATACACTGATGAGAAGATAATTCTACAGTATGGGGGTGAAAGGATCTGTGAAGAGGTCAAGAAGCTGGTAAATGTGCACACTCAAATATTCTACACTCATTAACTATTTTTCAGGTCCACTGTTATAGCTCTACAATTACATTTACAGTTGCAGACCATCTGTTGCTCTGCATACGTTGTATTTCACCTTGCTCTTCAACGGTTAAGACACCCACAGATCATCAGGTTTTCCATCCTCACAGACCACACAACATTTTACTTTCTACTCAGAACATTCAGAACAAGCTTCACACCACAGAAATGACAAACATTGTGTTTTTGATACAAACGACTCACTCAGATCTCCCTCATTCCGATGCCATCCCTGATCACGGGGTCCTACGTCATCAGAAATTTATTCGCAAAAGTGCATTGGATGGAAACAATTCATTTCGCAATTTTTTCCTGCTGATATTTCTTTATTAAAAAAAAAACATATGCGGAAATCCAGCTATTCTCAGTGCTACAGTGACACTGACATGGTTTTGTTTTGTTGTGTTGTGCTCCTGCGAGTGGATCAGACGCATCAGTGCTGCTGGAGTTTTTAAACCCCTCAGTGCCACAGCTGGATTGAGAATAGTCCACCAGCCTACACCAGACATCCAGTTCACTGATGAAGGACTAGAGAATGACCAATACTAGTTACTTATATAAGTAATATAGATTATAATAATATAGATTTCCAAATTTACACATAGCTCTTCATATAGTTGCAAAATATGAACAACAACAACAGCAACAATAATAATAATAATAATAATAATAATAATAGTCTTCATGACTGAAAATGTTCTCACATTTATAGATGAAACATCAAAACTCTAGGGATGGCAGAGAAGCAGGGTAGGAAGTGTTTGAAAAATAACATAATGAATTTGAGGATTCCTCTCAGATGGCTTTAAGCTCACACACACACACACACACACACACACACACACACACACACACACACACACATACAAAAAAAATCCATACTTCAGTTCACTGTCACTCAACAGTTAAATCAGCTTCAAATAAGTCCTTTGAAGCTACTGGGGTAGAACATTCAAAGGTTTATTCGTAGGTGCCTTGTAAAGCTTTAAATCTCTGCAACACCTTGAGAGCTGAAGATTGTAACTGCTGATGAGTAGCGTACATTTTTATTTATTTATTTATTTCTTTTCTTTCCAAGAGCACTCTGGCAATAAATAACTTAAGGACATGCCTCCTACCACATGGCACCTTTAGTTTTTGGGCACGGTACCAGACGTGGAAGACTGTGTGTGTTGTGTATGTGTGTGCGTGTGTGTGTGTGTGTGTGTGTGTGTGTGTGTGTGTGTGTGTGTGTTTACATGCAGGTCTAGTGTGTGTTTGAGGATGTGTGTACACATGTGTATATGCAATTTATTCAGGCCATCAAGCATCTCATTATGAAGCTTGCTGGCAAATAATGCCATCAATTTGCATACAGTTTACCGCTCGCTTGGCGTGGCCTCGCCTCTTGAACCGCTATCTCTCCAGACAGCCACCCAGTAACTCGCAGCCTTATAAATCATCCGCATAAAAAATAAATAAATGCTAAGGTGTGCCTCACAACACACTGCTTTGGCTGCAGAATGTTTGCAAGCTATGGGTGAGCAAGGCAGAGAGAGAGAGAGAGAGAGAGAGAGAGAGAGAGAGAGAGAGAGAGAGAGAGAGAGAGAGAGAGTTGGAGTATGTATATCTTAGGGGTGTCGAGTGATTATGTGTAGGTAATTGGGATTAATTGCCATTGTGTTTTCCTTGGTTTAAATCTCAGCCTAAAGTATTTTTTTTCCTGTTAAATTAATTGCATTTATTTGTAGAAATAAGATGAAAAAAATTAGCTTAATCGGCATGGATTAATTACGTCCAGTAATTTAGGAACATTATATTTCAACTTGTCTCACGTTTGTTGAAGCATAAAATTTAAACAGGCCATTTAGGAAAACATCTCTGGACATGCTTGAGTGTTTCCGAAGATGAATTCTATTCGATTTCTGCTTGCTTTTGCATACACATATAATGTATGTGGTGGCACGGTGATGCAGCCTGTAGTGTCGCAGTCACACAGCTCCAGGGACCTAGAGGTTGTGGGTTCGAGTCCCACTTCGGGTGACTGTCTGTAGGTGTGAGTGTGTGAGTGAATGTGAGTGTGTGTCACCCTGTTAAGGACTGGCGTGTGTTCCCGCCTTGCACCCAATGATTCCAGGTAGGCTCCGGACCCACTGTGACTCTGAATTGGATAAGGGGTTTCAGACTATGAATTATATATATATATATATATATATATATATATATATATAAACAGAGAGAAAGAGAGACCTATCTATCAGGGAGATTTAGGTGAAAAAAGATAGAGAGTTAAGTATCCAACAGTGAGATGGAGAGAGACAGCAAGAGCAGCAAGAGACAGACACAACAGCACAGAGAGAGAGAGAGAGAGAGAGAGAGAGAGAGAGAGAGAGAGAGAGAAACAGTAGAAGATGGGACTCATCCCAAAGGAATAAAGAAGTAACTGGAGTGTGTAACATCTACGAACACCATCTTGCCTTGGCCTCCAGTAACTAGTCAAACAGGATTTCACTCATTTCCATGACGCAGGATTACAGCTTGCTGCACATCCAAGAAAAGAGGAAAAAAAAAAAAGACCTATCTGCCATTAAGCTTCAAGTATGACGCCAGAGCAAACACTGTTTTTCATGTGTTTCTGCCATTTCACAGGGTAATAACAACAGTGTCAAGAGTGATTTCCCTTTGATACAAATGAACAGCTCAACCTTCAGTAGAGCTGCGGAGAGGACGAGTGCTGAAGGATGGCGTCGTCTGAAGAGCACTGCCATGGAAATAAGGCAAAGTGATCTATTCTTTCTTAAACATTTGAGAAACACCAAGGAGCATCCTGCTTCTAGCCCTCATAATCTATAGGAGAAATGAATAGGAGAGGGGAATGTCTGCTTACTCTCTTCATGCTGTCAACAGTAAAAATCCACACAAGACGCCCTGTTATCGCCTCCTTGACTGTAATTTCCATTTCACAGAGTATAAAGCAAATTATTATTTTTTTCCCCTCATTTTTGGAGGATGATATCTTAGCAAATCCATTTGGAAACACATCCAATTCACTGCGCTGGTTTTTGTTGAGCCTCAGGCTTGCTGCAGCTTGGCTTGAGGTGGGGTTCGACATTATCAGAGTGGTTTCTTTCTCATTAGAATGGAGGAGACGTTTTACCTCACTTCCTTAAAACGCTGCCCGAGGCCAGGCACCACTCTCACGCTATAAAATAGCACTGAGACACAAGACCAAACACATCAACTCCAATATAAGCTCAATAGAATGCAAATCACAGCAAACTGGAATTATACAGTATATACTGTACATTCTGAAACAAAGAGGTTGATCACATCACCAACCAACACCCCAAAAACTAGTCATTGCACTTGAAGCAGCAGAATGTGAAATTTGATGTTTTTGCTCTTGGGCTCCCTCTACAGTTGTGTTTCCATCCACTGCCTTTTTGTGAATCAACTTCAGATGAAGTCGTCTCCTGTGATCAGGGGAGATGAAAAGATCTGAGTGTGTTTTAGCTTTGATCAGAATCGTTTTTACAGCCATTTAGATCAAAAACACACTTTATATTAAAAAAATTATTTGATATTTATTTGTTGGGCTTCTGTTTCGTTTCTGGTTTAAGCTATAGAATGTCTTCTTAACATTTTGACAAGGCGGTAAATAACTACCTAGTGGTCTCTGACATTTGCGCAGTGCTGTGTAATCTACACATGCACTGAAATAAGCTCGGGTTGTGATGGTATGAAATCAGAGTGGTCCTAAAGCCTGGATAGAAGAGGAAAGAGTTAGGGGAGTCAGTTAACACCCCATGGTCACACAGGTATGAAGCCGCTGAAACATCATTGTTTATCTGAAAACCCTTTTCCATCACTCTTTTGAGTATTTCTTCTTTGGCGATGTTCCAACTCCTCCACCTCGTCCAAGCGTAAAACTCCTATGGCAATATTTGGGTGTTTTTTTGTGAATTTTGGGCCTTTTCCATTCAGGTTATTTATAGGCATTTCCAGTTGGACCCCCCACTTAAGTGACATCTAAACCAATGTCTGAGTAAATCTTTTGCCATGAATTTGCTGCTGTCTGCAGTCTCTGTAGTGTGATATTATCATATTTCTGGACATCCTGCTGTGCTTTCTTCACTGGCTTCCTGTAGCTGCCAGCATCAGGTTTAAAACTCTCATGCTTACCTACAAAGCCCTTCGAGCTTCAAGTACAGCTCAACATGACCCGCCATCCATCAAGACACATGAAAAACAAGTGTCAAGACTCTTCTCAGTCCTGGCGCCAAGATGGTGGAATGAACTTCCACTGGCTGTCCGAACAGTGTACTCTCTTGCAGTCTGAACGCAGGCTGAAGACCCATCCCTTTGTGACACACTTAAGTGAGCATTAATCTGCGCACTGAAACAGATTGCATCGATGCACCAATACCACATTTTCCCTTCCAAAAGTGATATTGATATTTCATGATATTAAATTATCTACCAACACTGAGTACTGATATGAACTATATCTATCTTAATTACTAGTCGTGTGCTTATAATATTTATATTGCTATGCTTTCAGATTTTATTCTGTTAAAGCAGTGTCCTGTATTGCTAATAAGATATAATAAGCTTGAATGAACATTTACTTTTTATTAACTGCACATTAAAACTGTTATTATTTAAACATTTCCTAGATGCAGTAACAAGTACAACTAGGAATACATAATATAGCTTGACTAAACAACTTTTTACAAGACTTTTTGTCAAGACTGTGAAAAGCACTTTCTAAGTACTGCTGCTGACCTGTTTTAGCATGCTTCTTTGTAGTTGCTAGAATGAAGTCAGTGTTCTTTGCCATGTCTTAAGCTGTGGTTACACTACATGAGTTTTAGCTCAATTCCAAATACTTTTGCCTCGAAATTATGTTTCAGACCAGTCGCAGTATATTAAACGTTTGATTTTTTCGACCCGACTTTGGATGTAGTCGCGTAGTGTAAACTCTCTACCAACTTTGGACGAGTCCCTTCAACAGCCAATGAAAACAGAGCACAGAAAGTAAACACAGGCGCATGCAGTGGAGCCCTACCGCGGGGACGGATAAAACTATGAACAAATACAATATATTACATAGTGCTGGATGCACATGTCCCCAAATAATGAGTATTACCTGTAGGAGAACATAGTGAGCCACAAAACACTCTGTTACAGCCTTTATTCCAACTGTATTCTAATTTTACATTCCATCTTAAATGACGCAACACTGGCGTGTGTTTCCGTTCTGAACCACCTTAAATGGCTGCGCTGACCAAGTTTTCACATCCACGTCCCATTTTTACATGTACATGACTTGTACGTCCGTATTTATCTGTCTCCTAGGAAACGCGAGTGTGTTAAAATTGACAAAAACTGTCGCGTAGTATGAAACACCCAGTCTGTTTTGCATCTAGCAGCATGTAAGCGTGTCAATATCTGCTTCATGGGGTATGTCCCAAAAAGTGTCCATGTGTACTACATGTAGAGAATGGTGAGTAGTGGGCCATTTCAAACACACCTATAATATCGGCGCTCTCAGTGCCGATATGATACTGTGTTTAACTGCCAGTATCTGTGCCGTATCGGTATCGATGCAACACTAGACTGTATTGCACTTAAACTGTGCATAACTCCATTCTTTCTAGGTTTGAGCGCTGACTTGATGCTGTGTATTGCACTTACTATGTTTTGTTCTTTCTAGGTATAAGCCCTTCTTCTGGCAGCGGGAGTTGGACTCAGACCTATTTTTACTAGCTAGGATACACATTCTGTCTGAACACTAAGCACTTTTGTGAGTCGCTCTGGATAAGTGCGTCTACTAAATGCTATAAATGTAATCCTCGGTTTAACTCAGTTTGTCCGACTGCAGACCGATCACAGACTGTTTGGTCTGCATTGATTCGATGACTGGGGAGGTGTGCAGCAAATCATGGTGTAAGGTACGGCATAGAGTTCACTGTATCTATCTGGAATTTACTTGCTTATGGTGTAGGTCACACCTAGGTCCCAAAATTCCCTCAAAATCTGCAAAGATCAATAAACAATATCAGAGAGATTAACAGTATCTCACCGCGACCCTGAAATGGAAAAGCGGAAAAGAAGATGAATGAATGAGTGAATAAACAGTATCTGCAGCTTTTTTTTTATATAAATTAAAGACACAAACAAACAAACAATGTTGACATTCTGCATAAGAAAATGAGGACAAAAATTGCCAAAATTATGTGGGCAAAAATACAAGGCTTTGTAGAGCACTTCTAACATGCAGTTTCTCCTCTTTGCTGCAGTAGTACCTTCGACTCTTCTGGTAAGACTTTACATTTGCTGGAACATTGCTGTGAAGATCTGATCATTTTCAGCCATGACACCATTAGTGAAGTACTGATGTTGGAGGAGTAGTTCTGGATCAAATCCCAAAGGTATTGGAGGGTGCTCTGTCACTTCAGAGAACACAGTTCCACTGCATCTAGTAGACAGGTAATTCTTCAGCCTGACATATTTCATTCCAAACTCAGCAGCATGGCTATGCACTATACCCAGGAACAATGTCAGCTACGCATCCCCCCCCCACGTACACACACACCACCCAGCACACACCCCTTAGGGGACATTACATAGACTTCCATTCACTTTTGGAGACCCAGCATTACCTGTCCTGACAGTACGACTAACTTATCTTTAACCCTAAATCAAATCCAAATCTTAAATAAACCTTACAGCATGTCTTCTCCTTAAAGTGTAATGATATAAATTGTGGGGACCAATTCGTTTCCCCCCCCCCCCCCCCCCCCCCCCCAAAAAAAAAAAAAAAGAGATAATTCCATACAATCTGATATATTCCTGGCACACACACACACACACACACACACATTTATGAATACCTCCATTGAAATAACACTACACCTACACCTAATACAACCCTAACCTCATAACCAAAATTAAGCCATTCCACATTTCACAACAAGTTAGCTTTTCACATTAAATGAATAGTTTTTGTAAACGAAAAAAAAAAATGAATTAAAAAATTGAACCAGAAATTTCCTCATAATACCAAAATCAAGTATTATCCTTTCAAAGACACTTGTTCCTCACAATTATATATGAAAACATGTTCCCTTCACCTTCACATATACACATATTCTCTCTGTCTAGGCATGTTGTAGTCTACAGAGGTATTCTGAATAGTTCCAAAGTTTGAGGACTGTGTCCATCAGCCCCTAAACCAAATTCATCAGTACATCAGTCACAGTCACTCCATGAGCTCTGAATCTGCAATATCGAGTTAGAGGGTTAGTAGACCTGTCTGCTTGCTTGTTTACTAGACACTTTTGAAGCATTTTTACAGTAGCAAGAGGAACTGTAGCTCAGGGTCTAGGTGTTGATCAGAGGAGAGTGGATGTTGTTCTCTGACCAGTCTGATAAACATTTCCAAAAATCTGTTTGTGTTAAATACAATTAAAGACATGTAATATATCAGCTCAGTTCCAGCATGGCATATTTTATAGATCAAACCAAGCACTCATTAACAAAGCAGGGTAGTGTAAATCCTGGGTCTTTGCAATATTACTTCTCTTTTAATGTGTGACAGCAGGTTGGGGTCTGGTTCAAGATTCAAATTGAGCAGCACCACTCGGGTCTCTAAGGTCAGGTATGAGTGCAGGCTTCAATTTCATGCCTGTAGAGACCTCTTACATAAACTATTAAATTACATTTAGGTGAAAAATATCAGGCATTTGCTATGAAGCTAGACTGAGGGTCTATGTTCCTTGAACACTAAAACTTGTTCACCACCAAATCTGGAGAGTAGGACAAGCCAGTACAGACACAGTCTGATTATGAATATAATGTTATGTAACCTATATAATATACTTCCAACTTAATGGCATACACAGCACTGCAAGCATCATTAGCATGTTTATGTGCTTTTCAGTTGTCGAAACGTAATGCACCCTGACTTCTCACTGCTAGCAAACATCAAGAAGATGCAGGAAAAAGGAGGAACATCTTTTTTGGAGAGCCATTTTGTTCCCTGCACGGCTTCCATGTCCCAAATGGTGGCGGAATATTACAAGGGAAGCCAATTAGATTCAAATTCATGCTTGCCAGTAATTACTTTTAGCCTGGCTATTTGAAGATATTCATGGAGACTAGCTCTGAGAGAGAGATAATGCTCATTTTATACAGACAAAAGTGGGTAAAATCATCACCACTCCATTTTTTTATTTATTTTTTTTGGGGGGCCCTCTAAAATGATATAGTTGTAATTGGAATATGAACTTCTGAAATAGATTCCTAAGCAACCTGCCATGACTGCTTCAACCTGAAATTATGCTAATGCAGGTTCCCAGAGAGATGGCAATCAAAGTCAGCTTCTCTGCAATTTACAACTAAACGTACTTGAGATATTTTATTCAAATTTTTGTGAATTCAATGCAGATTCATCAGCAGCTGTGAGAGCACAAATTGTATTTATCCTTTCGTGTCACTCACTACTTACTGAGCGCACGCTCCACATCAGTAATGAGCTTGGCATGTGAGCAAAAACCTGCCTGTCAACTTGACGGATCATATTGGGACAGTGCTGATACGCCTGGGCTGACTCGGCACATTATGAGTGTATGCGTAAGCTGCATTAAACTCACATTTGAATAATGCTATTTGATAAACATACGCTTGACCTGCTACACCAAACTGCCAGTGTCAAATCTGACACCATTAATTGCATGATGTGTTAGAGCAAGATACCACTTGAGTATGCGACTTACGCTCACATTGACTTTACATTCAGAACAAACTGGAAAAGCACACACGCACACACACACACACACACATAATAAGCAATTATATGATTGCATTATCTGTAACTTCTGACACGGTAAAAATATTATTTTCACTTAAATAGTAAGTAACTTGCCTGCCTCAAAGGGAATTCCACTGATTTCCTGCATAATTTCCTGCATAATTCAGTCATTAAACAAAGTCATTCAGTGAGGTTTAATATAAAATACAGCACTGTAGAAAAACTTACAAACTGGGATTTTCTTTTTAAAGAGATGTTGATAGAAAATAGAGGAATTGAAGTTTACTGTTCACAATAATTCAAAACAGCCATTCTTCCTGTGTTATTTACAACACCAATGGTAAAATGCTGGTATAAATCATAAAATAAATCTAAAAATACTTTTTTTTGACAGTCATTTGCAGGCCATAACATACATAAATAAATACATAGATAAACAAACAAACAAACCTCAATATTTACAACATGTAAAACATGTCTCTGACCGTAGCCAACATACTCATAACCACTTCATGTATTCTCCTTCTTTAAGGAAGCTTTTTGAAGCATCATTCCCTATTTCTCATCAGCACCACTGGAAACATTCATTCATTGTCTGTAACTACTTATCCAGTTCAGGGTCGCGGTGTGTCCGGAGCCTACCCGGAATCATTGGGCACAAGGTGGGTATTCTGTGTGTGAATGTGTTGGTTTAACTTTTTCCAAATCTCTCTTCGTGGCAGTCCGATTATTTGAGGTTATCATCCACTACCTAGTTTTAGCGGTTAATATATAATGATTTTAAATGTGTGCTGTTGATTTAACACATTTTTGCAATCAAGGAGAATCTAAAAAATTGTTCTTTAAACACACAACTACTTTATAGAAAAAAAATCTTATATTTCTTGTGTTATATTATTATTTTTTGTGTATCTACTGTGATTGTATATAACTTTGTACAAGCACCACGCTTATTGAGAAGGCATTAGTTTAAATATATATAATTAGGTGCCTTCTATAATTAGACTTCTGCACATTTCTGTACATCTTATTTTGTGAAATTAACTCATCTTTCCCCATTGTCCTTTAATTAACATCTGGGGTTTATTTTAAAATAGGATTCAATCTGAGCTAATTAACTAACATATTCTCTATGACCAATTGACCCATCTCATTATGGGTGCCAAAGTTATGGAGCTGACAGACTACGACTGTCAATGCAGACATGATGAATTTGCCAGTATACTCTTTGTATAAGACGAAACACACAGAGCTTTCTATGTAATTGTAAACTTTTGTGGATGTCCTAAATCCTCACATGACAAGACTGTCTTTTGAAATGTATAGAAAACAATGTAGCGTGCCCAGTGAGGGAGCTTTTTTCCATCCACATACTCCCAAACGCAAGCTGGGATACATTATGCATAGCTACAGTACAGCACATTCTCTGGAGAGATCCAATGCATATTTAAGCCAGTTGATCTGAAAGTGACGTCCACACATACACATACATGGAAAGACAAATAGCTGAGTGGATCAGGACTGACTGCTACAATAGATTGCATGATTGACCAGCTCTTCTGCCAGGTTTTCATTGGGAGTCATGGAAATGCTGTCGCCAGGAACAGATTTGCTTCCAGAGAATTGGAAAGGCAGGATTGGAGGCTTTTCTGGCACCTGAAGGATGCAAACGACTGAGCTCCCCTATCTGAATTTTATGCAAAAAAAAAAAAAAAAAAAAAATTAATTTCCTTTCTTCTTTTGATTACTTCAGCAACAAAACAAGAATCGCTTCCCTTTGGAAAGCAGGGACTGCTGAGTCAGCAGGCCCTTTCCGCTCGGCCCGTTTGGTTTGTTTCTCATTTTAATTTTCACAATCAATACACACAATATAATTTGAGGGTTTGTAATAATAAGAAAAAATGGCTTGCTTTTCCCGGTTCAGATGAGATGCAGCTACAGCTGATAATACAGATGGCTCAGATGATAATTTATGTGAAAAGAAATCCTGAAAACTGATTAACTGGCTTTTTTTAATTTAATTAAATTTTTTTTTTACTTTTTCCACATTCTCTGTATGCCGACCTTTAGTCCCGTCCTGCTTTCAACCTCTGATTTATATATAGGCAACTAAAATGGCATGATACTCGCTCTTGAGTTTCATTATTCAGGAAAAAGAAAATCAGCATGCGTGCAGTCAGCATGAAGGCATGAAGCCTGGTCTTGTGTAAGAGCCCTTTACAGTCTTTCTCCATTATTTCAGTGCACTCTTGCTTTCTTTTTCTCACATTCGGCAAATGAGATTGCACATCCTCCTCTAGGAGCAGAGGAGCATGGCAAAAAACTTCTGTAGCTACATGCCCCGTGAAAGACTTGGATGGACATTAACATCGTCTACGAAAATAAAATAAAATAAAACTCTTCGAAAACACCTCTTTTAAAAATGCAACAAAAAAGAAGTAGAGAGAAGAGTAACGTCAGACTTGGTAGTTATTACCTCCATGCTCATATAACAACAGCAGTGTTGACCTGAGCTTCACAGCACTTAAAAAGGGTGTGTAAACATACTGACATGTATTCCATTAGTGCAAAAAGATGTGCACTAGCTCTCTTAGTGTTGTGCAAGCTTTCTTATGTGGGCTGTGAGGAGCTGGATGATGAAGCTAAATTGAATGAGTGAAAGACAGAATGCATGGTACCTTAAAGATCAGTTGTTTGTAAACACATCTTCAGAACAACTTAATTCACCAGAGGAGAATGCAGACTTCCCCAATCTGTCACATCAGCTCACAGACACCTGTGCTAACTAGGGTCAAACCAGTGATGATACTGATGACAGGGCAAACACTTAAGACTCAGAGGCACTACACGAATTTTAAAGTTGGGAAAGATTATAAACAGACAGGGTATCTCATATTACATGACTTACATGGACCACACTACATGACTGGGGATAACACTACACGACCCCAAACTCCCGAACTAAACACACGACTCGTGTTTCCTAGGAGACACACATAATGTAGGTCCACACACACATGGACCTACAATTCGCAGCAGTTATTGTTTGTGCTGCTATTAGTGTAGATACACAAGCAAAAAACACATGAAAATGTATTTGGGTTGTAGATGTGGATACTCGGTGAGCACAGTCTGTACACACTGGAAAAGAAGCTGAAGAATAGTAGAATAGCACATACTCAAAGTTATGTTCCATCCTAAATGGTTCAGAAACATTAGTGGTAGCAGTAGTGCGCACCACAGTGCAATTTAAAGTGCGATGGAAAATTTGAGTAAAGTTGGAATAAAGCTGTAGCGCCATGATTGGTGGCCCTCTCTGTTCTTTCTCCTACAGGTATAACTGGTTATTTGGAGACATGTGCATCCAGCACTAGGCAATGTCTTGTATTTTTCCATAAATTTACAGGTTAATCTGCCCTCCACTGGAGAGCTTGGAGTTTACTTTTTGTGCTCTGTTCTCTTTGGCTACTGAACAGGACTTGTTCAGACTTCATTTGTTGAAGAGTTTACACTACACAAACACATCAAAAGTCGGGTCAAAACAATCAAACGTTTGATATGCTGTGACTGGTTTGAAACACGTCCCTCGCACACTACCCTACATTCCCCTGACTGACAACTGCAACTGCACCAGAGTCTGCAGATTAGAACCAAGTAGCACAGCCACTGCCTGACTGGAAATCAGGATTAAAATAGGGTTAAAATTCATGTAGTGTACCCCAGTTTCAGATTGCTGTACCCCTTCGAATTGGTAGTCAACTAGTAATTAACAAACTTACTTACTATAAGATGTAATCACTTCTGATATAGGTGTTTAGTTGAAATAATATAATCTCTATTTAAAAAAAATGCACTTCCAAGGTATTTTTTTAAAAAGAAAACAACCTTCTATCTGCTAGGGTACTTGGGTCATACAGTACTTATCACAGTGCACTGTGGGATTGTTTGAGTGTGATGTATTTAGACACTACTACAGAATTGCAGAAACCCAAAATAGTGCACTATGTAGTGAATATATAAAACACAAAATTACATTTCAAAATACAGTTCAATTCTTAAAGGCAACATAGACAAGCATCTCATCTGAACTGGGAAAAGCAAGTGACAGAGAGGAAGCCAGAGTCATTTCATGTCCAGCCACTTGCTCTTCCCAATTTACTGAGCCACTGCTTTGTACAAACACTGGACCTTTTTCCAGTTTGTTAACAGACCAGAGAGCTTTCAGATTGTAAGGAAACATTCTCTAAATTGTATTATTATTATTATTATTATTATTATTATTATTATTAAACTGTTTTAGGTTGAAATAGCAAACACCGCCTTTAAATTCTCAAATAAAATATAGTAATTTTTCTTCTTTTAAACTCCTTATGACATGTGATTGCACATGGGAGAGCCTGCAGGCATGGAAAACATATGATAGACAAATATTTACAAATATCACCCCATCCAGTTAGAAAAAAACAAATGACCACCACATACTTGGTAAGCAAAACTCAAGCAGAGAGAAGTAGAATAAAGTAGTACTGAGAAACTACACAAGTAAACACAAAGAAAAATATATAAAGGTAGAGATAAAAGTGGAGATGAAGAGAGTATTTATCTGGCCGCATGATATCGATGAGCCCAAACATGAAAAACACAGATTTAAGCAGAGGAGAGCAGCTGAAATACAAGGAAATCAATACATCTAACCTTCCCTCACTTTTTGAAATGCCCGCTTTTCAAAATCCAATTAATCTTGAAGGATAAAATCGTATCTCGTCCAAAGGTCCTGTTTCAAGATGTCATGTTAAGGAAGTTAAATATAATAATCATTTCACAATTATTTTAGAGCTGCCATGCTCAGGGTCAAACATGCACCAGGTGGGTACGAGGTGGCACGAGGTGGCTCCCACGAAAGTTTGATTTGGGTGGTGGATCATATTCAGTGCTGCAGTGACACTGACGTTGTGGTAGTGTGTTATGTGTGTTGCACTGGTCCATTCACTGTCCACTCTGTTAGACACTCCTAACTTGTTAGTCCACCTTGTAGATGTAAAGTCAGGGACATTAGATCATCTGCATACAGTTTGTGATGGTCGTCCTCTAATCCTTCATCAGTGATCACAGGGCGCTGTTGGCCGGATATTTTTGGTTGGTGAAATATTCTCAGTCCAGCAGTGCATTTATGGGTTTAAAAACTCCAGCAGCACTGCTGTGTCCGATCCACTTGTTCATCAGTGTCACTGCAGCTGAGAATGATCCACCACACAAATCAAACTTGCTCTGTGGCGGTCCTGACCATTGAAGAGCAAGCTGAAATAGGGATGAGAAAATATGCGATGTGTCAATTTAGCATATGTAAATGAGACATAAAGTCAGGGAATGTAAAACCAGGCTAGTTGTGCAGCTCATATGGACCAGGAAGCAAATGGTGTGTTCTAAAGCATTAGCAATGTTTTGGCATGTCATAAGATCAGAATGTCACAAGTTGCCAACTGTATTTTAAAGATGGCTGCAGGTCCTGTGACACATTCTCTGTTGAGCGTTCTGAAGTCGGTTAGGAGGAAGCTGGTTTTGGGTTTTACCATTGGGAGGCTCATTATACCATGAGCTTGGGTCTGGGGGGCATGGCGGATTTGCCTGTTAAAGAGGTGAAAAACATTTTGATCTCTGCATTTCTCAGCAGGAGGGGGCCATGAAGCACCATCCATCCCACTGACTCACACACGTCCGAGTCACTCCCTCACCAGCCCCTTAATATTTCATTGAAGCCTTGTCATTGTCAATTTCTCTTATTTTATTTCAGCCCAGATTTCCATCAGTGAAGGGGATGCAGCGACTCGTGAATTAATTCCAAAAGGAGTTTCGTTTTGACTCTCTGATTATTTCATCGTGATGAGACGTTTATGTCAGCCGTGTGCTGGCAGCCCTGAATGAATTATGAGCTCAACAGACTTGGGCTACTGCAAGACTGCTGAGCCCCACACTCTCAGCGAGTGGTGTGTAGCCCCAACAAAGACTCATATCTGACTCTCACTGAAATAGACTCACCCCAAGCATTCAAAGGCAAGCTCGGACACAGACGGTGCCCAGAGAGCTGATGATAACATATGACATGCAAGAGAGGGCTTCTACTGCAGCAGAGTGCAGCAAATGTGCTGAGATTTGATGCTGAACTCTTTTAGAAAGTGTGTTTCTATATGCCTCTGAAATATTTATTTGGAAATTTGTTCCCTTTAGAGCTTCGGGATTCAAAGGTTATTGTTGGCCCAGACCCTACACAGAATCAATGGATGCAAGGCATAAGACAACAGGCAATAGCAAGTCATTACTCATTATTATTATTATTATTTTATGTATTCATTCATTCGACCATTCATTCATTCCAAAACTTAACCCTAATGTCCAAAAATGTCCAAAGAGTTAAACCACTTGTTCACTGCTCAGCTTTAAATCCCTCAACCAAACAAACTGACAATGTAAAGAAATGAATACATGCAATTAGCTGCCAGTTAGAGTAAATATGTTTGCACAATGCTAACTGAAATTTAGTGTCTTTCAGAGATTGTTAGCAACATTAGCATTTTTAACAGAACATTTTTAACTTCACGTTTCCATATGCAACAGTGCCATATGGGCCTCGCAGAGAAACGTGGATAAAAAATACAACCCACAATTTGTACATGAGATTCATGGGCTCACTAAAAGACTTTAATGTTACTTTAATTATTATAGACTAGTTTTAGAGTGCTAGCAGTGGTCCTTTATTGTTCTGCAACTAAATCAGATCTATAACTGGATAAATGACTGCAAGTAGCGAACACGTTGAGAGGACTGAAGTTCCAGTCAGTTAATTTATGTATTGCTATGTGGTCATATTAATTATAGTGAAATTCAAACCTTACTGTGTGCATCGTAAGAGCTGAAACTATGGATTTAACTATGGAAACTATGGTTTTAATGCTGTTCCCGCTTCTGTTATGTATGATGGTATGCTATGATCACAGCTCTAGTTTTAGTATTGCGGGCTTTTAAACCTCTCACATGATTGGAATTTTTTTGTATTTCATTTCATGCACTTTTGTGGAGATACCCTACAGTAGCTGAATTCACTAACTATATATAATGCCCCCAAACACCTGCAAATGTGACATACATCAACTCACGTTTTTAATCGACTACTTTTACTTTTACTTCAGTGATTATTTCACCCAATTATAATTATGATAAAATTTTCAGTTTCACAGTGATGACTGCTGCATTACTGCATCTCTACACTAGCTACAACTTTCCCAACTGGTGAAAGTGAATTTGCCACATCAAAATCTATTATAGCCCCAAATGTTAGAAAACATGCTGGAAAACATGTTGTTGTTTTCAGTTTACATTTTTTTTCTGTCACTGAATAGCATGCCAACTGCATTTTAGACACAGCTGCAGGTTTTATGACATCAAACGTGGCAGGCCTTTTATAATGGGATAGCAAACACGAGACGAGCTAAACCTATAAAAGTGACTCTCCTCTTTATGTGGCTCCAATAGCCTGTGAACATGCATATGTAGCCTGGGAAATGTCTGACACTACAACTAAACGCAAACGCTCCACTATGTGTGTGTAGTTCTTTTTTTTTTCTTCATTCCAACTGCTTCAGGGCCATATCACTGCACAGCTTCCACCTGACTGAACTTGCTTCCCATTTACTACCAAGCTCTCAATGGACTGAATCAGGGGGAAACACTGAAGTGTGCACTACAGTCCTACTGGACTTATATGAAAGGCAGAACAAATACAGTCACATCATTGGGCACTGTATAAACCTACAGTGTAGGTTCATTCTTCTGGAATGTTCACACCTAGTTCACTTGCTTAAAATTTAGAACTGTCCACACACATAATAGTGTATAATCCTACCTCTTATATTGAATGAAATAGAATGAATATAGACACTGAACATTTACATGTATAGGTAAAATACAAACAAGGCTAATTTAAATAGGTTGGCACATAAGTTATATATATATATATATTGACATATGTCAATATGTGATGAATATAATTTGGATTTAAGGAAAATCTGTGTATTGTAAAATGTCATATATTTGCTTATATATATATATATATATATATATATATATAGGCATATATCAGATTTCTGCATGGGTAGGCTTAATCATTCAGTATATGATGCAGAGTGGGCATATTTTAGGACCAGCCTTTATGAGTGGTCAATTTCAGACCACAGAGTTGCTCTTGGTTGGAAATTTCTGGCTGGTGGCCCACTCTCAATCAGTGACACTGCCATGAGTGAATAGTTCAGCAGCATGCTGTGACTCATACTCATCAGCGTCACATACACTACCACACTATTATCATATCAGTTGTGCTGAGAACAGTCCACTACGCTAATTATATATGGTGAACTGTGATCAGAAAATGACCTCTGGTTGTCTGTAATTGTGTATAGTGGACCCATAAAGTAGGAGGTTCTCATAAAGTTGACAGTGAATGGGTAGTTAAGGACGGGGTTTCTAATAAAATGTCCAGTGAGTGGAAGTACAGGACAGATCTCTTACAGCGGTGAGGGTGTGAAAGTACAAAGAGATGGTTTCTTATAACAGTGGACATTGACTGTGTAGGCCATACAGAGGCTGCTCTTCAGTATGGTCTTTCTGTGTCTGCTTGAGACAGCTATCATTGGTCAGCTAAGCAGTCAATATCGAGAGTCAGTCCATGCCAGCAGCAGCAGTACAGATGTCTCAGTCAATGAGCAAAAGAGGAAAATCAGTGGTAGACATTACAGCACTTGCAGGCCTACTTTCTGCAGTTCAGAGGGATGCTATTTGGCATGGTACATGACATCGGATGTGTGTAATGTCATTTCACTATTTACCATGCCATTAATTAACCACTTATTAAGGAAGTACTACAGCTACTCCCAGTCAGCATGAATTGTTTAAAATGTATTTTTACACTAAATACAATTTTCCAACATTAAATTCATGAAATAATGATAAAGTTTCACAGTGGTTACAACATTGTTGGCTCAGATTTGACATTATGACTGACAGTGGCATTTTCTTGGCAACAAAAACAACAAACACAGACACTAGACAAAATCACAGCTGCCAAAGGCTGAAATTTATAAGATTCAGATTTTTTTTTATATTTAGTTAAATACAATGTAAAAAAAAATCATGGAAGTGTATTATTTTCTACACGGCGCTCACAGAAGCCGATTCTTTATTTTCTTCATATACATATATATAAAAAACCTGGCAAGGTTTTATGTTTGTACATGATTCAGGATTGAGGGAGTTGTTGGCAGAGTTGTGGTGATGATGTCAACCTTCTTTTTCCAAGGATTATCATGGCATTAACATATTCCAAAATTAGTCCCACCCAACTGAAATCAGACATGAGAAAACATCACAAAATGCTACAACAAACAAGACCAAGAACACTGATTCTCAGCCAGTTCATAGTAAATTAGTTAGGAGATGATTTTGAAAATAAGCACCAGACTTAATTAACAGTTTAAGACTCAGAGTCAGCCTGCTTGATTTGTTTAAAACAAACAAACAAAAAACAACAACAACATTTGGACTAATCAGAACTAGCTTTGAGTGAGTGTGATTTCTTAAGACATTAGATCAAGTGAAATTGCATAATTGCATTGATGGATAATTTAATTAAGTGGTGTATGGACATATTAAGAGCTTGCAGGCAGGCCTTTAATTAAGAGCTGTGCAGCAGAATTTGTGAGCAGTCTGTATTTGAATTATTAAAAGCTCATGACTCTACTGCAGCGTGCTGTGTTCTTTGCGTGTCCTTAAGCCCAGCTTAGTGGAACAGCTTGATCCGAGCTTTTAAACTCTTTTCAAGGAAACAAAAGGGACCGCGGCTGACATGGCAGCAAAGTAATATTGACCTTTTCCTTTGACGCCGGTGTTCCTTTTGTCAGGGGAGAGGAGGCCAAAACAACTAATTATGCCTTGTTTCTTTTCTCGTCACTACAGTTTGACGTGCCACTCGCTCCCCCATTAGACGAAACAAAAAAGACGTCAGCGCTGAAGACCGGCTCGGCTCCTGGCGCCTGCTGTGACAGGTGAATCCAATCCGCCTGCCGCCATCACGTTTCACGTCCGCAGGTCAGTGCTCCTGCAGTGCATGCTGGGAAGTGAGGCAGGCCGCGTGTGTCAGCAGTAATCACAGACTGGGCTCTGAGGGTTCTCACACATCAGAGCAGGCTAACGAGAAGAGAAAGCTGAAGGTGGGTGTGCTGGAAATGGGTAATTTTGGGAATGAGGGTCCCAGTGTGGCGATGGTAGGTTTTTGGAAAGCCCAACAGAACTCACTGGATTACTCTTCTCACCCCACTGTGTTTAGTAACAGCATCAGCATGAAATATAACTGCCCCTGTTGTGGATCTAAACCACTCTCAAGAAACTGCTCACAACGTGGTTTAGTGGTGGTTTGATGTTTGTATACAGAGATGTGTAACACGTTGATTTATGTAAGTGTAAGTTTATTATTGACTAATTTATTAAAAAGAAAACAAACTGCTATTTAAAATCTTGCCAGGTTCTGTTTGTGGGCTAGTAAGCCCCGCAATGGTTAATCCAGCTAAGGCTACAGCTAATATAGCCCATTGCACACAATAATTATTTGTCTTCCAATCAAGGACATTTCAGATAATGATGTTTTGCTGCTTTTATACTGCACAGTACCTACTTTACTCAACCCTACTCTGCTATTTGCTTTTCCATTAGGCAAATTTAGTACAAGGAGCCAAGTACCTATTTTAGGACCTGCTCGCTTTTGGCTCCAAGTATGAGCTGAGTATAATGTGATGTGTAAGCCTTGTAGAGCACTGATTGGACAGAGAGGCTTGTCAATCTACATGAAAAAATGTGGAAATCCAGCATGACTTTTTTCTCCAAGTCTAACTACATAAGGTTCTTTGAGCAGTACCATAGAAGGAATATTTATGTTCCATATTGAACAACGTTTGTGTGTGAAGAAGTTTAAATTTTTTACCCTTTTACAAACGAAAATGATTCTTTATGGAACCAAGAGTGGATCTTCTATGGCATCGTTCAAATAAACTTTTGTAGCACTGTTATTTTTAAGAGTGTATTCAAAATCTCAAAGCTACAGTAGTGATCACATTTGGTGTTTGGACTCACAACAGCAGCTTGTGTAAATTACACCATGACCTTCTGAAGAGGTTCAAATATTCCTTGGATTGGTGGCGGACAAAATAATCCAGTGAGAGCCAGGCAGTGCAACAAAGAACAAAAAAATACATGGTTCTGTCTGAACTGATGTTTGGCGAAGCTGTGTTCAGTCCAAAACAACAACTACAACAACAAATACATGATAGCCTGATATTTCTGTAACTGATGGTGTATGTGATGACACCAATCACATTTTGAGGTTGAGCTGTGGTAATGGAAAACGAATTTGTTAAACTTGTTTAATATCATCTGTATGTAATATAGCAGTGTAAGTTGGCCAGGCTCAAATCTAAATGTATTTTATCAACAACCAGTGAAAACGGAGATGTTAAAACACAGAAAAATCTACCTTCATGGTCTTCCATTTGCTTTCAGTGTCTCTAACAGTTCTTTCCTGTGAGTATGGTATATTCACTTCAGTTGGGCAGCGTATGATCTCTGGTGATTTAAATAGTCAAAATTTTAATTTGCTACAAAGAAGATCATCAAAGTGTGAGAATTTCAGTCTTGTCATAATCTGCTAGGAGTATAAAAATTTGTGTAGTGGACTCAGCAAAGCTAAAGACTGAATTGGCAGATTCCCTCTTGCTGTTTGGACAGCGAGTTGTTGGGTATGTGGTACTGCATGTTTTGCCTGAACAAGTGGGATTTATCTGGGTTTTTCACACTGTGTTCAAGTGTACAGTTTTTTTTTTTTTGTACTCATTTGTGTGGAAGTGTATGCATGACCCCCCCCAACGGTAGATGGTATCAGAAAGAGTGTGGTAACCGGCGCGCTTCGGATATGCAGCGACGCCTCTTCCATTCCCCCTTTGATTCTCTCAGTTGGATCCCAGTGGCCACTTTCAGTGGGCTTTCGAAATTATACACTAATCTCTCTCCCACACTCACTCTACAAAGATCTGATCATTCGCTGCTCAATTATGCACTAGTACCTCAAAACTCCCCAACACTCTCCACAACTGCATAGAAGAAAAGACAAGGAAAGATGATGAAATTGGAGTTAAAGTCCAGGGAATGCAGTTCTAGTCAAAATGAAACAACAGTGCACAGGCGGGAAAATATCTTATACAACCAAAGAAGACAAGAAGCACTTGCAGTAGCACTCATACAACCGATATTACACAGAGTTTGCTGGTTTATTAGGCGTACCATATTAGTTCCTATAGTAACGTGTCCTTTCATCAGGCACACCAAGCTAGAAGAATGCGATTCCAAAGAGGACTCACTTTTCAGTCCAGGACTCTTGAAAGAAAAACTAATGAATGAGTGTGGGAAGACTTAAGGCTTAAAGAATCTGAACATAATAGATAAGGGGGTTCTGATCCACTGCTCCAGTGAAAAGTTTCAATCCTGCACATCCTAATATGGCCCCCTCTAGAGGACACCAAGCCCCTGTTACAATTTGCACTAAGCATACTACTGTTAAGTGATAGCAGTGGTTAACAATTACTGCCACTAGACTAATGCTAATTTCTGAAGGATTTCCATGGCATGTCAAATGTAAGTCAGAGAGGGAGTAAATAATGATGTCAGAATTGGTTCAGAGGTTTTATGAAAGTGCTAAAAATGAGTTATGAATGTGTTTATATCATATATCTGTCACTGCTTTTTTCCTGATCAAGTTTGCAGGTTCGTCATGAGCCTGCCTTGAATCATTGGCCACAAGGCAGGAACACCAAACAGCTTACAGACAGAGACCCGAGGTAAGGATCAATACCAGGTTCCCAGGACCCTGTAGCTGTAGCAGTGACATTGCCTGCTGGACCACAGTTTCACCCTGTAAACATGTTTATGCTGCAGACAAGATATTTATAAAAGAGGAATTTTTACTCTCTTTCGTTTGGTTCATCAGGGTACTGTGGGTTTGACATATTAAATAGAAAATTTGATATACAGGGTGGGCCATTTATATGGATACACCTTAATAAAATGGGAATGGTTGGTGAAATTAACTTCCTATTTGTGGCACATTAGTATATGGGGGGGGGGGGTAAACTTTTCAAGATGGGTGGTGACCATGGCGGCCATTTTGAAGTCAGCCATTTTGAATCCAACTTTTGTTTTTTCAATGGGAAGAGGGTGATTTGACACATCAAACTGATTGGGAATTTCACAAGAAAAACAATGGTGTGCTTGATTTTAATGTGACTTTATTGTTTCATGAGTTAGTTACACTAATAAAATGTGTTCAAAGTGCTGCCCATTGTGTCGGATTGTCAATGCAACCCTCTTCTCCCACCCTTCACACACTGAGAGCAACACCGCAGGAGAAATGCTAGCACAGGCTTCCAGTATCTGTAGTTTCAGTTTTAAGGTTAATTATAGATCTTTTGGTGTAATTTTTTTTGAATAAAACAACACTACTATACAACAATTACCATAGCATGACAAAAGAGTGAAAAACTTTAAAACATATTTGTACACTGAATAACAAGTTCATGGCTCTTATCACAAAGTAATTCCAACTGAAAGAGTCTTGCTCAGGAACACTTACTGGTATAATATGGTATCTCTGCCTGAGCTGGGACTCAAACCCTAGTCTGCAGTGTGATGGGCAAAATGTTACCCATTACAATATACAAACACAAGGCAAACAATATGAAAGGACTCATTGAAAGTTCAAATCATATTTGTAATGAGATTTGGGACAGTTATGTATTGGAAGTAAAACGGTTTAGCACCCTTCACTCTGAGAAGGCATGAACAGGTTAATTCCCCTGACTCTGGAAGAAATACTGGATGTGCATGTGTCTAGACATACTGAATGCCAAGTTTCAAGGTCAACAACTGCAAAGAGATGTTGCTGCAGCTCCCACTGTGTATTTTCCCATGTCCTGCCTTTTCTGACTGGAGTGTCATCTGGGGCTGGACTTCCTCTGTTGCTCTTTTCTTCCAGCAGCTGGCAGCTCAAACAAGGGGAGAGTGGGCCTAGGAGCTGGGGCAGCTGTGTTAGTGTGTCTGGCCCATGGCTGAACAGATTAAAGCTAATAGCAGGCAGAGGAAATCCTCGCTGTGAATCCTTGGCACTGGGGTCTCTGTGTGTCAGCGATAAGGCAGAAAGGCCAGGAGGAATAAAAAAAAAATGAAAAAAAAAAAACATTTCAGCATGTTCAGTCACATTTTTTTTTTCTTTTGCTCTAAGTGTCGGGCCTAAAAAGACTTCTTCAAAGCCATTAGGAAGGTCCCTCCTCAGCGCAAATCTAGAGTGAGGGATGACGAAGCAGGACGAAAAAAAAAAAAACATTAAGGGAGAAATCAACATCGTCAGAGCCTTGTGCATTTCAGATTTCAAACGTCGGCGGAGGAAAGGGGGAATGAGTGGGGAGAGGTGTGAGTGGAGGATGAAAGGAAAGAGGGAGAGAGAGGTGCTGGAAAGCACAGATGAAAGAACTGATAGAAACCTGTGGCTCTGGCACTTGC